>NC_142159.1:30993625-31316542 GCF_024610735.1 Ursus americanus
GGGAAAAGAAAAGAGAAGAAAAGACAAGATGAGATAAAGAATTCTCATCACAGGGCACATATTTTAGCCCTATTACCGCGGGAGGCCCAGCGGGGCATACAGCCCATGCCTGGGAACCAAATGCCTCCATATGCTCTAACCCCATTCATAGTGAGCAATACTCTTCGAGGCATTCTCTTTTTTTTTTAAGATGTTATTTATTTGAGAGAGAGTGAGTGAGAGCACAAACAGGTGAGAGGGGCAGAGGAAGAGAGAAAAGCAGACCCTTGCTGAGCAGAAGCCCCATCCGGGACTCGATCCCAGGACCCTGCGGTCCTGACTTGAGCTGAAGGCAGATGGTTCACCGACTGAGCCACCCAGGCTCCCCTCCCCGCATCATTCTTGAGCAGCACCACCAATACGCTGACAGGTACTCTGTGTCCTTCTAGATGTGACTGATGATGGCGCTGTCTGGTCCTGGCTGTATCAGAGGATCCCAGAGGAGGAGGGCCTGCCTCCTGACAAGGTGAGCTCGCCTGTCTATCCCCGAGGAACAAATGTTGCTTTCTGGGTTTCTTTCCAATCAAATTCAGATGAAATTCAGACAGTATACACTGTGTTGGCGAATTGAACATAATACTAAAACAAAAATCATTTTCCTAATGTCAACTGCTTGTATATGGAAATGAAATTATTTTTATATACAGATTTTATGTAAAAAGCTATATATACTTTTGAGATTCTACATATGGAACTTCCCTGGTGGGGAGAGCGTTGAGTGGTTGTCTCTGCCAACCGTTAGCTGATTCGAGAGGACATTTAGCATTGGCGACACCAAACGTGGTTCTAAACGCTGTGGTAGGATCCTGTCCCTCAGTAACACTTTCTCCTGCTTGGATGAAGCATTTTGTAGTCACCGTCCTGAATGGACTGGACAGACATGTCCCCCAGGAAAAACAACTTCCTAAGGCATCCCCAGTTCACTTCTTTGGGGTCGTTGGACTCAGCCACTGTGTTCCATCTGGGTTCCTAAAGTCATTGAGAGAAATAAAGCTCACACAGACAGTGTGTACCCTGACCTGGGACTCATGGTGTCCTCTTTTCTGTACCTGCAGGGGACAGGAGCATCTGGTGAATGCGGTACGTATTCTGGAATCAGCCTCTTCCTGAAACAAAACTCTAGATGTTAATGCAGGTGGGGCATCCTTGCAATCCTCAGTCTGGCGAGCCGCCCTGATTGGGTTGTGGGGGTGTGGTGGACAGGAGATTTCCCAGGTGAAAAAGTGTGTCCATGTGTCTACAGTCCCAGGAAGCCATTGTATTCCCTGTGTGTGGTGTGGGTGTGTGTGCGTGAGGCATGGTGTTGGGGTGTCTTTTGTGGCTCTATGTGGTGTGATTGTGAGTGTGTGTGTGTGTGTGTGTGTGTGTGAGAGAGAGAGAGGGACAAAGATCGATAGAAAGACAGACAGAGATAGAGAGAGAGACAAAGACAAAGAGAGAGATGACCAAGAAAGAGAGACAGAGAGGGGGAGAAAGAGAGAGAGAGGTGTTTCTCCAGGAGATATGTCAGACAGATACTGCATGAGGTCACCCTTCTCCAAAGCCATGTCATCACACTGTGCACTTTAGAGCCTTACTGCAGTGGGTGGCCCAGCAGGGCCACTTCAGTCCATGCTTGGAAACCAGCTGGCTCCATACACCCCAGCCTCGTGCCCATATCAAGCAACATTCCATGAATATTCTTGAGCAACAAGAGGAATGTGCTGACGGGTACTCTGTGTCCTAGATGCCTTGGAGGAAGCCCTGGATCCCATCAAAGGAGACAGCGCCGGAGGCACACCTCTCACCATGGTGAGCTAGAAGTTCTTTGTCCGAGGAACAGATGTTGCTCTCTTGGTTTCTTTCCAATCAAATTCAGATGAAATTCAGACAGTATACTCTGTGTTGGCGAATTGAACATAATACTAAAACAAAAATCGTTTTCCTAATGTCAACTGCTTGTATATGGAAATGAAATTATTTTTATATACAGATTTTATGTAAAAAGCTATATGTACTTTTGAGATTCTACATATGGAACTTCCCTGGTGGGGAGAGCATTGAGTGGTTGTCTCTGCCAACCGTTAGCTGATTCGAGAGGACATTTAGCATTGGTGACACCAAACGTGGTTCTAAACGCTGTGGTAGGATCCTGTCCCTCAGTAACACTTTCTCCTGCTTGGATGAAGCATTTTGTAGTCACCGTCCTGAATGGACTGGACAGACATGTCCCCCAGGAAAAACAACTTCCTACGGCATCCCCAGTTCACTTACTTTGGGGTCGTTGGACTCAACCACTGTGTTCCATCTGGGTTCCTAAAGTCATTGAGGGAAATAAAGCTCATGCAGACAGACAGTGTGTAGCATGACCTGAGCCTCACGGTGTCCTCTTTTCTGTACCTGCAAGGGACAGGAGCTTCTGGTGAATGTGGTACGTATTCTGGAATCAGCCTCTTCCTGAGATAAAACACTAGATGTTAATGCAGGTGGGGCATCCTTGCAATCCTCAGTCTGGCGAGCCGCCCTGATTGGGTTGTGGGGGTGTGGTGGACAGGAGATTTCCCAGGTGAAAAAGTGTGTCCATGTGTCTACAGTCCTAGGAATCCATTGTATTCCCTGTGTGTGGTGTGGGTGTGTATGCGTGAGGCTTGGGCTTGGGGTGTCTTTTGTGGTTCTATGTGGTGTGATTGTGAGTGTGTGTGTGTGTGAGAGAGAGAGAGGAACAAAGACAGAAAGACAGAGAGACATAGACAGAGAGACAAAGACAAAGAGAGAGATGACCGAGAAAGAGAGACAGAGAGGGGGAGAAAGAGAGAGAATGGTGTTTCTCCAGGAGATATGTCAGACAGATACTGCATGATGTCACCCTTCTCCAAAGCCATGTCATCACACTGCGCACTTTAGAGCCTTACTGCAGTGGGTGGCCCAGCAGGGGCACTTCAGTCCATGCTTGGAAACCAGCTGGCTCCATACACCCCAGCCTCGTGTCCATATCAAGCAACATTCCATGAATATTCTTGAGCAACAAGAGGAATGTGCTGACGGGTACTCTGTGTCCTAGATGCCTTGGAGGAAACCCTGGATCCCATCAAAGGAGACAGCGCCGGAGGCACACCTCTCACCATGGTGAGCTAGAAGTTCTTTGTCCGAGGAACAGATGTTGCTTTCTTGGTTTCTTTCCAATCAAATTCAGATGAAATTCAGACAGTATACTCTGTGTTGGCGAATTGAACATAATACTAAAACAAAAATCATTTTCCTAATGTCAACTGCTTGTATATGGAAATGAAATTATTTTTATATACAGATTTTATGTAAAAAGCTATATGTACTTTTGAGATTCTACATATGGAACTTCCCTGGTGGGGAGAGCGTTGAGTGGTTGTCTCTGCCAACCGTTAGCTGATTCGAGAGGACATTTAGCATTGGCGACACCAAACGTGGTTCTAAACGCTGTGGAAGGATCCTGTCCCTCAGTAACACTTTCTCTTGCTTGGATGAAGCATTTTGTATTCACCGTCCTGAATGGACTGGACAGACATGTCCCCTAGGAAAAACAACTTCCTAAGGCATCCCCAGTTCACTTACTTTGGGGTCGTTGGACTCAACCACTGTGTTCCATCTGGGTTCCTAAAGTCATTGAGGGAAATAAAGCTCATGCAGACAGACAGTGTGTAGCATGACCTGAGCCTCACGGTGTCCTCTTTTCTGTACCTGCAGGGGACAGGAGCATCTGGTGAATGCGGTACGTATTCTGGAATCAGCCTCTTCCTGAGACACAACACTAGATGTTAATGCAGGTGGGGCATCCTTGCAATCCTCAGTCTGGCGAGCCGCCCTGATTGGGTTGTGGGGGTGTGGTGGACAGGAGATTTCCCAGGTGAAAAAGTGTGTCCATGTGTCTACAGTCCTAGGAATCCATTGTATTCCCTGTGTGTGGTGTGGGTGTGTGTGCGTGAGGCTTGGGCTTGGGGTGTCTTTTGTGGTTCTATGTGGTGTGATTGTGAGTGTGTGTGTGTGTGTGTGAGAGAGAGAGAGGAACAAAGACAGAAAGACAGAGAGACATAGAGAGACAAAGACAAAGAGAGAGATGACCGAGAAAGAGAGACAGAGAGGGGGAGAAAGAGAGAGAAAGGTGTTTCTCCAGGAGATATGTCAGACAGATACTGCATGATGTCACCCTTCTCCAAAGCCATGTCATCACACTGCGCACTTTAGAGCCTTACTGCAGTGGGTGGCCCAGCAGGGGCACTTCAGTCCATGCTTGGAAACCAGCTGGCTCCATACACTCCAGCCTCGTGCCCATATCAAGCAACATTGCATGAATATTCTTGGGCAACAAGAGGAATGTGCTGACGGGTACTCTGTGTCCTAGATGCCTTGGAGGAATCCCTGGATCCCATCAAAGGAGACAGCGCCGGAGGCACACCTCTCGCCTTGGTGAGCTAGAAGTTCTCTGTACGAGGAACAGATGTTGCTTTCTTGGTTTCTTTCCAATCAAATTCAGATGAAATTCAGACAGTATATTCTGTGTTGGCGAGTTGAACATAATACTAAAACAAAAATCATTTGCCTAATGTCGACTGCTTGTATATGGAAATGAAATTATTTTTATATACAGATTTTATGTAAAAAGCTATATGTACTTTTGAGATTCTACATATGGAACTTCCCTGGTGGGGAGAGCATTGAGTGGTTGTCTCTGCCAACCGTTAGCTGATTCGCGAGGACATTTAGCATTGGCGAAACCAAACGTGGTTCTAAACGCTGTGGTAGGATCCTGTCCCTCAGTAACACTTTCTCCTGCTTGGATGAAGCATTTTGTAGTCACCGTCCTGAATGGACTGGACAGACATGTCCCCCAGGAAAAACAACTTCCTACGGCATCCCCAGTTCACTTACTTTGGGGTCGTTGGACTCAACCACTGTGTTCCTCTGGGTTCCTAAAGTCATTGAGGGAAATAAAGCTCATGCAGACAGTGTGTAGCATGACCTGGGCCTCACGGTGTCCTCTTTTCTGTACCTGCAGGGGACAGGAGCATCCGGTGAATGCGGTACGTATTCTGGAATCAGCCTCTTCCTGAGACAAAGCTCTAGATGTTAATGCAGGTGGGGCATCCTTGCAATCCTCAGTCTGGCAAGCCGCCGTGATTGGGTTGTGGGGGTGCGGTGGACAGGAGATTTCCCAGGTGAAAAAGTGTGTCCATGTGTCTACAGTCCTAGGAAGCCTTTGTATTCCCTGTGTGTGGTGTGGGTGTGTGTGCGTGAGGCTTGGGTTTGGGGTGTCTTTTGTGGCTCTATGTGATAAGATTGTATTTTTGTGTGGGAGACAGGGAGAGTCAGACACAGAAAGAGAGATGCAGAGATGCAGAGAGGGAGAGATGGAAAGAGCGAGAGAGAGATTGCATATTGCTCCAGGAGGTGTATCTCACTACCATGCACAATGTCCATTGTCCACATTCTCAAAAAAAAAAAAAAAAGAAAGAAAGAAAGAAAGAAAGAAAGAAAAGAAATTAAAAGAAAAGAAATGAAATGAAAAGACGAGATAAAGGAATCTCTTCACAGCGCACACATTGTAGCCCTATGACCGCGGGAGGCCAAGCGGTGGCCCTCAGCTCATGCCTGGGAACCAAATGCCTCCATATGCTCTAACCCCATTCATAGCGAGCAATACTCCCCGAGGCATTCTGCTGCAGAGGTGAGGTGAGAGGCACATCCTGGAGCACATTTCTCTCTTCTCCTCACCACATCCCTTATACTGGGAGCAGAGCAAGACCTTCACTTGGCTCCATGGGAGAGAGGCTCATATGCAGCTGCCCGGAGACCCTCCCTGGCTGACGGGAATTCTAGAGGCCTGTGTGAAGGCTGCTGGGCTGGCAGCACACACTGCCTCTCACGGTCCCTCTGAGCTGGTCTCCTGGGACTGACTGGGCCCAGGACAGAGGCTCTGGGAAGCGGGGCCAGGGTCTTTGCTCCTGTCAGAGTCCACTGACAGCGACGGGCCTGGTCCCCGCATCGTGGTCTCGGCCCACCGTCGGACCTTCCATCCATCTGCTCGGGGCCTCCCCTAGTCCTTCCAGGTCTCAGGGTCTTTGGTGAACACTGCAGGTACTGGTGTTTATGTGGCCACACCAGCTGGAGAATGCCCATCCCCCCACTGACAGACTAGGGGAATTCGGACAAGTACCATTACCTCTACTGTCACACTCATCTCCTCTCTGGGCTAGGACACTTACGGGCTGTCATCAATTGGAAGTGTGTGTCAAGTGCCCAAGATGATCCCAGGCATGGGGCAGTCTACTTGATTTCCCAGCTGATGCTCACTCTCATGGCCCAGCATCACCCCAGGCCCGTGGCAGCCGCCTCCATGTTAGCTGCATTGGCTCATTGATCAACTGATTGACTAGGGAGCGTGTCAGTAAACCCATGATCATTCCTCCACTGTTCCCATTGCAGAGAACAGTCTGGTTGTTGGAGATGACAGGAGAAGGGAAATAAGGAATTAATGATTCAGGGAGAGAGGAGGGAGGGTAGCAGGAGGGAGCAGAGGAAGGTAGGAAATCATGGGGACAGAAAGTCATGGGCACCACCGTGGCTGCCTCTTAAAAGAATGGGCTGACAGGCACTGCTTCCTGGTCCCAGTTATGAAATCTGAGGGCTGGGAAGGGCCCAGAGATCCTGGACGCCTTTCTCATCAGTGAGGTAAAGGGATCACGGCCCCATGGGTGGTGAGGTGGGGGGACTGCGGAGCTGAGGGCAGCATTGAGTTTTGGGGTCGGGGACATAATCCCGGGGGCAGTGGCCTGAATCCTCACTTCACCCTGATTGTCCCCTTTCCTTTCCCAAGACCAGGCCATGACGATGGCCACTGTCGTCCGTAAGGAAGACGACTTCGCAGGATGCGAAGACTCGGACCCATAGATCCACCATCCGCATGTAATTTATTTCCTCTTTCATTTTTATACTCTTTTTTTTTTTTTGGTAAAGATTTATTTATTTTATTTTGGGAGAGACTGAGATGGCACGAGTGGGGGAGGGACAGAGGGAGAGAGAGGGAGACCCCAAAGCAGAATCCCCACTGAGGGCAGAGCCTGACATGGGACTTGACCCCAGGACCCAGAGATCATGACCTGAGCCGAAATCAGGAGTCACATGCTTACCCGCCTTTGCCACCCAGGCACCCGTCTCCTCTCTCTTACTGAGAAGGTCCTTTTTGTAGCTTTGGCCAAGTTCCTCTTTCCTGCTTTTTATGATCCTCCTCCTGCAGGACCTGGGCTCCTCCCGCACTTGATGTTCTTGGATCTTCAAATCTATCATCTCTCTCTTCAGCCCTGTCATTTTTGGGGCCCAAGGCATGAGATGCACAAATGTTCTATTTCTACCAACTGTCACCAGCTCTCTTGGGAATCCTCTAAACCTAACCCCTCTCCTCTTCCAGAAAAAAATGTCTGATGCTCATGTGTACATTCATCACAATCCGAATTCTTGTCCCCCACGACTTCACCAACGATGACTTGGCTTTTCAGGGCCAACTCTAGACAACCTGATTGGAGCAAAATCATTCATTTGAGAAGCATCATCGGAAAGGAGGAAGCCCAATGGGCAGCACATTTTGGATGCTATGTTGAGGCCTCCAAAAGAAATTCTGAATCCAAAGTTGTTTCACTAAGAGACCAGAAGGGTATATCCTTTTTGTTCTCTCCTGGACAGAACAGTGGCATACCTGGACAGTCATGGCCCAGGAGTTCACTGAAGGCCCCTCTCCTTTTTCCATGTGCTCGATCAAGACTGAAAAAGGAAATCTAAGTTTCCCTTGTAATTCAGTTCTTATACAACGTGTGAATGATCTCCGACTTTGTCCAGAGAACAAAAAAGCCTCTAAAAAGGGTTCTCTTTACTTGGCCAAAAAGAAATATAGAGTTTCACAAGAAATTACAATTTTGCTGGAACACAGTTCATTATTTAAGACATAAACTGTTTCAAGTGGGCAAAACATTTTCATCCTTCCATTAAAAGTAGCAAAACTTTCAGAAACCTGTGAGCTCCCTGGGTGCAAATACACACTAGCGATGATGGCTCTCCAGTCTATACCCTTGGGAACACACGGGCTCTCCCACTAAATGAGTAGCTGGAAGTTCCTTATCTCTAGGAATTTCACTACCCAGACTAGATTGCACTACCCTACTACGTGCAGACATGGCAGCATATTGCAAAGAGCCCTTGTAATAGTGCCCAAGGTTTTCACCAACAGCTTCAGGCCTCCATTCCTGAAATCTTCCTGGAAGCCTCTTCATGATCTTCAACCTCAGGCAGAGACATCAGAGAAAAACTGCCCTTACACATCCCCTGAAGGGACCCCTTCAGGTGCTGTTTAAAAACAAAGCAGTGTAACTCCTGGGAGTTCACCCTTGGCTTCACATGTCTCCACTAAAATAATTATAATAATTTAAAAAATCAGAATTTCACACAATTAGAGGGCTACTCAAACTGAGGTTTCTCAGAGATCCTCTGAAAATAGCCAGTCTTCAGAAGCAGGCAGCTGCCCCAAGATTTTCAGAACAGGCAAATTGTGATGGCTAGTGGGCAGTTTCCACACAAGATATTGGGTCAAGACTCCCATTTGATTCTTTTTCTGTTTTGTATCTGCTCAGTTAAAATAATTCTTCTCATTTTCCATAAACCCTTGTTGCCATTCACCCAGAATGACCCCTTTACTCCCGTTTTCTTATTCTAATCATTCTACTAATTATTACCCTTGATAGGTCAGAACATCCCTGACGTCACTCCTGGGTTTCTGACTGCTGGATGTGCCGTCCGTCCGTGGACCCCCCATGGTACGTCCCTCTGGGAACTTCCGATTTCATCAAATGAAATGAATCACCAAGGTTGGACATTCCAACTCCTGTGTCAGCTCCAAACCGAGGCCACTTGTGATGATTCAGGCACACGACTTGGAGGAATTGCTACGTCTGCCCCAAATGAGAACAGTGTTCCCTTTGGTGGGAAGTGCATAAATAGAAAAAGCCTGTAAGAAATCTATCTCTAGGGCGCCTGGGTAGCGCAGTTGTTAAAGTGTCTGCCTTCGGCTCAGGGCGTGATCCCGGCGTACCGGGATTGAGTCCCACATCGGGCTCCTCCGCTGTGAGCCTGCTTCTTCCTCTCCCACTCCCCCTGCTGTGTTCCCTCTCTCTCTGGCTGTCTCTCTGTCACATAAATAAATAAAATCTTTAAAAAAAAAAAAACAAGAAATCTATCTCTAATGTTGGCAAAAGCAACTGGTAACTCTTGGCATGTCACTTAATCTCTCTACGTTTCAGTGCCTCCCACTAGAATATGGCTTACAGCCCCTGCTCTGCCCCCACCCACCTCAATAGGGCTGACCTGAGGATTACAGGAGATGGTAACAGGTATTGTCCACGAGCAGTAAAGCATCCTCCCCATATAAGGCTAAGAGTGAGCGTCCATCCTATCTTGCTGTGGAGCCATCCACGTCCCCTCTCTGGATTCCACCACCACCAAGTGTCTACCTTATTCTTGCAGTCGCTCAGTGATTGAACACTTAGGGTGATTATGAAACACCAGTCATTTATTTTATTTTTCTTCAGGCTTTCCTTGTGTTTATTTACTTTTAGCCTCATAACATAATTCTAATAAGTAGGCCACAGTCACATTTCAACATCTCAGAACAGGCAAATGAGACACAGAGGGGTGTACGTAACTTTCTCAGGTGCTCGAGGCTCCTGCCTGAAGTCAGGAGTATCACCTGACCCCAAGCAGTGATTCTGAAAACTCCGCCTCTGGCCAAACAACAGGGGGCACCCTACCAATGACCCAGTTGAAGGTACTGTGGGGATGGACTCATTAGGTTCATTCAAGAAGAATGATGCTACTTCATTCAGTGACCCGTATGTAAGAGAAAACCATCAAAATGTGAAGCCACCTTCTTCTCTTCTGTATGCAAAGGCAAATGATCAAGTCAGTCAGTATCGCTGTAACTCCAGCAGTCAACGTGCATTTCTAACTCAAGAATGGGCTCACCTTTACCAGTAAACAACATCTTTAGCTAACGTACAGACCTTTAGCTGATGTTCGAACCAATATTGGCTGACACAGATCGTTCCCTGAAAGAGTGTTCTCGGATTTTAAAAAGTTAATAGGCATTATTGACAACAGGAGGTTTAGACAAATCTAAGAGTTGAACAGATAACATAGAAAGTTCCCATAACCCACGCCCCCCAACCCCAATTCCTCCACTAATAACATCTTATATGGATGTGGTGCATTTGTTATAATTAGCAAAACAATATCGATACACTTTTATTAACTGGAGGTCTAGAAAGGAATTCAATTTTGAAATATGCCCCAACATGGACGGACCTTGAAAAGATATTATGCTCTGTGCGATAAAGCATGGAGAGAAAGACCAATATTGCATGATTCCACTTCAGGGCCCTGAAACCCTGCCACTCCATGGACTTTGTGGGGAGGCCAAGACAGATGCCTTCCAGGTCTCCAGGGAGTCCAGGGTCTCATCAAGGCATGTGGCCTGTGAACAAGCAGATGGTGAGCAGAACAGAGAGTGGAGGGCACTCCTCACAGTTTGAGGGGCTGAGGAATTTTTCCTAGGTCGGCTCTGGGATGGCAGGTCCACCAGGAGTTGGCTGGATGGACCCAAACAGGCTCCTGCCTGTTGCTGATGAACAGAAGGGAGGAGAGTGCAGAGCAGAGAGGCCCAGGGGAGGCAAGCTGCTGTGGGTCCGACTGTGGAGCCATGGTCCTCAGGAGGGGCAGTGTGTCCCCCAGGGGACATTTGGGAGGGACTGACTGCGATAGGTGGCTGCAGAAAGGGACCCGGGAGGCCTGGAGGCTGACTGAGCACAGTCCATGGGGACGGTAACCGTTGTCACCACTCTGCCCTTGCTGTCACAGACCCAAGAAGCCCCTCTGCTGATCCAGAGCTTTCTGGGTTCGTGGGGCACACATCTATTGAGTAAACACAAGTTCTTTCTGGGCCCCATGATTTCCTGACTTTGAGGCCCACGTCATCTGTCAATGAGCAGGTAGGCTGTCTTCTGTGTTTGTGGATGCCACCGCACCCCACCAGCTCTGGTTTTAATCAGGGCAGGAGCACAGCTGGGTCCCGGGCTGGGTCTGACAGTTGGCATTGCCTCTTCAGACATGCGTGGAGGTGGTCTGGCACAGCCTGGTTGGGAGGCTTGGTCATTCATAACATCTCATCAACTGCAATCCCTTGAAAACCAAGGAACTTCAGGAGCCATTCAGAGCTGCGGAAGCCCCCCAGAACTGAGAACATGCACCCCACTGCTTCCTTGGCAGGGGGTTATTATTTGCAGGGGAACCCCCAGGATGGGGGCCACGCTGGGGTTTCCTGGGGGTGGGCGCAGAGGAGGGGCCGACAGCAGGAGTCAATGCTGAGCTGCACCAGCTCCCATTCCCAAAGCTGGGATCTGTGGACAGACAGGGAGGATGACTGAGAGGAAAGACATGTAACCGTGGGAGAAGGGCACACTTGAAGGAACATTCTAGGAGGAGGCACTGCCCTGGGCCCTGGGAGGATAAGGGGGGGTGGCAGGAGGGGTGAGGAGGAAGAGAAAAAGCAGGGAGCACTGGGCCTGCCCCTCAGGAGCACTGGTTGGTTCCTGCCATGTTCTCTCAGCTCCAACAGCCCTGGGGAAGATGAAACTGTCCACATCTTGGTGGCGGGAAGGATGAAGGGGAACGAGGGTCATGGGGGCCTAGCACTCAGAGTCTCCATCCATCAACATGGCTGTGCCCTCCCTCTCAGATGCTGGCAGAGGAGGAAGAATGTCAGGGAAACAAAGCAGAGCGGTGGTGGCTGGGTGGCGGGAATGCGGGGGTCCGAGGGGGGTGATGTGACCAATGGGTGGTCCTCCTGCCCTGTCCACAGGGTACCAGATCCCCTACCGCCTGGCCAGCAAAAGCCCCAGCACGTTCACATCGGTGGAAGTGGGGACCACGGTGAGGCAGTTCACAGCAGCCAAGCTGGCCCTGAAGTCGGCATACATCTTCAGGCTTTTGGCCAAGACGAAACACCACTATGGGCTGCTGCTGGTGGCCACTGTCATCACCACTGAGAAGAGACGTACGACCCCGGGGCCCAAGTCCACTGTTGTGGTGCTGTGGGGAGGAGAGCTGGGCCTAAATGAGAGCCATGAACTTGCTGGGTCCATGGCTTCCTGGGTCAGGCCCTGCACTGTCGCATGTCTGCACAGCCCATTTACCAGAAAGACAGGAATGTCCAAGGTTTAAAGCTGGAGACGCGGCTCAGCGAGGTTGTGTAACTGGCCCAGGGTGGCTCTGAGTCATCCTGTTGGAGTGCAGCTCCCTGAAGCCAGGCACTTGATGGCTGATGTTCAAAACCAGGTGCCCAGCTCAGCAGGGGCTCAATAAACAAGTTTTCTACCCAGCAGTCATAGGGAGATCTGTCTCCACGGACACTGCTTCCGTTCCAAGCACTGGTGAGATGTTTATTGTACATTGTCTTGGTTTATCCTCAAAAAGGCCTGGGGAACAAAGCGCTGTGAGCCCCAGTTCTACAGAAGTGGGGCCCAGACGGATTCAGTCATTTGCCGGGGACACAGCTGTGAGGCCGTGACGTGGACACCCTCCACAGACACTCAGTCTCCTCCACCTACAGAAATCTGCTGTGGGTTCCCATCTCAGCGAGCACCTGACATGCCCTCCAGCCTCACTCTGGAATCTGCCTCAGAAGACTCCCTCCCCAAGGCCGCCCCAACTCCAGGTTGGGAGATCAGGGCCAGACCCAGAGGTCTCAGGGAAGAGGATGACAGGAAGGTGCTTGCACACAGAGTAAATGGGTGGGCTCTGGGAGTCCCCAAGCATCAGGCTCTGGAGCTGTGTGACCTTAGGCAAAGCCCTTCCCCTCTCTGTTCCCTGCACTCACCTGGTGGCCTCTTGGGAAGCCTGAGGGCCAGAATGGCCCGCAGAACTCCGGGGACAGAGCTGGTGCCATGGCTGCACTCAGAACGTGAGCCAGTGTCCCCGTGGCCTGCGGGATCACTCTAGGAGAAGATCTAGACAGTCTTAGGGAGGCATGAATTGAGCCCAGAGTGCTTGGAAAACCATCCCAAGGGCCGATCCGAAACCTACAAAAGGTAGAAGGCAAAGGAGCCTAGCGTGCACTGAGCCCGTGCCACGCTCTGGCCACCTTCCAGGCACTGCGGCTCACTGCTTTCTCAAATTCCCTCACAAGCAGGCTGAGCAGCTGGGGAAGCTGATGCCCCACAAGGTGGAAGGGCCCACTGAGCTCTGGCACCTGCTCGGAGGCCGCCCTGGCTGGAACACCCAGCTGCTCAGGACAGGGCTGCTTGGCCCAGGCACACGGCTGACCCTTGCGATGGCCAACGGGGGGACGCTGGTGTCCCCCATCTGTGGCTTCGGAGCTTCCAGGGCTCCACACCTTCCAGGGGAAGGCCGTAGCCTGCTGTGAGTCCCCCGACCCCAACTGCCGAGCCTCAGTCCCCCAAGGATGAAGACAAATGCACAGCCCCTCCTCTGACAAGGTTTCCTCTACTGCTAACTGGAGGAAGGAAGCCTTGAAGTCACTGGAGACGCCAAAGCTTGAGGTGGGTGGAGAGACAGCCATGCATAGTTGGCCCCTGGCTTTTGGCGCATAGCGCTGTCTGACCTGCAGCTGCCAGCACAGGGGTGGGGTTGGCGAGACCGGGGACAGGCACCAGGAGAACCCCTCCTGCAGCTTTGGCCCAGATCCTCAGGCTCCCCCTTGTCCGGGGCATGCTCAGGGCCCTGAGTGCCTCTCCCAAAGGCTCTTGCCAGAGTTGATGCAGCCCCCTAGGGAAATTCAGCACTTTCTTCATGATAAACAACTAATCAATTATTCCTTCCTCTGTGGGGTTTCTCTGCTGCAATTGATGGGACAGGGAGATGCATGCTGGGAACGATCCACGCTCAGGAGCCAGGTCCCCGCTCCCTGCGCTCTGCACTCCCAGTCGCCAGCACTGTGGGGACAGAGTGGCGGTGACACGTCCCGGAGGAGCCGAGTGGGACACCGTCTGTGTTTCAGGCTCGGGTTGGCTTCCAGGAAGAAGGAGTCAGCATGACAGATGCACTGAGCCTGAGATCACAGGGAGAGTCCACAGGGGCCTGGATGTGCTCAGCAGAGCCCAGGTGTCAACTTCGAGATGTTGTAGGGATGTGTGTTTGCCACGGAGCACATGTGGGCTCATCCTCCTGTCTGTCCGACTGTCTCCGACAGGAGAGAGCAGCGCTTTGGGAGCAAGCCAGGGTCTCCCATGAGGTCCAGGCTGGGGCAGGTCCAGAATTGGCCGTGAGGGAGCCGCAGGTGCCTGCGGAACTGGGAATGACCTCCCTGTTCTCTGCCCTCATGGGCAGCCCGCGTCCTTATGCTTGAGCTGACATGGTGCCTTCCTGGAGAAGCAGCCGGTCACGTGTCCCTGGTCTGTTCTTTTTTGGTTGCAGAGCGTCCAGTGCCCCCCCCCCCCCGCCGTCTGAGAACTCCTGGTGTCACAGTCAGAAGTGACTGTGCACAGCCTCCAGCTCCAGTGGGTCCCGGGCAGCGATGGCGCCCCCCCCATCCACTACTTCACTGTGCAGGTGTGACAGCTGCCCCCGGGGAGAGCAGCAGACCTACTCCTCATCCATCCGCCACAAGGCCAAAGCCTGTGCTGTTGAAAGGTATCCAGAGCCAGGCACGCCCTCCCCAGGGAACAGAGCAGGGAATATGTGTGGGCCAGAGACGCACCCGGACAGCCGAGCTCTCTTCTCCTAGTGCACACTCCCTGTACCAGGGACCAGGACTCCCACCTCCTGGAGCTGCTCTGGCCTCTGCCCTGGGTCTGTCCTCTGGGCATGCCCTGTGCATGTCATGTGCATACCCCAGGTCCCAGAGATTGATGAGGCACAGATGATGGGGCCAGGGAGCCTGGAAGTATGGGCTCTAGTGCCCTATCCCCTGAGAGGCAGATGTGGAGGAGGGGGAGGTAGGGGGAAGGGGTGTCACAGGCTGAGAGTTGCACCTTCTCTTTGTGCTCTCTGTCCTAGTCAGCAAGGCAGACTTGTTCTGTTATCCATTAGTGATGGCTGAGAAGGGAAATGGCAGAGGCATCCCCACTGCACCTTGAGAACCCAGCATTTATCCAGCTGCTGAGGGAACCACCAAGCAAAGGTGGAGGTGAGTGGTGCCAACCACCACAGTTAAGTTCTTGGCACCTACAGCCTCACTGGGGCCCCTCCTCATGTTCCCACCCCCTTCTACAGTGAGGGACCAGAGCACCCCTTCTGCAGTGAGGGACCAGGACACCCTCCCCTCTGCAGTAAAGGACCAGGGCACCCCCCTCTCTATGGTGGGAGAGCAGGGCACCCCCTCTACAGTGGGGGACCAAGGTAGCCCCCTCTGCAGTGGGGGATGAGGGCACCCCCCCCCCCGCACTATGGTTGGAGACCAGGGCATTCTCCTTTATGATGGCTCATAGGGGACCAGGGCTATCGAACCATCTAGGTGAGGATTCTCAGAAGGGACCTCAGGCTTTGTGTCTCCACAAGCAGGCCTGGGCTGTGCAGGCTCACGCCACCCTGTAGAAGCCCCCTGGGTCTTTCTGGTGGGCAGGCCTGTCTGGGGAGCTGGCCTCGCATCTTTCCTGTCCTCCTCCTCTGGCCCTGACTGTGGTCACATTCCCTGAAGGTCACGTCAGGCTGTGAGGGGGCCACGAAGGAGCGTGTCCCACCTGCTGAGGGTTCCAGGACCCTGGCCAGCACCTCTCATTGGGATGATGGAGGAGGTCTATACCCCATTCCCAGGCTGGCCAATGTTCCTCTCACCTTTCAGATAGAACACCACGTACTGACCCCCCCCCCTATTCTGAGCACTGTGCTGTAAAATCTCACATTTCTCATCGAGCCCACATGTTAGCCCAGCGAGGGAGAATCATCGTCCCCATTCTACAGAGGAGAGCTGAGGATCGCAAAGGTCATATTCGCCTGAAGCCCCAGCACCTCCCACGGGTGCACCTCCTTTGCAAGGCTCCCCAGCTCAGCTTCTGCATGCTGCTGAACCTCAGCCAAGGGAAAGGAGCAGCCGGGGTGGGGGAGCTCCTGCACTGGCCTTGATCCTCAGGCACCCTCTCCCCCAGCGCAGTTCAAGCTGTGGGGGAGGAGTGGGGGCTGGCATGTGGCTCTGTCTCTGCCTCTGGCATGGGGCAACAGCAAAGTTTAGAGAGAAAAGGAGCTCCCTCTCCTGGGTTCAAGGTGTAAGCATGTGACTGGGGTGCCACGTGATGCACACGTGGGTGTGGTCAGCACTGGGCATCACAGGGAGTCACCCCTTTGGGTAGCCATGTGAAAGACAGGAGAAAAAGGAACTCCAATGGCCTTTCTGTCCCGGAGCTTCCTGAGATCAAACAGACAATGGTGAGCAGGGGACGTCACGTTGGAAAGGAGGGGCCATGTTTCCCGGCAGACAGTTTGATTTGGTGTGGGAGACGCTGTGGTCCGTCCCCTCCACGGTCTCTTCCACTCGTCAGCAGACACACGCCGTGGGCCGAGTTTCTAGGAAAGCAGCGCTTTGCACGTGGCCGTGGTGTGGCCTCCCTCCTGTTCAACAGCCTCAGAGCAACTTTAACCTCCTCTTTCTCGACGTTCTTGTTACATTTGACGTTTGCCGATTGCTTGAAATCTGCCAATGACCAGAAAACATAAAAGTTTAAATCAAAGTTCAAAGCAAAAAGTTTCGCCATCTACATCAAGTGGCCGTCCCCACATTTAGAGGGTGTGGGTCTGGAGCAGGAGGGAGGTTCTGGGTTGAGGGACATATCGGGGCTGCATCCCGCAGACATGCAGTACCATAGAGGAGGAGAAGGCCCATGGGCCCAGAGCCACACAGGCATTCTGGGTGTTACTAGGATGAGACAGCAGCAGTGTGAGCTCAGCTGACAGCTGTGTATCCACTGATAACAGGTCCTGCTGTTCCTCTGCGTGTCCCCAGGGCGATGCGATGGACCCAACCAGGAGGGCCAGAAGGGGATTACTGTGTGAAACTAGAGGGATTCAGTTCAAGTCAGGATGCTGGCCCCATCTCCACGGGGTTCTTTCTTTTCTTCTTCCATGCCATTTTAAAAAATAAAGCCACGTGAAAGGTCAGGTTAATTTAAATGGCCAGGGATATCCTGCATGGGTTCAATATTCTTTGATCTTTGTGGTGCTAATCACGAGTTCTGAATAGATGAGGCATAAAGGCAGCGGTAGGTAGCCTCTAAAATGATCAGGACTCAGGCTTTATTTTCATAACCAAACCGGGCAAATGAATGTAGGGAGCTCCTTCTGTGTATGAGACTCTGCCTCCAGCTCCGTGGCAGGGACAGGGACAGGAAGCCGCCTCCGTGCCACCCCCACCCGAGTACTTTGGCTGTGGAGCTGAACAGGCAGGTCAAGCACAAGCTTGGTTTCTAACTGTGCTTTCTTCCTGCGAGCTTGGACAGTGAGCGTCCTGAGCCACCGACCTGTTCCCTCCCCAGACAGCTGGAGTTTAGGAAAAGGTGTTACCTCAAACATTTACCTAAATCCAGCCAGTTTCGAGGGTGGATGGCAGAAAGCTGGTGGGTAGAGGGTGCTGAGTGGGAGAGGCCAAGGGAGTCTGTGTGTGGCGGATGCATCTGGGGACAACGAGGTCACTGTGGGCAGGGGTAGAGGAGGACTTTGGGAAGACAAGAAAGAGGAGGTCACATGTAGGATACGCCTATTCCATGAGGGGGTCATGTCCTGTGACTGTCATGGCAGCCCTGGGAGGGCCGGGTACCGGTACCGCCATTCTCACAGATGAATAAAGGGAGGCTCAGAGAAGTTTGAGGACTTCCCCAGGCTTAGATGCCAGGACCAGACTCTGGATTCTGGTTGGGCCGACCCTGATGTGGGCGTGGCGTGTGAACAGGGAACAGAACTGGGGGAAATGAGAGGGGTTGAGGAAGAGGGTCCAGGATGGTTTGTGCCTTTGTTTACAGGTCACCAGCCCTGAAGTCCTGCTCTGCCTCAGGGGGGAGCATGGCAAGAGCCCGGGGGCGGGTGGAGGCCAGTTCAGGACTGGCAGGTAGACCAGGGGTCTCAAGGACTGGCTATGCAGGGATGAGGAGGAAGGGCTGGGTGAACTTGCAGGGGTCAGGGACCAGGAGAGGGGACACTGGGACTGTGGTCACCTCCCATGGAGCTCCCTTCACTGCTGCTGGGTCCCTCTTGGTCTGTTTTTAGGGCACCTAGTGGGCTTCCTACCCCGAGGAGAGGGTGCTCCTGCAGCTCAGCCCCTGGGTGTGCCCTGTGGCCCCCGAGACAGCTAACAGTCCTGTAAATGACACGAGCCCAGGAAACAGGCCTAAAGCTGGGAACTCTGCTTCCTGCTCTCCGTGAACCCTCCACTTGACCTCAGATCCTGGCGGAAGCTTCCAGCTATCTGAAGTGTGTGAACTGCACCCCTGCTGTGTGTGCTGGGGTGGGAATGGAGGAGGCGGCCCTGCCTCAGATTCCAAAACAAAGTGTTAGAGAACAGTAGGTGCTAAACATGGAGGGATCAATGACACGTCTGACACATGTCCTCAAGGTAACATGCTAGGTGAACACGAGCACTAAATACAAGGATGAGGGTCGTTTCTGGCATGCTGACATGTGCCAGACACCATGTTGATGGTGATGAGCGTCCTCTCATTCACCCCTCCGGAGTCCTACCCCCATTCCTTCCTCCCTCCCTCCCCTTCCTTCCTCTCTTCCTCCCTTCCACGCCAAGAGCCTCTTAGGTGTGGGGCCTTGTTCTTGGTGCTGAGGGAAGAGCAGTAAAGGAGACCACCTTGGTCCCTGTCCCTGTGGGGGAAGGCAGACAGTCGTCCAGGAGGGGAACGGTTACTTACAAATCATAGTGGGTTTGGTGAGGGGATGGATGGGCCTAGAGGACAGTGTGCAGGGCACGGGCTCTTCCTGGGGCCACTTGAGCTGCTGCCAGAGGGTCCTGATGATAAGGAGAGCAGCCAGGATGAGTGAGCGCGCCTTGGGTACTAGAGTCTCTTTCCTGTGTTGCTTCTGAACGGAAGCTGCATGACCGCCTCATGATCTCAGTGCTTCTGTCAGCCCAGGTGAGATGCTTCTGGCTCACTGACCTGCCCAAGGCTATGTGGGGGTTAGCATGTAGGCTGTTGGGCTTCAGAGTGCACGTTCCTGACAACCACCCTGGGCCACCGTCTAATCTAGGAAAGAGAAGCTAATGCAAATATGGGGCCTCAGGTGGTTGAGGCAGGAACCCAAGGAAAAAACCATGTAGTTGTCACCAGAATTAGATAAAATAGTTCCTAGGAAGCCAGAAACAGATAGGAAACAATTTGTTTTAACTTTATAAAGGATAGCTCCCCCAGAAACCAGGAACAAAGAGCATTCTTAAGGATGGAACTTTGGAAGCACCCCCAGGACAGCCAGGGCCAAAGCAAGGTCGCCTGGCATGCCTTCTCCAGCTGTGGAATGGGGGCACAGAGAGGTCAGGAGACAGACCTGCGGTCGCGGACCAGCTGTAGTAGGGCAAGCTGGCACGAGAGCATCCTTTGAGGTGCCGGCCGACAGAGAACCACTGTACTCCCATCTTAGGCAGGAGGGCATATGAAACAGCTAGAGGAAGATTCTTCTGATCCAGTGTCCAAAGATAGTTATCAGTATTTGAAAACACAGGAACCTTCCTGTAGGCAAAGGATTACCCAGACCCCATTTGCAAATCAGATGGAAATGGGGCTGCTGTTGTCTGACTCGGGGGGCATGGGAACCCTCTGGTCTCCTAGAGGATCCCTCAGAGACTCCGGGGGTTCCACGGTGCTCGGTTTGAAACCCACGAGTTTACAGGTTGGCCTGGGAGGGAGGACAGAGGCCCAGCATAGAGGCCCTGAGGGTTTGCCCACTGGTAGCTGAGGAAGCAGGCAGAGTCCAGACCCACTCCTGCTCTCCTGGTCTGGGAGATGGACACAGGGGCAGACCCTTGCCTGAAACAGAGCTGTTGCCAGCGGGGCAGGGGTGGGGGGGTCTCCTCATCTGCTCCTTCAGAAGTAATGGCAAGGAAAGCCACAGGAGCAGGCCAGCCAGTGACCCAAGGAAGACTGGAACGTCCTCTGCTTAGAAGTCTGTCTGGAGTGTGTGTGGTACAGAGCTCAGCACAGGAGACCATCAACACGGACCTGCTCAACAGAGGGAAGGAGGGAGGCCTGAGTGGTGGCAACGAGCCACGCACCCAGAGTATTCGTGCCCTTTAAATCCCCATCAGCAGGCAGGTGGAGACATTTCCCCCCACGGACAACTGGCATTACCTGTGTCTCAGGTACGGCGGAGAGGTTGCCCCAACACAAGATCCTCTTCCAGCCCCGGCCAAGCCTCTGGCCAGTCCTCTGGTAGGGGGCAAGGGCCTTAATGGCACTGGGCCTCGATTTTCTCATCCTTGCAATGGGAATCACAGCACGTCCAGCAGACAGAACTGCTGTGCAGTGAACCTGGGCACTGCCTGTCCAGGGCGTGGCACTCTTGCCGGCCGGACAAGTGCAGAAACAAGGGGCAGGCAGAGATGGTCTTTGGAGCAAGGTGGGCCTGGCCAGGGGAGATCCCCACGAAAGGGCACTTCTGGGCGAGCAAGGAAGTGGTTAGGCGGGCCCTCTTTTCTGGCTCTGAATCCTGGGAGGGCTGCAGTAATCAGCTCCTCCTGAGAAATTCTCGCATCCCTCAGAGAGCGGTGATTTGCTTTGCAGGAGAAGCTGTAATGACAGGAGGGGCCCCGAGTAGAACCGCCAGCCTGGGCCCGCCTGGACGTTCCCCACTCCCCTCCACCCAGAAAGCCCTCTGTTCCTGGGGGCAGGCTGTGAGGACAGCGCCGGCTGCCTGAGGGCCCCTCCCTGGGCAGGACAGATTCCGTGGTCACTGAGTGCCTCTTCCTCCTGGCTGCCCGCCCCCTGTGGCCAGAGCTGCGAGCAGGACAAAGGCGAGGGGTTCAGGCCCTCGTGGCTCTTCTGTGTTTCAGGCTGAGGCCCTTTACTTCCTACAAGCTGAGCCTGAAAGCCACCAATGACATCGGGGACAGTGACTTCAGTGCAGAGATGGACGAGGTGACCATGCTGCAGGACGGTGAGCCAGCTGGGACCCAGGCAGGCATGCACACACGGGCATCTTCCATAGCTGCCGCCTTTGGACCTGAAGACATGGGCTCTCACAGAGAGGCCCCGCTTCATCCCGAGCCAGGAAGGGGTCACCCCGGGGAGAGAGGGCAGTGGCTGCTGAGCAGTGGGGTTCCGTGAGCAGCAGACAGCTCGGAGCACTCCGAAGCCTCTCGCTGTGAATCTACTTCAAGGGCTCACAAGTGGAACAGAGGTTCCTTTGATTGGTTTCCAAACCCCTATGATTCATTAGCATCCTAGAACTTGAATAATTTATAAGGTCAAAGGGTAACCGGGTGGTTTTTTTTTTATAAGAATCGTTTTTTATTATATTACGTTAGTCACCATACAGTACATCCCTAGTTTTCGATGTAAAGTTCCATGATTCATTAGTTGCGTATAACACCCAGTGCACCATGCAATACATGCCCTCCTTACTACCCATGACCAGCCTACCCCATTCCCCCACCTCCTCCCCTCTGAAGCCCTCAGTTTGTACTGGGTTTTGAGAGGTTTCCCCGTTTTTCTCATTCACGAACCACTCCTCAGTTTTGCCGTTTGACAGAAGCACAGGGAAGTGATTGAGTTGAGATCCCCTGAAAGCTCCAGGTGGTTCTTACCCATTGTCTCCCACCTCAGGAGCAGACCCCAAGATCCCTTGTGCTTTTGGGTGCTGATCCTGCCAGGCCCGGTGGCAGGCCAACTTTTAGGAGAGGAGGGTTGCTCTTGCTTCAAGATGCTGGGGCTCAGATCCCGGGCTGCAAACCTGAGCCCTCAGCTCACCCAGCAGCGCTGGGTACTCATTCCACACGTTTCCGTCTTCCTCTTTTATAACCTGGGAGCATGGGTCCTAACGTGAGTCCTTGGGTGGGCTGGGGACCAGCAGAGAGGTTCGGGGGACCCTTCCAGCTTCTCCGCCTCACACGGAGATTCCCCTTCTGCACACACAAGGTGCCTGTCGCCAGGACAAGCCCCTAGAGAAACTGTGGTTGTCTCTGTGGCTCATACTTTAATCTTACATTTAACACAACTGGGGTTCTGTTTGGGAGTAGCACTGATTTTTAGCACATGGAAGCAAACACAGCAAGCTGATTTTGTTGGCGAGTCTTTGAGGAAATTGCAAGCCAGTGAGCAGGACACCGCAGACTCCCTTTGCCCTTACAAGGCTCAGGCTCCAGCAGACCTGGCTTGTTTTGGAAAAAACAAAAACTAAAACATTCAAGGGCCTCTCCAGGTTCCTAAAGGCCTGTCCTAATCCTTTGATATTTAATCCTTTCTTTTGATGCACCTACCTGTTACCTTCCTCCTTTGAGATTTGCAGTTTCTCTTCACAGTTGACTGCCTTGTGTTTGCATGGTACCGCCCCCAGAACCACAGAGCCACTGAGCTGCACAGACTCCGGGGCTTGGGGGGCCCTGGGCTGGGGTGGGGCGGCGGGGGCGCTTTCCATGTGTGGGTGGTTTGCTGATAAACATTTTCTTGTTATGGTGGTTGGGATACTGAGAGGCCATCAATCCAGTGTGATCTGGAAAGCTGGGTAAGGGTCTACCATGGACTTCAGACAGACCAACAGGAGGCCAGAGAACATGCAGTAGAGGGCTCCCCAGAAGGCAGGATGGGGGGCTGCAGGTGTGCTGATACCGCCATGTCCCCGGTGCTGGGTGCCCTGGCAGGTGCAGAGGAGACTCACAGAGCAGGTGACCAAGAGGCCAAGTCTCAGACAGTCAGTGGGTATGGGGTGGGGAGAACAGCCTCAGTCATTCCACTCAGTGACTCTTGCCAAACATTGGATGTACCGTCTCAGGATCTGACAGTGGGCAGCCATGCAAGGGCCAACTCAGTATGCCTTTTGGGTTCAGTGGGAGCAGGGGTAGGGAAGGGGTGTCTGAGGAGGCCCGCGGGACAAGACGGATGGTGCAGGACTGAGTTTCCAGCATGTAGGGCACGGCCAAGGCAGAGCCAAACTGACCTTGGCCCTCCAGAGAGCAGAGCTGAGCCCCACCATTGCCCAGAACATGCAGCTGTCCCTGCACCCCCAGAAGTCAGCCTCCCTCCCTCAGAGTCTGAAACCAAGACCACTCTGGCCGGGGTTGACCCTCTATCCTGTTCAGAGCCTCTTTGAATTAAGTCCCTCCAGTAAATGATGCCTCTCCTCCAGGGATGGGTGCGTGCCCCTGAGAAGATGTGGGAGAGCAGGAAGGCTCCCCAGGCAGGGTTCCCAGGGAAGACAGCCAAGCGCCTTTGTGTGTGTCCATGTGGGTCTGCTGGGGGGTGGGGGCGATAAAGGCGTGATGTTATCTTGTCATCTGCATCAGAATCTGGTCCCTTCTATCCTGGCAGAAACAGGCTCCACAGGCAGAGAAGGGCATCCACAGGGAAGGGAGGCCAAGGCCAGAATGTTGGTTTGCCGGCTTGCTTCCCCAGCAACCCCCCGAAGCCAGTCTCTGGTCCTGCGTCCTCACCAGAACCAGGAGGGAACTGGCATTCCTGAGGAGTGGTAATGCATCCTCCCGCGTAAAGGATGAGAAGTACACCTCTACCCTCCCTGCTCTGTGGCCGTCGAAGCCCCCTCTCTAGAGGCAGCAGCTGCTTGAACACTTACAGAACACTTATTTTTTTATAATATTTTTTTATTATGTTGGATGGATAATCCTTTTAATGTACTTTTGGATCCTATTAGCCAGGATCTTGTTGAGGATTTTGGCATCCATATTCATTAGGGAAATCGGTCTGTAATTCTCCTTTTTGATGGGGTCTTTGCCTGGTTTGGGGATCAAGGTAATATTGGCCTCATAGAATGAGTTTGGTAGCTGACCTTCTGTTTCTATTTTTTGTAATAGCTTTAGGAGAATAGGTATTATTTCTTCTTTGAATGTTTGGTAGAATTCCCCAGGAAAACCATCCGGGCCTGGAGTTTTGTTATTTGGAAGGTTGTTTATCACTGACTCAATCTCTTCATAATTAATTGGCCTGTTTAAGAAATCAATTTTTTCCTGTTTCAGTCTTGGTAGTTTATAGGTTTCCAGGAAGGCCTCCATCTCTTCCAGATTGCTTAATTTATTGGCGTATAGCTGTTGGTAAAAGTTTCTAATAATCCTTCCAATTTCCTTGGTGTTGATTGTGACCTCTCCTTTTTCATTGATAATTTTATTAATTTGGGTCCTTTCTCTATTCTTCTGGAGAAGTTTGCCAGTGGTTTGTCAGTTTTATTGATTCTTTCAAAGAACCAGCTTCTAGTTCTGGTGATCTGCTCTACTGTACTCCTGGTTTCCTGCCTCTCATGGGGCCCAGCACCATTTGAAATCTAAGGATTGGAGTGTGTTTTCTAGACAGTGGCGGTATTG
Organism: Ursus americanus; assembly: GCF_024610735.1. Taxonomy (NCBI): domain Eukaryota; kingdom Metazoa; phylum Chordata; class Mammalia; order Carnivora; family Ursidae; genus Ursus; species Ursus americanus. The sequence continues at coordinate 31,018,182 of NC_142159.1, forward strand.
TGGTCACACTGAGTACAACTCATAACAGACACCAGTGTTTCTCAATTGGTCACAACATTTAATCCGGCTGTTCTGAAACTTGCAGTGGCTCATACGGTCTGTCGCTCAAGTGCAGTTCCCTTTCTGTGGCTGTAGACTCTCCTAAGTGGATTTTGAGGCCATTTTTAAGCAGCGGCAGCAACAACAATAACAACAACAACAAAACCCCAAAAAACAAAACAAAACCACACAAAATCTTAGCAATAGATCACATCACGCACATTGGCCTCAGCAGAGGGTGGACCCAGTGTTGTAAGAGGCACCTTCCTAAGAGGAGCACGACTGCCACCTGGATGGGGGGGAGCAGCAGCGGGGCCTCTCAGGATGTATTTGGGGTTTGTTTCTTCTCTCACGCGGGCTCCATCACATGCAGAAGACCAGGTCCTGTGTAGGGTGCCGATCGACCAGAGGTGGACAAGACAGACGCCAGGCCTTAAAGAGCTCCTGTTTCCTGGGCTGAGCCCTAGGACACATCAATGGGAAGACAGTGGAGGAGGAGCTGGGAGGAGACCCTGAGCGGGTTTGTTCACCTCCCTGAGCCTCGGATTTCTCACCTATACACAGCACTCACACCTCCAGAGCCACAGGGGACTGAATGGCAACGTGGCCGTGGGGCACATATAAAGTGCCCTGCATGGTGTGCTCTCAGGGGACAGGTAAATGCAGGTGCTGCTGTGGCCGTGATGCTTCTGGTAATGGGCTGCTTTTTTCCACCTCTTTTTCCCCACAGGGCCATCAAGGAGATCCTGCTCACCAGCTCAGAAGGCCTGTGCCCTGGAGCCTCGAGTGAGAGGAGCCGTTTTGATAGTGACTCGCAGCTGGCCATGGAGCTGTCTGCCAAAGAGCTGGAGGAGTGGGAGCTCCGGCTCCAGGGGAGGAGGAGGAGCTCCAGTAAGTCTTACAGCTGTCTCTCACAGAGAAATAGACCTTTCTGCTCATGGGCTGCACAAAGCAGGGCTTCTGGGCTGCACGCAGGTGCTGCATCACTCGTGCCCTGGGGCTGAAACAAATCAACAAATCATAAAATGGGCAGAAGATATGAACAGACACTTTTCCAATGAAGACATACAAATGGCTAACAGACACATGAAAAAATGTTCAAAATCATTAGCCATCAGGGAAATTCAAATCAAGACCACACTAAGATACCACCTTATTCCAGTTAGAATGGCAAAAATTGACAAGGCAAGAAACAACAACTGCTGGAGAGGATGTGGAGAAAGGGGATCCCCCTACATTGTTGGTGGGAATGCAAGTTGGTACAGCCACTCTGGAAAACAGTGTGGAGGTCCCTTAAAAAGTTAAGAATTGAGCTACCCTATGATCCAGCCATTGCACTACTGGGTATTTACCCCAAAGATACAGACGTAGTAAAGAGAAGGGCCATATGCACCCCAATGTTCATAGCAGCACTGTCCACAATAGCTAAATTGTGGAAGGAACCGAGATGCCCTTCAACAGATGACTGGATTCAGAAGTTGTGGTCCATATATACAATGGACTATTACTAAGCTATCAGAAGGAACGAGTTCTCAACATTTGCTGCAACATGGACGGCACTGGAGGAGATAATGCTAAGTGAAATAAGTCAAGCAGAGAAAGACAACTATCATATGATTTCTCTCATCTATGGAACATAAGAACTAGAATGATCAGTAGGGGAAGAAAGGGATAAAGAAAGGGGGGTAATCAGAAGGGGGAATGAAACATGAGAGACTATGGACTCTGAGAAACAAACTGAGGGCTTCAGAGGGGAGGGGGGTGGGAGAATGGGACAGACTGGTGATGGGTAGTAAGGAGGGCACGTATTGCATGGTGCACTGGGTGTTATATGCAACTAATGAATCATCGAATTTTACATCGGAAACCGGGGATGTACTGTATGGTGACTAACATAATAAAAAACCATTAAAAAATAGAATGACAATAAATAGAGGTCCATAAAACTATAAAACTCAGCCCTGGGGGTGCCTGGGTGGTTCATCGGCTAAGCGACTGCCTTCAGCTCAGGTCATGATCCTAGGGTCCTAGGATGGAACGCCACATGGGGCTCCCTCCTCAGCGGGGAATCTACTTCTCCCTCTCCGTCTCTTCTCCCACTTGTGCTCTCTCTCTCAAATAAATAAATAAAGACTTTAAAAAATTTAAAAAAAAACACTTAGCCCTGGCCTTTACTGTTTGGGGGGAGCATCAGAATGACTCAATATGGGATGTGAACAATCTCAAAAGCAGACCAGAATTCCCCTTCCTTATAAGTGCTCACAATAGGAAAGGGAAAGCGATGGATGTGACCATGCCTTTGAGGAAGAATCCAATGAAGTTAGTTCTTGGCACTGTGCTAGGCACTTTGGAGGAACAGGAAGGTCAGAGGGGCTGCCCAGAGGGACCCTCGGCTCTGTCAGAGGGAAAGAAGATGACACAAAGGGAACAACTAAGTGCTAACCTGACTAGCACAATCTCGAGAAATGTTAGTAAAGCACAGGATGAGCTGGGCCCTGAAGGATGTGCCATATTAAAACATCAAGCACACAGGAAGGAAACTTGTGGCATCAGGGCAGAGAGGGACACACCTCTTGAGGGATGGGAGAAAGCAATCCTGACACCATCCGAGGATACTGGAGACCAATGACGATTCATGGTTACTGGGAAAAGGTGGAGCTGAGCGTGGAAGACTCTGGAAACTACCCATGAGGCATGAAAAGGTTTGGGGTCAACCCACATGTGCTGATGTAGAACAATCTTCAAGAGGTAGGAGTGAATGAAGAGCACAAAATACAAAACGTTGACTGGACACCACATACCACTTCTTTAACAAGGAAAGGGGCCTGTATGTTTCCACGTACAGAGGAATTTCTGAAAAACCCCAAGCAAACTATTAATCATGGCTGCTTCAGAGGAGCAGTGCCAGGAGTATGGGGTGGGAGCAGGAGACTTATTTTTTTTACCTATTTGAAGGCAAGGGGTGGAGGCAGAGAAAGGGAAGGAAGAGGTTGGGGGCGAGACGCCAGCAAAGGAGTTTGGGCTTGAAGCAGTAGGCTGGTAACCTTCCCTCTCCACTTCATCACAAATGTTGAAGATCGGTAAGTCGAGTAGCAGGTTAGATCAGAAAGCTCTAGAAATGGATGAAAGAAATGTGATGAGAGAGGCATGAAAGAGCAAATTTGGGTTAAGTGAGTATAAGGATTGAAAAGAAACAAGTTCTCTTATTTTAATATAGAAGAAAAGACCACTGTCTTACATTAGTGGTCACGCACAGAAACTGCAATTTATCAAAGCAACAAAAAAAGGGGGAAACAGTAATATTGAAATCATTACCAAAAGACATTTTATTTTTGCTGCTTTTTCAGTTTTGTAGGCCACATTATTTAGAGTTTGACAGAAGGAAAATGAAGAGTATAGAAGTAACGTCTACAGGGCAGATCTTCCCTCTTAGAAGGAAATGTATACACATACGAGTTATCATTCAGGATTTGAAGCAGGAATTACCATTCTCAAACACAACCCTCCAACCACCTGAACAATCCTGGAAGGATCCATTTGATGACAACACGTAGAATGATTCAGCAGACCACCAAGTGCAGCTCTGTCTTGTCAATCCCACGGCAAATGCTAACATGCTCTCGGGTTTCGGTCAAGCTGAACTTCGCTGGGGCATGCTGGTCTCAGCAAAGACATCGCAACAAGGATCTTATCGTGTACCCACACATGAGCATTCAAGAAGGCAAACCCTCAATGGTTTACAGTATTTGGCCCAGTGTTCTAAAGACCGCCACATCCAAGGCAAATCAGGAGGTATAGAATAGGGTGACGGGGCTGTTGCTGTGGCTTTACAGGAGATCCCCCAACCCATGGCTGAGCCCTGGGACTTCCTGTCTGGGTGCCAGTGATTATCTTCAAAGCTGGAGGCCAGCTGGGAGGAAAAGTGGTCTGTTGGGCCACTTGATTAAGTGTTAATTGGAGAATTTTCCACTGAGCATACATTTTGCAGTGCAGCTAAGGAAGGAGGAAAAAAAACAATGTCACTCTTGCAAATAGTCTATGGGGAAACGCCTGTTCTATGAAGAAGCCCACTGCCCACAGGCCCACCAAAATGGACAAAGCGTTAGTCTACAAATGTGCAAGGAGTGGGCTCCTAATCCATCCCGGATGGTGGCGTTCTTCCCCTGCCGCTGTGAGAGAGCTGCCTGCATATGACAGTCCTGCCCTCTATTAAGACTTCAGAAGCTTCCAGGGGCAACAGTTGGCCCTAATGAGGATTTGAGCAAGGTAAGCAGATATCTGTTCTCTTTTATTCCCGGATCTTGGTCCGTATAGTCAGAAGGGTGCTTCATTGGCCATGTTTCTGTGGAGCCAGCGGGGGTGGGATGGTCTAGAGCAGGGGCAGCCAATGGTAGCCCACAGCGCCCACCACCTATCTGCATAAATACACTTTCACTGGGAACACAGACACTGCCGTTCGTTTACATGTTGTCCGTGGCTGCTTTCACAATACAATGACCAAGCTGAACTGTGACAGGACCATATGGCCTGCCAAGATTAAGATCGTTTTTATTAGTCCCTTTCCAGAAAAAGTCTGCCGACCTCTGGCTTAGAGGCTGGTAGCAGGACTGGTAAGTTCCTACTTCATCAAATCCCACCCTACCCGTCACAACTTCTACCTCCACTTTCATAGAATGGAGGTGGCCCTCCATCTGGGGAACAAAAGAGTCCAGGAACAGCATATTGGGAAAAAGTCTAAACTGTGCTGCCGTCACTTAGAAGAAGTTGGCTGGTTCCCTCTGACCCGTCCACCACATGGTCAGGACTGTGCTTGGCTGTTGGAGACCAGCTCAAACCCCGTGGTTTGATGTAAAATGAGAATACAGCACAGGTGCTCTAGGCTTTTGGTGCTATAAATGTGGGGGTCCCTAGGGGGACTGACTCACATGGCCAGGCTTACACGAACAGATACTGTAGAGTTATGGGGTGCCCTCACTGCAATGAGAAAGACAAAGAAATGAGCTCTTATTTTATTTTAGTCATGCAGGATTGGGGAGGGGGGTCAGATTCACCAGTGGACAAGGATGGTTGTACCTGGCTGGGAGGCTGGAGAGAGTCAGTCATTTGAAATGAGAAGTTTGGAGAAGAACAAGCCACTGTTCTGGCCAGCACCAAAGAACTTTCACGGGCCATGAGCTGACTTGGTCTTGGCTTGGGCTCAGCCTGGAACACTGGGTTTGTCTGGCCCAGCAAGGAATTTTTCCCAGAACTAAAGAGTGTAACCACCTCATGGGAAGGGACACAGAAACCAGGAAGAGGTTCCACTGGGCCCTGTTCCATTCTGCTGGCCACTGACATGACTTCTCCCGATCTTTGAGTATGAAAAGGAGCACCTGCATTACTGTGACTTCACAGGGTGAGCACACTGAGATCTGGCAACTTTAGGTTTTATTCCCTCAGCAAGATATAAATCTCCTAATTAATCATCAATCAAATCATCAAAGCCTAACAGAGAGGTGGGTTTAGTTTACACTCTCATAAAAGGAGCTCAACTTTTCCAGAGTCAATTTTGAGATCAGTCCTAGGTGTCTGACAGCATCTTTCTCCTGCATGTAATAGCTACAGATGAGGGGCGCCTGGGTGGCTCAGGTGGCTAAGCAACCGTCTTTGGCTTGGGTCATGATCCCAGGACCCTTGGATCGAGCCCCACATCTGCCCGGCTCAGCGGAGAGTCTGCTTCTCTCCCTGCCTCTGCCCCTTCCCCCGTTGTGCTTTCTCTCTCACTTGCTCTCTCTCAAATAAATTAATTAAACTCTTTAAAATAAAAAAAAGCTACGGATGAACACTTGATTTCCTACCAAAATCAAAATAGGAGCAAACAGTAACATAAAATTTACAAAGCTTTTATTTATTTATTTATTTTAAGATTTTTATTTATTTATTTGGCGGTGAGAGAGGAAACACAAGCAGGGGGAGTGGGAGAGGGAGAAGCAGGCTTCCCGCTGAGCAGGGAGCCCGACCTGGGGCTTGATCCCAGAACTCTGGGATCATGACCTGAGCCGAAGGCAGACACTTAATGACTGAGCCACCCAGGTGCCCCCAAAGCTTTTACTTTCTTGTTAATAAAAGAGTGTGCTTAATATTTAAAATGATCACAATTAATACAGTAGAGTTTTTTCCTTGAACTGGTGAAGCTGATCCACTGGACAGGTGTGTATATAGTGGTGCGTGTTAAAAGCCTTCAATAAATTACTGACCTTAGAACCGAAGCTACAAACACCGTATGTCAGAAAATACCTTCTGCTTTCTGTCTTACATTTAATTTCATTGGACACAGAAGATTCAAAAAGAATGTCTTTCTTCTTAATGAGCAGAAAACTGTAAAACTTTTCAGAGAGAGAAATTTTTTCTGCTTAGAAGTTTTTTTTACATAAATGATTAAACAAGACATACATAATATAAAATACCTAAAGAGAAGAAAAAGTATTAAAATATTAAAGTGTTTAATTCTGACTTAATATATTCTTTAGCAATTCTTATCGGCCAGATTCCTTCACAAACACCCTCACTTAAGTATCACAGAACCCTTGTGAAATGGGCTCCAGGCGCCCGTTTTACAGATGAGAAAACAAAATCTTATTAAATTTGCCCAGGGTCATCTACGTATTAAGTAGACTTCCCATTAAATCACACTGATTCAAAAACGATTCTGTAAAACCCAAACATGAAGAAAATCCAGAAACGTAATGTCTAAAAACCAACAGAATATTTAGATGTAATTTGCCTTCATTTTCCCAATTAATACTTCCCAATTCATAATTGTAAAGATTGCAAGTGCCAATACAAAGGATCAAATAACTGAACTCTGCCACTGTTAAAAACTATTATTGTTAATACCTGAGAGACCACTAGGTGAGAGAATGCAGAAAAACTGTAAAGGGCGTCTATTTCAACCATTTCATGGGCCTGTTGTGCTCTGCCCCTGGAGACCACTAGTCTTGTCCTGTTGCAAGAGACTGGGGGCTTCTTGCTCCCGCTGCTGGCCGATGAGCGCCCTCTAGGGGTAGTTTATGAAAGCTCGTCAGTCCTTAACATGGGGAGGAAATTCTATACCCCATTAATATGAAAGCCTCAAATCACTCTCCTCCAAAACCGTGCTACTGAAAACGGTGCACTTATTACTGAAAATTTGTAAATAAGGAGCTCAATGAAAGTACAAATCCGCAGGCAAGATGTGAAAAAAAACAAAAACAAAAAACCATAGACCGTTCCCCACTCCTTGTGGAAGCTGGACTGGGCAAGTAATCTGGTCATTGGCTAACTGAATAGCTTAAATAACACTTAATTTGAAGATTAGAAAGGGGTCACTGGTTATGGAAATGATAAAACCAGTTTTCAAGGGGTCCAAAATCACATCAAATCTCAGTAGCTACAGAGCATGTTTTCAGAAATAAAAAATGCCTTTCATTTTAGCAAATACCTTATTTCCTTCCTACCAGTTCTGAAACTACTTTACCATGAAACAGCCCTACAAGTGTTTTCTTTTTATTTCATAAAAGTAAATTCAATTTCTAAACATAAAAATAACTTTAGATCTCCCTTTCAGACTCCTGTACTCAGTTCGTCATTAAAGTTATGTATTTAAAGTTTAAACCTGTGTTTAAATACTCACGTAGTTTTTATTAAACAGAGCTTTAAAAAACACCTGGCAGCAATGCATTTTTTTCCTGAAAAAAAAAAAAAAGATTATTTTCAAACCATTCAAAAATTCTAAAACCCCTATTTATTTAAAACTCTTGGCAATTTGCATCCTCAAATTCCACAGGATAAGAGAGAAAAGAGAAAAAGAATAGGAGAAAACATTTTAAACTGTACAAATCCAGGAAATAAAAACACATATTAGACGAGAAGCTGTCTTTATCTTCCTGTTTATCTACATACCTTTCCCTTCAGAACTTGAGGTCAAAAATCATGTCTTCCTTATCTGTTGTTTCTGGAGGGTTCACTGGTGACAGAGTAACTCTAAGATGCCATTGGAAGTCTTCAGCAGAAAGCTAATGTTATTGGGAAAATCCTAATTTCAGTAGCTCCCCACGGCTCTATAGCTGCTCTGAGCAACCCTCTCTTCTTCCTGTTGTCTATATGCTAAACATGAGGTTTCCCACATTTTCACACCATTTAACGCTGCCTCTCGCGTAATTTTTCAGTCACAAATACTGCAGTGTGGTACTTATATATATGTGTATATGCCAATTAGTATTCCTCTAATACTTCTTATTATCATAAATTATTTTCTTCCTGTTATTATTGTTATTTTTTTCTCTTTAAGCGATTTCCTTTAAAAACAAAAAATCAAAAGACATCCCTTGAGGTAAGTTCAGGATAAGCCCACATGACTGCCTACTGCTCTACTCCCAGTCACCACACTGGACCTCCATCTCTTTTCCAACAGACATTTTGAGGTTCCTGGCATTTCTAGCAATCGCTATACGCAGGAAGCAACACGTCCTGAGTGAGAACGTTTGCTCTGTTTTCCTTAAGTAAATGAGGAGACTCCTAAGCAAGAGGGTGGCATTCTCATATTTTTGTCCCCTAACAGGAAAATAATTAGAGCCATTTTCCTTCATTTCCCTGAACTACCTTTCCAAATAGATACACTAAAGTGGGTGCCTTCGAGTTGCATGCCTGTGTCTGTAACCGTGCACCTGTACTGGCAATTTAATCAAGAGGGCTTCTGGAAAAGAAACCTATGACAGGTTGAAATCAGTGCCCTTCCCTTCCTTCAATTCTTCAGAAAGTTGCACAGAAATGGGGTCCTTATGCCCTGCACTTCAGTACCAGCAACCAAGACAAAGACACCAGACACACATTTATATGTGTATTTTATTCTAATTCTGGCTTTCCATTCCAAGAAGCAGGGATCATGCCCACTGCCTGCCCCCCATACATACCCCACCCCCACCCCTGAGGACTGCGAGGGGGAGAATGCCCACCTCTGGGTCCAGTCACTTAGGAATTTCTTATCCTAAGAAACTCAATAGATCAGTTGTCCATGATATCCCTGACCAGGTTCCTCTTCCTTCCTCACTTCTCAGCCATACCCCACAAGGGGCCATCACTCCCAAATTCCCATCTCTAGGTCAGACATTCACGCAGAGTTCCAATCCCGATGTCGGTCATTCAGGTGTCCCAAAAGCACCTCCAACTCCATGCGTCTCCACAGGCTCACTTGTGTCTCTGAGCCAGGGAGTGGCATCAACCTTCCAGAAAGTATCTTTCCACTAGAAACCTCCTTTCCCCACCTGACATTGTCAGCTCATCACCACATCCTGTGAACTTAAAATTCTAAGCATACTAGGAATCCCTCATTCTCTACCTCTCTATAGCCACCTCCCTAGGCCAAGTTTCAATTATGAGACAATTGGCCAACTGAAACACCCCCTAAGTCTGCCCAAAACCTGCCTCCCAAAACCTGTTGATGCTAAACCAGCATGTTCTCCTGCTGCCTTCACCTGCAGCCCTTTGCTTTTAAGGTGAAATCCTCAAGTGACCCGGATGCTTTGCATGGCTTCATGTGATTCATTCTCTTCTTGCTTCCAACCCACACACCCTGTCAATGCCTCATGCCCTCTTTCCCTTCCTCTCTAAGTCCTTCCTCTTACCACTCCATTTCTCTTGTCAGCTGCTACTCATCCATCAGACCCCAGCGTGAGAATTATTCCCGAAAATTCCCTTCCCTTGAGACCCTCAGACGCTTACAGCCCCGGCTACTTCTCCTCCATGGGATTGTCACAGCTGGCAAATGCAAACCAAAAAACTGATCCAGCTGACTATTCAGCTGATGTGTTTCCCCTCCATTCGACTGGAGGTCCTGTGAGGAGCGACCACGTCCGTCTTACTCACCGTTGTAGGCTATCTAGCCCAAAGTCTATACATAACTGCTGTGTGATGAATATTTGTTCAAAAAAATGTTTTTGTATGAGCAAAGTGTAGAGCTCATGAAACAAAATTGCTAATACGTGAAAAATAAGGAGATGGTGTTCTTGACCTCTTTTATAACTGCACCGTATACCCAACACACAGACCAAAGAGAAAAATTTGCTTAATTGTCAGAAGAAAATATTGATTCCTCACTAAATTCCAAGCATTATGTGCATTCTGCTATATGCTAAGCAGGCACTATCTTATTGAATCAGTTCAGGGTAGACTAACATTTGGGGGCACCAATCAGTATGCATGGCAGGGACACTGTACAAGTTTCCCTGTGTCATCACAGATGGACACAGCAGCTCTTTGGGACAGGAACCCTCTCCGTTCACCAAGTGATTAAACTGAAGCTCAGAAAGTTCATGAGCTGCTGAAGTGCATGCAAGCAGTGAAGTGGCAAAGCCCACGTGTCATCTTTGATCAGATCATTCGACGACTTCCAGCACTCGTTCCAATGCAACCGCTGGCCGAAACTGCGACAAATCATAGAAATGCGCGTCTTGGACTGCTAGCTAGACTCCCTAGAAGACTGATTTGGATGATCCAAAATACTTTATGTCCTAATTTGTGTTATCTACTATGGGAAGAGGACAGAGTCCTTTATAAACCCCAGCAAAACAATTAAACAGACCCATCGCCTCCCCCCAGAAGCCTTGATAGTCTCCCCAGGGCTGGGTGGGGCACCCACCACAGCCTTGTGTGGTGCTCTACGCTCTGCCATGCCCTGGGAGTTATAACAACGCTGGGTTATAAATGTTTCTAGGAAATTTGCTTCCTGGGCTCAATCACTATATTTTTATAACTCTTTTCAACTTACTCAAAAATCTTACAGAAAAGTTACTATTTTTTCTGCTTTCTAGACTTGGCAATTTATTTTCAGTCTGAGACCAGGTACAAAGAGACCAATTCAAAAAATATATTTATTCATCTGAAGCCGAAACACCTTTGGGATGTTTGGGTTTTGGCATTCCGAACAGGGCTGAACATTTCTTCATATTTAAATGCTCTTATAAAAAACAATCTGGTGCTTTAAAATCCAGGATGATTTTTAAAATGCCCTGTGAACTTTGGTGATATTTTTAACCAATTTTTTAAACAAATCAAATGAAATAAATGACAGGATTCAGGAGAAAATAGTATTTTCAAGAGATTTCTTTTACACATTAAGATTGTCTTACCGAAAACGATAGGAAGAAACAGCCACAGCTGTCTATGAGAGATGTGGGGCTGGTCAAGGAGGCATCCCTCATGTGCCTCTGCAACCCGAGCGAAGAAATGTCAACTCACTCTGCACCCAGGTTCAGAGCCCCATCATTAAATTGTTTGTCATTGTATCAATATCCCTCAATTGACAACCTTCCTATCTAGCCTGCTGTGGGGCTTTTGCCCAAATCTCTGTCACTGTTTTTAGTACTTGATCTACTGGGACTTTCTCCAAATATCAATTCTGACAAGGGAGCAAATAAACATGTTTTCCAACATATGACCTTTAATTTTCTGTCCTAGTTGTATTTGCTGTGGATATTTGGCTGAGCCACTTACTACTCCAGTCCTTGCTGATGGAGATCTTTCTGGAATTACTCTACTTCCCTACCTCAGCTAGAGCACAAGCAGTTTCCAACTTAATACAAACAAGCTTATTCCAAAAATTCTATTTTAATGGATTATTTAGAACTTTAACCATATTATCCCATAGAAACACAAATAGAAAGTGTTGCTTTTTCAAATTAGCCACCAAGTGATCATTTTTTCATCACATACCTGAGGTGATGTACTGTAACACAGAAGATGTCCACCCCAGGTCCTCCTCTCAGGAAGGACTTGTTATAACTCCTGACCTTCACTTAAATGAGAGGCTCCAAAAGGAGTGAGCCCAGCTTAGACTTGAGAGAAGAATTTGACCAAGCCAATCAAGCCAGACTGCTCCCTGAGTCCTGATTACCTATTATTCCAGCCTTGTAGTCATTCAAAAATTTCCGTTCAATAAATCCTTAGCACTGACTATGTGGTCATGTTGCCATTGCCTGTCCCGTGGTCACTGTCAGAAATAAGTCTGCTTTAGAGCTGCAATCTCAGACTTCCCAGATCGTGGTCTGTGCATTGTCCCAGTTGACTGCTTATTCTTGTCACGAGTATGTATACCACTAACCCAACTGAAGGATGGGCAGTAAATCCTGTTGGACACCAACCAGCTTTCTCTTCAGGGCTGCGACAATCTTTCTCCTGCTGCCAGGATGTTGTTGGTTTCTTGCTGGACCATAGCCAAGTCCTCCCCAGCAATTGCCTTTGGCTAAAGGGAGCTGCCTTGCCCAAGGTCATGACTCCTTGCCGGGGACACCCTGCTTACAGGGGCACAAAGGCCCAGGGCTCATCATTACTCAATCTGGAACATGGCCATTCCAGAGCTCCCTGAAGGGTTGGCTGAGGACAGTTCAACTTCTCCTTTTGCCCAAACCTGCTTCCCTCACCCCTAACAGGTATTGTTCCAGAGAGAACTGCCCATCCTCTAAAAAAATAAGACAAAATCCTGCATATGAATATGTGCCTCAGAGTCCTTTCCCAGGAGAGCTCAAACTAAGGCAACTGGAGATCTGGAGCCAGGAATAATCCTGGCAGGTCACTGGCACTCACTCATCTGCTGTCTGGTTGGCACTGAGGCCCCAGTGGAACCCTGCTGACCCCATCCAGTTGTAGCTGGGCACCTGCCAGAGGTTCCACTGGAGGTGATGTAGGCTGGCACCCCTGTGAAGGGGAGGCCGATGGAGATGCTAATTCACATGAATTCCAGAGGTTCCAATGAAATCAGTTCTGATGCTCTGTGGAATGAGGGAGCCACCAATGCACTGCAGAAAGACAATAAAGCTTGCTTTAAATTGACCTTCTATCTAAAGTAAAATCTGAAAGCTCCTGGGCCGCTATAGCAACACAGAAAGACTTCCATGTCCTCCAGACAGAGGGCAGGACAGGCAAAAGATCAGGTGCAGGACTTCATTTAAAATAAGCAAAGACTGAATGCTCAGCCCTGGCTCTGAAATATCAAAGTCAAGGCCCTAAATGGAAAGGGGGATCCTGAGATTGAGATGGAATCATCTTGGAGAACTTTGAATCCTCATGTTTCCCTGAGCCCCTGGGGCATGCAGAACTGATCGCTTCTCCCTATTGATGACTATGCTCCCAATTGCTTAAAATTGATGCTGGGGCCTCTGGCTTATGAGACAATATGTACCACCCACAAAATTTATCCCCAGATGTCACCCAACCAACAGGTCAGCAATAAAGTATCAAGTCACAACATAACAAGTGCTCTGCTGCTCTGCTGATGAAGTATGGTAGCTTAACGATGGCAGCAAACGCTTTGCTATTCTTCCCATTACAAAATGATGCCTTATCTCTTCTCCTTGAATCTGAGCTGGCCTCAGTGACTCACTTGATCAATAGGCTGTAGAAAAAGAGACACAATCATAGACTTCTGAGGCTAAGCCAGAAGAAGCCTTGTAGCTTCTGCTCTCTTGTAACACGCTGCCTGGGATACACGTAAGAAGTCTGCTACCCAGTGACACCATGCTGGGGAGGCCACTGTAGGCCCGCAGCCATCACTGTTAAGACATCAGGCACATGACTGAAGCTGTCTCAGATCCTCAAGACCAACCCACTATCTAGCTACATACCTCTGGAACCTATAGAATTAATGAGCCACCTGGCTGAGCCCTATCTGTATTCCTAACCCAGAAAACATGAGATATAATAAAAGAGTTGTTGTCTGAAACCACTAAGTTCAAGGACCATGAGCTGAGGTTGCCAGAGGACATGGACAACTTGTACAAGCAAGAGCCAGGAGAGCATATATGGGACTGGATACTGGGGGTGCTGGATCAAGAATGGTAGAGAATGAAGCTGGCAGTGAGAGAGTTCAGTACGATGAGAAAACTTTCCTGTTACACAGAATTAAACATCGAGCAAGGAACTTTGTAGGATAGTTCTTAGAAGCTTGGGTAGCAATGGCCCCACTAAATGAAGTAAAAATGTCAGATCTGCTGCAGCAGAGAATAAAGAACCCATTAGAAGTCTTGTGGAGGTCATCTCCAAAGGCAAGAGAAACAAAAGAAAAAATGAACTTGTGGGACTTCATCAAGATAAAAAGCTTCTGCACAGCCAAGGAAACAGTCCCAAAAACTAAGAGGCAGCCCACGGAATGGGAGAAGATATTTGCAAATGACACTACAGATAAAAGACTGGTATCCAAGATCTACAAAGAACTTCTCAAACTCAATACACAAGAAACAAATAAATCGACAAATGGGCAGAAGATATGAACAGACACTTTTCCAATGAAGACATACAAATGGCTAACAGACACATGAAAACATGTTCAAAATCATTAGCCATCGGGGAAATACATGGAGATACCACCTTATGTCAGTTAGAATGGCAAAAATGGACAAGGCTGGAAACAACAAATGTTGGAGAGGATGTGGAGAAAGGGGATCCCTCCTACATTGTTGGTGGGAATGCAAGTTGGTACAGCCACTCTGGAAAACAGGATGGCGGTCCCTTAAAAAGTTAAAAATAGAGCTACCCTATGATCCAGCAATTACACTACTGGGTATTTACCCCAAAGAGACAGGCGTAGTGAAGAGAAGGGCCTTACGCACCCCAGTGTTCATAGCAGCATTGTCCACGATAGCTAAATTGTGAAAAGAACCGAGATGATCTTCAACAGATGACTGGATTAAGAAGATGTGGTTCATAGATACAATGGAATATTTCTCAGCCATCCGAAAGAACAATTACACCACATTTGCAGCAACATGGACGGGACTGAAGGAGATTATGCTAAGTGAAATAAGTCAAGCAGAGAAAGACAATTATCATATGGTTTCACTCACTTATGGAACCTAAGAAATAGCAGGGAGATCAGTAGGAGAAGGGAGGGAAGAATGAAGGGGGGGGTAAACAGAAGGGGGAATGAACCACGAGAGACTGTGGACTCTGGGAAAGAAACTGAGGGCTTCAGAGGGGAGCAGCATGGGGGATTGGGATAGGCCAGTGATGGGTATTAAGAAGGGCACATATTGCATGGAGCACTGGGTGTTATACACAATCAATGAATCATGGAACACTATATCAAAAACTAAGGATGTACGGTATGGTGACTAACATAACATAATAAAAAATTTTAAAAAATAAATAAAACTGTCTGTTGGGGCGCCTGGGTGGCTCAATCGGTTAAGCATCTGAGTCTTGATTTCGCCTCAGGTCATGATCTCAGAGTCGTGAGATGAGCCCTGAGTCGGGCTTGTGCTGGGCATGGAACTGCTTAATATTCACTCTTTTCCTCTCCCTCTGTTTCTCCACCACACCCCTCTCCACAATAAATAAGTAAAAGAAAAAATAAATAAAACTGTCTGTCTTATTAATGGGACCATGTACCTGCTTCTCCGCACTAGAATGTCTGGCCCATAAAGGCACTGAATCCTGTTGTATCCTTAATACAGGGTTGCCTGGAAGACAGCGGTGCTCAGTAAATAGCTGCATGGGATGGATGGATGGATGGTTGGATGGGTGAGGAGTAAATAGGTGGGTGAATGGATGGATGCATACACGGGTACGTGGATGGATGGGTGAATGGGCAGAGGATAAAAGAGTAGATGTTTGGATATATGGATGCATGATGTATACACTGATGGACAGACAGGTGGGTAAATTAATGGGTGGGTGCATGGAAGGATGGAAGGATGTATGGGAGGATGGCTGGATGGCTGGATGGATCGATCGGTGGACAGAAAAGAATAGATGGGTAGATATAAGGATGGAGAGGAGA
Organism: Ursus americanus; assembly: GCF_024610735.1. Classification (NCBI taxonomy): domain Eukaryota; kingdom Metazoa; phylum Chordata; class Mammalia; order Carnivora; family Ursidae; genus Ursus; species Ursus americanus. Next base: position 31,034,008 of record NC_142159.1, read on the forward strand.
AGGAATGGAAAAGTAGACGGAGGGCAGATGGAAGAATCAATGGGGGACCACATCCTTTGGGTGCTTCTGACCATGTGTTCGTGAGTTCAAGGTCCTGAATTCAAATCTCTCATGAATACGGTTTTCTGAATGAGTGAAATGAAATAAAACATGTAAAGCATCTAGCAAGGGCTCAATAAACATTAATCCTATTATTTTAGTTATTGTTAAGCACTGTAATATATGTCTTGGTTCACATTTGGGTTGATTTCTGTGGGGTGTTTTGTTGTTTGTGTTGCTTGTGTTCCACGATGAATCTGGATTGTTTTTGCAATAAGAACCACCCTCTACAATAATTCTATATTGGTTTTGTAAGAAGAACCACCCACACAGTTACACTTAGAGCTTAGCATCTCTCTCCAGCATCATCTCGGGTTTCAGGCCTGGTCCAGCCATGTACCCTTCACACTACACGCACGTTGGAAGCTGAAATCCCCCAGGATTGTGTTCCCCGTGGAAACACTGTCGAAGAATCCTGTCTGGAGACAGTGGCATGTAAAGGCACAGCCAGGTCAAGGAGATGCCCAGGGCACAGCCCAAGCCGGCAGCACATAAGGCCAGGTGTCCTCCAAACACTGCCTACAAGCCAGACTCCCCTCTGTGGTCCACCCTCCAAAAAATACAGTTTCTGGCTGCGAATTCAGTACCACATCCCACAAGAAGAGCCAGATCACTCATTCCCAAGTTTGGGAGACATTTGGGATGTGCCAAGCTGTGGGTACAATATCTGATCTGGAGAACCCCAGGGGTACCCCCAGGATTCAGCAGCCATCCTCCAGAGCAGCTGAGGTGGGTGAACGGGGCCTGGGGGACCACTAAAGGGGGGCAAGGGATGATGCAAACTAGTAGTGGTTTTCAGGATCAGCCCCAGAAGAAACCCTCCCAGGGGTAGGTGCTCTCAATCACAGACGTTGGGTTGGGTTGTCTGCCTCGCGTACAAACAGCCCCGCGTGGCACCAGGAAAATAAAAATCGTGAACCACTATGGCTGCCTGTCATCGACCACTTCCTATGCACGGGATGTTCCATCACACAGTCAAAGGCGTGGAGCTCTGGTTAAACGTATTCTCAACCAGGGGCCCCCGGGTGGCTCAGTCGGTCGAGCTTCTGACTCGTGATTTTGGCCCAGGTCACAATCTCAGGGTCGTGGGGTGAAGCCCTGCATCAGGCTCCCTGCGTGGACTCTGCATGAGATTCTCTCTCTCCCTTCTCCCTCTGTCCCTCCCCCTGCTCATGCTCTTTCTCTATCTCAAATAAATAAATAAAATTGTAAAACAAAAACAAAAACAAAAAACTCCCAAGCAATGCGGAATCAGACGGCAATACAGTAGCGTTATCAGGAATTTCAACTACCGTTTATTACGAGGATTCAGGGTGACAATCACAGTAAGTACCCAGCACTTCTTGTTACAAACGTCCTAAATGACAATCATCGGAAGGAGGCCCTGACTGTGTGCCTGGCTCTGCCAGCAGCCTTCACAGACTGTGCCACAACTGTCTTATAAGAGGGGGGGAACCTCCTACTAGCCCCATTTTACAGACAAGGAAACTGAGGGTCAAACAAGTTGCCTAAATTACCCACGGTCCCAGAGCAAGTCAGGGATGACATCACCTCCGTCCATGGCTATCTCCAACCGGAAACTCACCTCTGAAAACCCTCCGAAAACCAGGCCCCATTAACCCCTTCCTCTCTCCAGCCCTCCGGGTCCCACTGGCATCCAGGTGACTTCCTAGTTTTCAGACCTTCTTAGAGGCAGCCAGCTGACCCTGCCTCTTGTTCCAGGGGTGGGGGGTGGAGGGGTGCTGAGCCCATCCCAAAGCCACAGCTGCAGCCAGGGGAGGAGGTGGAAGGGTTCCTGGTGAGCTCATCTTCCAGGGGCCACTTCCAGGCCCAGGGACCATCCAGCTGCTTTAACTTGGACAACACCCAGGCCTCCGTGGGGACAGGAAACATCCCTGAGTGATAAGGATCAGGATTGGCTTGTAAGAGCGTCCAGAATGCTTTGTGTGGGCCAACACACCTGGCCCAAGCCCCATCCTGAGCAGTCCCCATCTCCAACATGAATTGGAGCAGCACGGGGCACTCCCTGGAGGAGATGGTCTGGGGGACGGACCCCCAGCTTAATGTCCAAATCCACCAGCTGCACACTGCAACCTTCCTAGAAAGGGGCTCCCCGCCCAACCCCAGAAAAAAACACACATACATATAAAATGATTGCTAGGAGAAATTATGCACTTGCTATGTGCCAGGCACCTCTAATCCCTTCACATACATTAACTCACCGAATCCTCATGCAGCCTCCCTTTACAGAGGAGAAAGGGAGGCTCAGAGAGGGGATGTGACCTGCCTAAGGTCACACAGCTAGGAGGTCCCAGAGCCAGGATTTGAACCAAGCCAGCTGAAAATAAAGCCAACATTCTGAAACCCAAGACATGGTGCTGACAGCTTTCAATCATCGGTTCGTACACACGGTGTGACTGCCAAGCCTAGAAATCATACTTCAGAATATTACCACTGGTTATCTTTAGAAGTGGGGTTATAAGAGTTTTATCTCCTCCTTCTAGGTTACCTGTATTTCTAAACGTTCAACAATGGAAAAAAATGTATTGTATTATAATGTAAACATATATAATGTGTGTTATAATAAGGACAAAGAGGATAAAAATTATTTATTTGGAAAATGAAACGAGAGTCACGTAACAAGCAGTAATCTCAAGCCACTGCATGCCAGGCGTGGGCAGCCGAATAAGGCAGAAGGACCCACCAAGTGTAACTACAAAGGTATGAGAACCCCACAGTACTCTGGGGAGACCATGCACATGGTGGGGGCCTCACCTAACAGGGCCATACCCCCCCAAAGGGACAGCACAGACAGCGACTCGCCTTTCACCCTATGTTCACCCATGTGACCTCGCTGAGAGCTCCCCCCCCCAAGCTGGGAGGCAGGCATCGGCATCCCCATTCCACAGGTGTGAACACTGAGGCAGAGAAGGGAAGTCACGCCCGCGGCTAGGGACCCAACAGCCAGAGCCCCATGGCTCCAAACCTGGGCAGTGTCTTCAGACTGCTGCCGCCGTCCACAGAAGAGCCACCTTTTGGGGGTGACTCAGGCCTCAGAACAGGAACTGGGAGACACCCACAGAGCCTCCACAGAAGCCCAGCCGACCCCGACTAAAGCCAGGACAGATGGCTCACACTTGTGCTGCTGGGTCAGCCAGCATGCTGGGCATTCCAAAAATTCCTCCAAAGCTTTTTGCTATCCCCCCTTTTCCAACAAAACCCCCATTTTTAATGAACCGGAGGAAGGAAAAGCAGAGGGGCTGTGACTAAGGCCTGTGGAAAAGGCAATCCTGGGAGGCTTGACAGCCTTTCCAGGGTTAGTGCCAACAGTAATTGGGTGCCTGTCGCCTCTCCAAGAAGAAGGTGGTCTGCTAGATGCCAACACTTCCCCTCGCATCCAAATCCCACGTGCATCATGGGAACAGGTTTGGCTGCCAAGCTGACAGAAGGGTGACCAGGAGAACTGTGCCCCTGGGGCCCCCGCTCCCCCATCACACCCTGAGCACACCTCTCTCTGCCTCCTCTTCTCTCTCCCCTGAGAGGGCAGGGACCCGGCACAGGCCCTGGTATACAGGGGGTGCTTAATAAATAACAAAGATGGAAAAGATCAACTGTCCCAGGGGAGAAAAGGAAGCACTGCACTGAAATTCTCAGGGGAGGGATGGTATTTCCCACAGGGTCAGCGGAAGATGGGGAGAAGGCATCAGGCTGCCTTGAGTGTTATTATAGGGAGTCTGGGTTTGCAGGAGGCAGGCCTGAGTTCAAATCCAGACTCTGCCACTTCTACCTCAAGCCGAGTGAGTAAGAGGCTCTAGGAGCTACCCATCCAGTTCCCCTTCCCCAATGAAAGAGGCCCAGAGAGGAGAAGGGGCTCACCCAAGGACACACAGCAGAGTAGCTGGCATTAGAACCCAGAGTCCTGACTTCTGGCTCAGAACTCACTCTACTACACTCTGTGTTCTCTCCCATGAGCTAGGATCCCTTCACATGCCAAGTACAGTCCCTGGCATGCAGGTAATCAGTTCCAGAAACAAAGGCAAGAGTTCCCAGGGCTGGGGCCTAAAATGAAAGAAACGATCATGGGCAGCTTCCTAGACCAAAGGGTCCTGGGAGTTCCCCCACCAGTGATGGCCAACCCAGGGCCCAGGGCCCTGGGCAGCGCTCCACAGGCACAGCGCCAACCGAGGCCCAGCCTTCATGTCCGGGCAGGTCGGGCAGTGCCAGTTCACACGGTGACCTCAGTGTCCCCAATGCACCCACTGGCATCTCCTTCTGCCGGGAGGCCCCGCACACCCCGAGTTTCCCTCCCCCAGCAGTGTCGCCCCCCCCCCCCCCGGCCCAGGTAGACAGCCCGTTCCCAGAAAGGGCTTTCGTCACTGAGGACACAAAACAAAAAGAAAAGAATTATAAACAGTTGGTGGGGAGCTACAGCCTGACCCGGAGCCTTTGAAAGTACAGCTGGACACCACTGACGAGGACGACATTCACACACGAAGGGCCTCCAGTGCACCCTGCCTGCCACTAGCTGTGAAAGGGGTGGGGGGACAGGCGCTCCAGCTCTCAGAGGCTCAGCTTCCTCATCTGTAAAATGGGAATGACCCTAACATCTGTCTTCATAGGCTGAGGAAAGGATTCCGTAAAGGATGAGATAAAATAATGCACCAACCCACGTGTCCATCCAGGGAGCTGGAATATAGGAGCTGGAATATAGGAAGAAATATATTTATTATAGCTCCTGTGACTATTTCTGCTGCTACAACCAGCAAGAGAGATTTGGATCATGATTTATAAAGCAAGTACTTGGTGTATCTTACACACATTTGTTTTCAAGACCCTAAGGTGATCTTTTTGGTGGGAAGGGTTCCCATCTTTCAAGGGCCTACTACGTGCAGGAAGCTTTATATGGTTATCTTACCCAGTCCCACAAGGACCTCACAGGGAAAATCATAGCATTTTCTTTCTGCAGAGGAGGACTGAGACTCAGAGAGGCCAAGTCACTTGTCCAAAGTCATACAGCAATGAAGTGATGGAGAGAGGACAGAATGTTGGGACTGCCCAGCTCTGTCCTGCTTTACCACCAGGGAGATGGTAGGGGTTGGGGGTCACTACCCAGGGGCTAAAGTCAGGCTCCCTGGGCCTGCATTCACGCTTCCCAGGAGGGAACCTGGGCATGTGACTCCCTCTTTGAGTCTCAGTTTTCTCTTCTGTAAAATGGGGGCATGAGAATCAAATGAAACACAGATGAACACCATGCCTAGGAGAGAATGAATACTCTCTACTTCTTGGTTTTATTTTACTCTAAATAATAGCACTGTTCTCAAAAGCCGATCCTCAGCAAGTAGAACAAAGGCAGCCTCAGTCATTCACCCCTAACTTTTTTTTTTCTTTAAAGATTTTATTTATTTATTTTTTGGGGGAAGCATGCACAAGCAGGGGGAAGGGCAGGGGGAGAAGGAGAGGGAGAGAATCCCAAGTAGGCTCCCCACTGAGCATGGAGCCCGATGTGAGGCTTGATCTCACAACCCTGAGATCATGACCTGAGCCAAAACCAAGAGTCAGATGCTTACCTGACTGAGCACCTGGGTGCCCCAACCCCAAACTTCTGAAGGCACAGAGGCCTGGGCTGAAAGCCACCAGGCTCACACAGGTGAAAGACTAGCCTTTCGTGCCTCCAGTGACACCTTGGCCCTTCCGAGACTCACCTTACAGATGAGGAAACGCTCAGAGAGGTGAAGCAACCTGCGTGGGGTCACACAGGAATCCCATGTGTGGGGCACCCCAGAACCTCTACCTGCCACCCAGCTTCCTTCAGAAACCCACCCCTGACACCCAGCAGAAGCCTCTATAAATGGGGACCCATTAACAGACAGCCCTCTAACTGCAGCAAAGGGGGCAGAGGTCCCAGAAACATCCCTTTCCTCAACCCTTACCCCAAGGCCCTGCAGGTACCCAGGACCAGAAGCAACCCCTCGGGCCTTTTCAGACTAATAATTAGTTGAGATAATAATGAAGATAATGCTGACGCATGTACATTCACTAGCACGCACCATGTATTATCCCAGTGAATAAGGCAGACGCTAGTATTATTCCCATTTTACAGATGAGGAAACTAATGGAACAAAAGGTTTAACTGCCAGGCCCAAAGTCACACAGCTGGAGAGTGGTGGCGCTGGGGTTTGAACCCAGGCAGTCTGAATGCAGATTCCCCACAATATTCCCAAGGGGTACTCGGAATATCCCATTCTGCAGAATTCCACGTTCCACCCCAGTCCGGACTGCATTAGCTCCACGCTCACAGGCACCAGCAGCAGAGCGGCCACGTCGTGCCAAGTGTTGCACAGCCCTTCCTGCTAACAGTCAAAAGCGTGGATCCTACACTCACTTTACAGATGGGAAAACTGAGGCTCAGAGAGGTCAGGAGACTGGTGGAAGGTCACATGACCCACAAGGCCAGAGCTGGGATCTGACTGGAAATCTGACCCCTCCACAGCCTCCCCCTGGCCTCATGGGCTCCTGCCCCACTGGCTGCACGTACCACAGCCTGAGGAACTGTAAACCAAATCCAAAGCAAAAATCAATCAAGGGGCACCTGGGTGGGTTAAGTGTCCGACTCTTGATTTCAGTTCCGGGTCGTGGGATTGAGCCCTACGTCTGAGCCTGCTTGAGACCCTCTCTCCCTCTCCCTCTGCCCTTCCCCCTGTGCACTCTCTCTCTCAAATAAATAAATAAATCTTTTAAAAAAATCAGTCAAGACAATGGTGCCTCACCTTCACACCTCACATCACAGACACGAAATACCTGTTTACACATCTTGCTTGTGCTTCACAGCAGCTCTGCCAGAGGGGGCACATTATGCCCATTTTCCAGATGGGTAAACTAAGGCTCACCCACATGAACTGCCTGTTCAGGGTCATCAACTCTAACCAGGTCTCCTCCTGCAGAGAGAGCCCTGCTCTGATGTGTCCCACACAAATCAGGCTCCACAAGGCTCAACGCCCTCTCTGGGCAGACCCTCCACCTGGACTCCATCCTGCCCCCTCCAAAACCTGATTGTGATAGGCCATGTCACTGCTCGGGAAACATGTATTCCCGCCCTCTCAGCTGCCGTCGGGGCAGTACACGTCTTTGTGCCTGACGTTGGGCTTGGCCGTGTGACTTGCTTGGACCAACAGAGAGCAGAAGGAACACCACCCGAGTTCATAAAAGAGACTTTCTGACACACCACGGGTTCCCATTGAACTCCCGAGCATCTGCCGTCCACCAGAGAAAAGCCACTGCCCATCGGCCTGGTTATCATGATGAAGATATGTAGGGCAGATACGCACCCAACTCAAAGCCTGATGCCCAGCCTGTGCCCCAAAACCCAGCCAAGTTCAGCGGAGTCATCTGCAACCCGGTAGCATGAAACAAATGGTTCACTATTGAAGTTGAGAACTTGGAAGGAAGTTGGGAGATACTCGTTACACAGTATTGTCACATGAAAACGGGACTAATACACAGCCACCTATCTGTAGAGAGAAGCAGGTGGACGTGTGTGTACAATAGGCAAACATCTTCCAGGACAGGCCCCAGCAGGCTGGATTCAAACCCAAGGGCTGCGAAATGTGCTGCCTGCAGGAACGATCACCCTCCCTACAGTCACCCCAAATGCTACTCCGTGACCACCAGTAAGACGGAGCCATCCACCGTTCCCTCCCCCTGAAATGCACCAATCGGCTCTCTCTCTCCCTTGGCCTCAGGAGGAATGTGAAACGTTCAACAGCTCAGGAGGGAAACGGGGCAGGCGAGATCCAAATCCCAAACCCCCTTTACTCCAACAGCTCCACACCCTGGAATCTGCCGTCTGTTGGGAAGGCAGGAAGCGTGCAAACACACAGGAAAGCGATGTCTATTACACCCCTGGGCGTCACAGCAAAAGCAAGCCACTCAACGCCCATCCACAGAGGATCCGTCCGATAACCAACACCGCCCTCAGGCATTGGGGTATTATTCAGCTTTTTAAAGAGTAGGGTCAGTCAACACATTCTGAAATGGGAAAGGACCCAAATCTATTTTTAATTTATGTGTGAAATTCTTTGTTTTATCATCGCTGTGGTTAAAAGAGTATGTCTACATGTACGGATTCATTGTTTCTTCCACCACCATCTGCAGAGCAAACAAGTGAAGACAGATAGGGTCTCTGCTTTCCTGGAGCGTGAAGTCTAGAGGCGGAGGAAGGCAAGGGTAAGAACTCCACTACAACATGTTAACAAGTACAGTAACAATCAAGGCATACTCAGCACTGACCACGAGCCAGGCCCTTCTCCATTACTCTGCACAAAAACCCTCCGAAGGAAGACCTGCGGTTTACCCCTGGTCACTAACGAGGAAACTGGGGCTCAAAGAGGTTACAACAGCTGCCCAGGGTCACGGAGCAAATAAGTGGTAAAACCAAGATTCGATTCCTTCCATGTGGCTCCAGGGTGAACATAAAAATAACTTAATTAGCAGAATGTGATAAGGACTGACTGACATAAGCCATTACAAGGAAAGACATTTTGGCAAATCCTGAAGTTCTTAGACAAGGGGAGCCACGGACATTATCAGACCATTTAACAAGAGGCATCTGGCCAATCACTTTAGGAAAATGGGCTGTTTCATCAGAAGGTTTGCAAAAGGTTTCATACTTCCCAAACACAGTGCCTGAGAACAGTTCCACCTCGACACAGAACCAAACCCTTAAAACCCACTATGAACATCACAGAAGCTGGCAACCAATGCACTGAATTTCAGTTTTCTGGGTTCACATGCTGAGGCCTTGTCACCAACCTCCAAACCTCTTCTCGCTTTGCCTTTTTGTGATGCTGGGGGGCTCGGTGCCTGAGGTCAGAACCGAGGTGAATAGAGCCCGGGAAGAATCACCTCGGATGTTCAGGAGGTAGAGGCCAAGGGGTCAAGGGTCAGCTCAGGCCCTCTGGCTTCTCTCTCCTCCAGGCAGATGCCCCGTGAGGTGCACTGGCGGGGCTGACAGGGGACGCCCCAGCCTGCTGGTCGGGGTCAGAGCTGCGGCTGTGAGCAGGAGGGCCAACAAGCTGGAAGGTGAGTGGGCAGGAAGGCTCTGGCTCTGAGTGCTCATGGGCATGAGTCAACACCAAATACTCTGGCAGGGTACACGTAGCAATGCTGACCTCCAGAGCTGGGCCCCCAACAGGCTGTGGCCATTTAGAATCGGTTTATGATTTTCATTGAGTTTTTCTCTTTTTTTTTTTTTTTGGTTCCCAAAATACCTCAAATTACAAAAGCACACATTGGGCTTCCATCCATAGCTGACAGCAAATAAGGCCCTGCCTTGGTTGGAGAATCTTTTCTGGAACGACGCACCGTTTGTCTTATCCATAAGCCCTGTGCCACCATCTTTCTGCTGAGCCCAGGCAGCAGTGTGGGTGCTACTCCCCGGCCTGAGGGCTCTAACCCGGGCTGGGCTCCTGAAGCCTCTGCAGCCCCACAAGCTGGACCCTTTTGGGATGCCACACTGCCATCCCTCAGAGCTCAGTCTCTAAGGCGGGGAGGTTCACCCCTCTTCTCTCCAGGTACAAGAAGCAGGGTTCTCCCGCTGCATGGAGGTATACAGTCTCAGGCTAACCAACGCAAATGGAACTCATGCACGGAACCACCGGAGCTTGCACCATTCGCAGGAACAGTTTGGAAACTGGCACAAAACAAGGTGATCTCTCAGAAGGCCATCAGAGGTGCTTCCAGCTTGCCCGTCTGCAGCTGGAGACTCAAGCTGCGGGGGACGGGGGGTGGCCACACCAACTCCAGCCTAGGCTGGGCACTTGTGGACTGGGAGGCTGCCCTGTAGAGTGTGGCCTGGAGGAGAGATGATGCCCCGGAGGTGGTGGGGGCACAGGTGTGCAGGGAAAGGCAGCCAATGTATGAATGACCCCTCTGCATTATCTTGGATAGGGGACCCAGTCTGCTCAAAGGCACTTTTGCAAGGGTCGTGCCAGAGGCTCAAGCCCCCAAGAGAGGCTCAGGTCCCCATTATCCTGTGGATGGGGTATCAGTGAAGAAGAGGACCCAGAGCCCCAGGTTCCTTCAGTGGAATCCTAACTGGTAGAGATGCAGGTCCCTGCTGCCCCTGTGACCCCTGCTGCTTCTGTGCCCACTGATTTTCACTCTGGGCCTTCTGGGGCTGGACTCTGTAGGACTCAGGATGCAGGAATCCCCCAGTGTGTTGTGCTCCTCTCCTGCCCCTTCCCTGAGCCCAGGGCTGTCCTCAATGAGTAAGGAAATGCATTCAGGGCTCCGAGGCTGGGACTCTCACCCATGCTGCTTTTCCGGTCTGGGGAAGTCGACCTGGCTGGTGAGCCGAGTCTCATTGCCAGGCAGCGGGCATGAACATGGCGCTCTGCGCGGTGACCACGTTGTGCAGGTGCGGCCCTGCCTCCCTATGTGCCACTGCCTCGTACCTGTACCGGGCTTGCCCGCCCACGGCCTGCTGCTTCCACAAGTTGTAGTAGGTAGGGTGAGGAGTAGTGGCACCTGGAGCTTAGCAGCCTCGACGACAAGCACCACCACGGGCACACTAGCCGGGCTCTCACCAGTGATGTCGTACGCCATCCGGATGAGCTCATAGTGCCGCTATTTCTTCACACCTACAGGTGGAAGGAAACAGGGGTCAGCTGGCCCAGGACCACCTCCCTCTCTTGGAACCACACCGAGGGGCTGCGGGGCAAGCCGTGGGTGTCACCAGAGGGTCACTGAAATGTTCTCGTCCTCCTTGCCTGGCCCCAGGGTAACAGCCACCATGCGCCACAGCAGACCCGTCCCACTCTGAGCTCACGGTAAAAGTGGCAGCAGGTCACTTATAAGGCCACTTTAACAAACTAAAACTTAAATAAAAATCTGAAAAGAAATAACAAAGAAAAACCTTACGGACAATACATTTAGAGCAACGTCTCTTTACTGAAAAAAATCCACGTAATAAGCAGACTGCCCAGTTCAGACCCACGTTGGCCAAGCATCAACTGCAATACTGGAAATCCTAGCCAGAGCAATTACACAAGAAAACTAAATCAATAAAAGGCATCCAAACTGGAAAACAAGAAGTGAAGGTCACTCTTTTCAGATGACATGATATTATATGTAGAAAACCCCAAACACAACCACAAAAAAAACTACTGAACAAATTCAGTAAAGTGGCAGGGTACAAAATGCATAAAAATGTGTTGCATTTTTATACACTAACAATGACGTATCAGAGACATAAACGTAAAAAAACAATCATATTTACTACTGCCTCAAAAACCCGAAAGACTTAGGGACAAATTTAACTGAGGAGATGAAAGCCTCTCTACTGACAACTCTAAGATATTAAGGAGAGACACCAAAGACAACAGAAGTTAATGGACACTCCACGCCCATGGATTAGAAGAATTAATAGTGTTCACATGTCTATACCACCCAAAGCCATTTACAGATTCAATGCAATTCCCATAAAAATTCCAATCATATTTTTCACAGACATAATTATAGCACAGAATCTTTAAAATGTGTATGGAACCACAAAAGACTCTGAAGAGTCAAAGCCATCTTAAGAAAGAACAAAGCTGGAGGCATCATGCTCCTTGGTTTCAGATTCTATTACAAAGGTCTACTGATTGCTGGCATATTGGCATCAAAGCAGACACACAGCTCACCAGAACAGAAGACAGAGCCCAGAAGTAAACCCACACATCTACAGTCCAGTACTTTATGACCAATGAGCCAAGAATATGCAAGGGGGAAAGGACAGTCCCTTTACTAAGCGGTGCTGGAAAAACCGAACAGACCCATGCAAAAGAATGAATCCGTACCACTATCTTACACTTGACACAAACATTAACTCAAAATGAATTCAAGGCCTGAAACCTTACAACTCTTAGCAGGAAACATAGGGACAAAGCTGCCCTACGTACTACTCAGGCGTCATTTTTTTTTTTTTTTTGGATCATGTTCCAAAAGCCGAGGCAATAAAAGCAAAAGTAAATAAGCGAAGCTACAAGAAACTAAAAAGCTCCTGCCCAACCATGAAAATCACCAACTAAATAAAGAGGCAACCTACCGCCTGGGAGAAAAGACTTGCTACTCATAAATCTCATAAAAGGTGACTTTCCAATATATAGAATGAATTCCTACAACTCAATCACAACAACAACAAAAAACAAAGTGGAAGGATTTTCCAAACGGACATGCAGAGAAGACACAGAGACGTCAACAGTTCCGTGAAAAGATCCTCCACATCAATAATCATCAGGGAAATGCAAAGCGAAACAACACTGAGGTATCGCCTCACGCTGCTTAGAAGGTTCAGTATCAAAAAGACAGAAATAACAAACGTTAGCTAAGATGTGAAGGAAAGGGATCCCTGGTGCACTGTTGGTGGGTACAGAAGTAGGTGCACACGCTGTGGAAAACAGTATGCAGCCTCCGCAAACAAAAGAAAAATTAAAAAGAGAACTACCCTACAATTCAGTAACTTCTCTTTTTAGTTTTTAACCATAGAAAATGAAAATACCTATTTGAAAACATATTTACACCTGCATCTTTACACCTGCATCTTCATTGCAGCATTAATCATATGTAACTAATTTAACATATAAAGCATCATATTGAAGTATACAATATGGGTAGAATTGTCAGCTGTACCTTTGTAATTGTTTATGTGAATTTTAATAAATTAGAATTATCTTCAATGCAAAGTTCATTGGCACAGATCTTTTTAAGCTCCTTACAAAGTTCTGGGGAATGAATTAAGTTAAAAGAAGATAAAATAATCTTTAAGTATTTCCTTCTTCCAGTTTTGGCACACCTAAGCTATAATACATAGCAATGTATTCCAAGCAAATTACTGCAAAGAGAACTGCTCTAAATCCCTCTGTCTTCTGTTTAACATATTTTAAGTATCATGTGTAAAGTGACCAGGTATTACATAGATTAATTCAGAGTACCAAAAATAATCTGTTAAACATTAGTAAAGCTTACTTATTTTTTGAAATTAAAAGACACATAAATAGATGTTCTCATTTTTAACCTACACTTGATCAATTGGCTACAGACAGCTTAAAATGTGTTCACCCTCCTTTGGGACAATGGATTTAAATAACTTTTAATGACTATTTATTGCACTCTTCTCTTTTGGTTCAACAATGGATCTGACCCAATTAATACAGGCCCATACTTTCCACAGTCATAGTTCTTTACTTCTTGATTCCATATTCACCCTACATTGCTAACCAGGGTAAAATTATGTAATTCCTCAAGTATTCCTTTCTTGTCCTCAAATGTTTAATATTTCCAATTTCTGTTAGGTCACTGTGTATTCCTTGGTGGTAGGGATTGTATTTAGCATTCTCCCTTCATTTAATTTCTTACTTTTGACGAATTTATTGAGTAAATTTTCTTTCTGTTCTCTAATATCCTTCAACTCTCTCGTGTTGAATGTATGGTTCTTTGATTTCCTCTAAAGAATATTCTGGGGACAAAATTTTGGCGTTCTGTCTTTAAATTTGTTTAATAGCAGCATAAGTACTTATAGTGCAGATATTGCTCTAAGATATAAGGAAACTCTTTATTTACTACTAGCTCTCAAGTGAGTAAAATGAAGCCTTGAAATAGGTATTGAAGTCAGCTAGTCTCAAACTTTCTTGGGCCCATAATGTATGTCAGGAACCTGTCCTCAAGGATCTCAGAATCTTACTCTTCAACACTGACTCCAAATAACCCATTGCTAAGTGTGATGATACAGGTATGCAGTAAGGCAAATGTTGTTTTATGGAGTTTGCAAATTTCTCCTAAAAGAAGCTACCTTTCCCCAAAGAGGCAACTTTGTCTTTAATGATAGGCATTGATTGGCTGCACAGAGGAGCAAGAAGAAAATTTTAGGCAGAGATAATTATATGTAGGGAGGTATGGAAGCATAGAGTATTCTGACATATTGAGTGAACAGAAAATAGCTAGTATGTTTGAATTATGGTATAGCTTGGATGGTGAAGAAGGGAGAATTTTTGATGAGGACAGAAAGGTTAGAATGATAGCTTTGAAGGGTCTTAAATATGATTCAAAGTAGTTTGAAATATATTCTGTAATTACTTAGGAGTGCTTGAAATGGTAAAACAGAGACTGAAAAGTATTGAGGTTTTACAGGTTGATGGTAGTAACACCGTGAAGTAACTCCTATATTATTTTAATAACCTAGGTAAGAAATGATGAAGGTCTGGGGCACCTTGGGTGGCTCAGTCAGTTAAGCGTCTGTCTTCTGCTTAGGTCATGATCCTAGGGTCCTGGGATTGAGCTCCTTGTCTGGCTCCCTGTTCAGCAGGGAGCCTGCTTCTTCCCTCTCTCCCAGCTCTTGCTCTCTGTTGCTATCTTTGTCTCTGTATCTCTCTCTCAAATAAATAAATAAAAATCTTTTAAAAAATAAATAAATATTTAAAAAAAAAAAAGAAAGAAAAAGAAATGATGGAACTCTGACCTAAGGCCATGGAAGGTAATGAAGAAGAGGTTCAGATTAACTTGTCAGGTAGAATTGTGAAACTTTGGTAACAGAGGTTGTACAAAGGATGACACACGACAAAAGCACAATCTCTAACCAAATACTGTCTGAAAAATAAGCAACACCAACCCAAAGGCAACTCCTAGGGATCCAAGTTTTAAAAAGTTACACAAATTCATATTAGACTAGAAGAGAATATCAGCACCCAAGCCTGTGTACCTCCCTGGAAACACAGCAGAGTTAGCATCCAGGTATTAGTCCCTGGCTGAAGGTGAGACACAGATGAAAATCTTTGCACTGTGATAGCAGCTTCTAAGCCACACACACGTCTCCTAGTAAAGGATAAAATTCTACCTGGTCTAGGAGACTTAAGCAAAACCATTGACTGATAAGTGGCTTATGATGTCCCAATGGTAGCCAAATGGCAAGATGAGAAACAAGGAAAAAAAATGTCTCAGCAGGGACCTCAGAGGCAACACACTGCAGGGGCAATAGACTTCTGAGTTCATTCAGCCAAGGAACTAGACAAATCAAACAACTACAACCAACCAATCACATAATTACAAGAGCATCAACGTTGGAGAGAAGAGAGATCAGTTACCAGAGTCACTGCAATACATTATAAAAAGTGTCCAGTTTTAATCAAAACTAATGCGACATTGGAAGAAACACAGTTATGTCCGTACATGAAATAAAAGGTCAAGAGAAATTGCTTTTGTGGAGACTCAGCTGTTGCACTTAGCAGACAAAAACTTTTAAGTAGCTATTATAATTATTTTCTGAGAACTAAAGGAAAGCGTGCCTAGAGAAGTAGAGGACGGTATGAAAATATCAAGTAGAGGGTATCAAAAGAGATAGAAATTATTTTTTAAAAATGGAGATTCTGTTGTTGCAAAGTACAGTAACTCAAATGTGGAACTCACCAGAGGAACTTACCAGTCAATGTGAGCCGTCAGAAGAAAGAACCAGAGAATTTGAAGATATATCTGTAGCAGTGATGCAATCTCAAGAACAAATAGTACAATAGAAAATGAGGAAAAATTACAAAGCATTAGGAGAACGTGTGACACCATTAAATACACCAATATATATGTCATAGGATGTAAATTTTGACTTCTAGATTGGACCATTAATCTCATCAAGATATTATAAATTCAAATAGGGAGTTCAGGAAGAATAACAGGTTTGGGAAAGTAGGTAACTAATTTAGTTTTTACATATTGGACTTGAGATGTCTTCAAGATACCCAGGGAATGGTTCATTAGGAAGTTGAAAATAAAAATTTGCAGCTCAGAAATGAGCAGAAAGGAGAAAATGATATTACTGAGAGTAAGTATAAATAGTAACTACCACCTTGAAGGCCGGATGAGCAAGAGGAAGAGGCATTACCCAGAACCCATAAATGCTGCTGGGACAGTGTCACCATTTCTGATGTTGGAACCTCTATCCTATTACTGAATAAGAAGATAAGATGGGGCGCCTGGGTGGCACAGCGGTTAAGCGTCTGCCTGCGGCTCAGGGCGTGATCCCTGAGTTCTGGGATCGAGCCCCACATCAGGCTCCTCCGCTATGAGCCTGCTTCTTCATCTCCCACTCCCCCTGCTGTGTTCCTTCTCTCACTGGCTGTCTCTATCTCTGTTGAATAAATAAGTAAAATCTTTAAAAAGAAGATAAGAGCCCATGCACTTGATAAAACTTTAGGAGCCTTGAACCCTTCAACATTGCTGATGCTGCTGAGCCCCCCAAAATAATTCTGGAATCCACAGTTGCCCAATACTGCTGCTGCCTGATCCCAAAGCAGAGGAATACAAAGGCTCTCCTCTCTTCCTGCCATCCAGTATCACATTAGTGTCTTCCACTGATAGAACCTGATAGGCATATGACTGCAAGGGAGTTCAGGAAATGTAATTTTCAGAACTGTAGCTATCTCCTCTAGAGAGAGGACTATAGGAGAGCTAATATGGGGCTGAGAGTCAAAAGAGAAATAATCAGAATCATCTTCCCATTTGGTTGCTCAGCATCCATGCACATCACTCCACCTTTATTTAAATTTCCAATCAATGACAGTTGCTTCAGCATAAAGACTCATCTGTCCTGCCTACAAATTAAGATATTGTCCCTTTTTTCTCCAAAAGGAAAGCTAAACATTCTCATAGGTTACTATATTCATCTCAGGTTAGTGTTGGGATTTCCTCTAGTTTAGTTATAATCCCACAGGAATATTCTGTAACTTAGAGACTAAGTGGTAAAGTTAATCACCAACATCTCCTTGGTGAGGAAAAATCAAAGAAAGAAAGTGAATTTGAAAATTCTTAATAAATATCATAAATACACAATTTTACCATGGTACACAATTCAGGAGGAAAATATTCTTAGTTAATATAATCATCATTTTCCTACCAATGAGTCATGAGACCCAGTTATCCATTGTTGTCTTCTTTTACTGCAAGTCCAGTGCAAACACGATGGCTCATGATAGTTTTGTAATGGAGGGGTTTGCATACAGCACTGAATCTATCACTTGCCATGGCTACAAGCAACATCATCTCACTTCCACCTAAAAGGTGAAGAAAGAACATCTGGACCATGGAGACTTCGTAGGAGATAGCCTTATATTCACTAATTAGGTCACAGATCATTTTAGGAGTAGCAAAGGAGGCCAGGGTCATATCAATAAAGGAGAGGTTGACCAGTAAGAAGTACATGGGAGAGTGTAAGTGAGGGTCCAGTTTTACTCCAAAGGTAATAATGAGTTTACCTAATACAGTGGCTATGTAGATAATTGAAAAAAAATAAGAAAAAGCAAATCTGTAACTCATGAAACTCTGTGACTCCCAGGAAAATAAACTCAGACTCCATGGAGTGATTTTATTTCTCCATTTGTTTGAATATTGGCATATGTTACCTAAAACAAAACAAAACAAAACAAAACAAATTAGAATAAAGTCTGTGAATTAAAGTTGAGAGATGCAATACATATTCACTTAACTCTCCTCCTAAAATCCACTGAAATGTGCAAAAAGAATCAAAAGTGTTGAATAATATTGAATTAAAATTTTTTTGAATGAAACATGGACACAATTTCTTAGCAAAGGTTATGAGGGATTTCTGCCAAAAACTGAGACGTTTGAACAAGATTGATGCTGACAATACCTAAGTCATATCTGCACTAATCTTGAGAAAAGTGGTACGTGAGTTGGTGAAAGAATTTAGAAATTCCTTGCCCCTTTCTTTAGAGAATAAAAAAGATTTTTATAGATCTATCAGTCCATGGGAAAAGAAGAGGTTTCATCTTGAAATCTATTTCTACACTGCAAAATAGTGAGGGGCATAGCAGTGGAGGAGAGGCCAAATGGTTTTCTAACTAAAAAGCAGGACCAAGAAAAATGAAATTAAGTAGATGAAATATAGAACATGCAGAATGTAGGAGTCAGCTGGAAGTCAGCTGAGCAGCAGTAATAAACACTGAATTTTAGACAGTTGAATCTATTGTTGGCCAAATTAAGGTGGCTTCTCACCTTTTTCCATAAGGTGGAAAAAAGACTCAGATGTTTGGGTCTTCTCCCATGGGCTCTGACTTTACCTCCAGGCCTATGAACTTAGTAGATGGGAAGGTAGAGTGCTCAGTGATGGCACAAATGGATGCTTGTTGCTAGCTTACTACTGCCTTGTTTAAGTTACTTGCTTTGTCGAGTGGTTAAATATCCTAATGGATTTGGTATAACATCCAGATTATTTATAAGAGTATGATTGTAGAGTTCTTTTTTTAGATGGTTATTTATCTTCTTTAAAATTTTTTTATTTTAGTGTTTTTTTTATTATATTATGTTAGTGACCATACAGTACATCCCTAGTTTCTGATGTAAAGTTCGATGATTCATTAGTTGCATGTAACACCCAGTGCACCATGAAATACATGCCCTCCTTACTACCCATCACCAATCTATCCCATTCCCCCACCCCCCTCCCCTCTGAAGCCCTCAGTTTGTTTCTCAGAGTCCATAGTCTATCATGCTTCATTCCCCCTTCTGATTACTCCCCCTTTCTTTATCCCTTTCTTCCCCTATCGAACTTCCTAGTTCTTATGTTCCATAGATGAGAGAAATCATATGATAATTGTCTTTCCCTGCTTGACTTATTTCACTTAGCATTCTCTCCTCCAGTGCCATCCATGTTGCAGCAAATGTTGAGAACTCGTTCTCTCTGATAGCTGAGTAATATTCCATTGTATATATGGACCACAGCTTCTTAATCCAGTCGTCTGTTGAAGGGCATCTCGGTTCCTTCCACAATTTAGCTATTGTGGACAGTGCTGCTATGAACATTGGGGTGCATATGGCCCTTCTCTTCACTATGTCTGTATCTTTGGGGTAAATACTCAGTAGTGCAATGGCTGGGTCATAGGGTAGCTCCATTTTTAACTTTTTAAGGGACTCCACACTGTTTTCCAGAGTGGCTGTACCAACTTGCATTCCCACCAACAATGTAGGAGGGATCCCCTTTCTCCACATCCTCTCCAGCAATTGTTGTTTCTTACCTTGTCAATTTTTGCCATTCTAACTGGTGTAAGGTGGTATCTTAGTGTGGTTTTGATTTGAATTTCCCTGATGGCTAAGGATTTTGAACATTTTTTCATGTGTCTGTTAGCCATTTGTATGTCCTCATTGGAAAAGTGTCTGTTCATATCTTCTGCCATTTTAGGATTTATTTGTTTCTCATGTATTGAGTTTGAGAAGTTCTTTGTAGATCTTGGATACCAGTCTTTTATCTGTAGCATCATTTCCAAATATATTCTCCCATTCCGTGGGCTGCCTCTTAGTTCTTTTGACTGTTTCCTTGGCTGTGCAGAAGCTTTTTATCTTGATTAAGTCCCACAAGTTCATTTTATCTTTTGTTTCTCTTGCCTTTGGAGATGTGTCATGAAAAAGGTTGCTTTGGCCGATGTCGTAGAGGTTGCTGCTTATGTTTTCCTCCAGGATTTTGATGGATTCCTGTCTCACATTGAGGTCTTTCATCCATTTGGAGTTTATCTTTGTGTATGGTGTGAGAGAGTGGTCAAGTTTCATTCTTTTGCATATAGCGGTCCAATTTTCCCAGCACCATTTATTGACATTTATTGAATATGTCATCTGCAAAAGCAATTTATCTTTTTTTTTCTGATTTGATCCCTTTTATTTATTGTTTTGACTGATTGCTCTGGCTAGGACTTCCAGTACTATGTTGAATAGAAATGGTAAGCATGGACACCCTGACCTTGCTTCTGACTTTAGCAGAAAAGCTTTTGACCTTTTACCATTGAGTATGATGTTTGCTGTGGGCTTGTCATATATGGCTTTTATTATGTTGAGGTATGTTTCTTCTCCACTCACATTTTATGAGTTTTTTTTTTAAACCATGAAAGGGTGTTGTATTTTGCCAAATGCTTTTTCTACATCTATTGAGATTATCATATGGTTTTTATCCCTCATTTTTTAAATATAGTGTCTCACATATATTGATTTACATATGTTGAACTTTTCTTGTATTCTAGGGGTGATTCCCACTTGATCATGACATATTATCCTTTTAATTTGTTGTTGAATTTGGTTCCTAATATTTTGTTGAAAATGTTTGCATGTATATTCATCAGTGATATTGGCAGTTTTCTTTTTGTGTAGTGTCTTTTTTTTTTAAAGATTTTACTTATTTTAGACAGTGAGGAAGAGAGGAGAGGGAGGGACACAGGGGAAAGGAGAAGGACAAACAGACTCCACACTGAACGCAGAGCTCAACACATAGCTCTATCCCAAGACCCTGAGATCATGCCTGAGCCAAAACCAAGAGTTGGACACTCATCAGACTGAGCCACCCAGGTGCTTCTTGTGGTGTGTTTTTTGGCTTTGGTAATGCTGGCCTTGTATCCCCCCTCAGTAACAATAATTTGGCAGCCAACCATGGACAAAAGTGCCTTTGTGGGAGCTTTGGGATCTAGTTAAGAGATTGTGAAAATCCCAGTGTAACCCATGATCAATGAGGGCCATTTTGAGTAGGCAGACCATGCCCAGGTGGCAGACTCACTGATCTAGTGTCTGGGTACAGATTCAGAAACAGCTGCAGTCTCCCTGTGGACTTGGCTAAACCATATTTGGTCTTGGTCTCCCCACCAACACCATCTATCCACCAGGACCACTAAGAGTCACACTCGCCTGTGCCACAGGTAGCAGTCCTGAGAACCTCAGACCTTGAAGTGGCCTCTGACCCAATTCTGGTCCCTTTTAGCCACTAGTTGTGTATGCCAAGGGACCAGGTGGTAGACACATCTGTCCGTGTCCCTGAGGCAGGCCCCCTGAGCTTGGTCCAACTGTAGATCCTGATATGGCCCTTTAATTCAGTCACAGGCTGGGAACACTCCTGCTGCCAAGCATCAAAAAGTAAAAGTACTTAGGAATAAATTGAATCAAGGAGGTGAAAGATGTGTACACTGAAAACTGTAGGACATTGATGAAAGAACTTGAAGACACAAGCAAATGGAAAGATACCTTGTTCCTGGATTAGGAGAATTAATATTATTACAATGTCCATACTACTAAAAGTCATCTATAGATCTAATGCAATCCCTGTCAAAATTCCAATGGCATTTTTCACAGAAGTAGATAAAACAACCTTGAATTTTGTATGAAACCACAAAAGACCCAAATAGCCAAAACTATGGAATACCGTTCAGCCATAAGAAAAAGGAAATTCTATTTGTGACAACATGAATGAAACTGGAGGACATTATGCTGAGTGAAATAAGCCAAACACAGAAAGAGAAATATTGTGTGATTTCACTTACATGTGGAATCTAAAAAAGTTGAATTCATCAAACCAGACAGTAACATGGTAACTGCCAGGGGCTGGTGGCCAAGGATGGGGGTGGTGGTGGAATGGGGAGATGTTGGTAAGATGATAAGTTCTGGGGCTTTAATATGTAGCATGGTGACTATAATTAATAGTATTGTATTGCATACTTAAAATATGCCAAGAGAATAGATCCTAAGTGTTCTCACCACACAAAAAGTGTAATTGTGAAAGGTGATAAATGTGTTAATCAACTTGAGGTGGTACTCATTTCCTCACAATGTATATATATATTAAGGCATC
Organism: Ursus americanus; assembly: GCF_024610735.1. Classification (NCBI taxonomy): domain Eukaryota; kingdom Metazoa; phylum Chordata; class Mammalia; order Carnivora; family Ursidae; genus Ursus; species Ursus americanus. Next base: position 31,055,744 of record NC_142159.1, read on the forward strand.
ATTACTTGTATAACCTCAAAAAATTCACTGTACAACTTAAATACATATAATTATTGTCGTTCATACCTCAATAAAGCAGGAAGAAGAATGAAGGAGAAATCTATACTTTCTCATAAGAACAAAACCGAGGGAATTCACTGCCAAGTAGACTTGCACTATGAATAATATTTAATGTTTTCAGGCAGAAGTAGTGTGATACCAGACCGACACATGGATCCACCAAAGAAATGAAAAGCAGTGGGAGAGGAATAAAAGAAATATGTATAGTAGCAATATGTTTTGTTGATGGCATAAGTAAAAGTAGAATTTATGACAAAAAAAAAAATCACCCAAAGGATGAGAGTGAGGAATTGGGGATATACTGGTGTAAATCTCTTTTACGACACATCAGGTAGTGATATTATTTGAAGTTAGACTTCGATTAAATGTTTTTAATCCTAGAACAACAATTTAAAATATTTTAAAAAGATATAAATAATAGGGAAATGATGAAGTTAAAATGGATTCATAAAAACTAACACAAAAGGGGGCAGAAAAAGAACTGATTAGATAGAATAAATAGAATGCAATTAGCAAAATGGTAATTTTAATCTAACCATATCAGAAATTGGATTCAATATAAATGATCTAAAGAAACCAAGAGACTGGGATTATAAATTAGAAATAAAAGGAAGACCCAACAATATGCTGTCTACTTAAAAAAAAAAGACTAAAAGTAAAATAAAATCTAAAAAATAATTAAAAAAGTAAAATACATACTATTCAAACATTAAACAAAAGAAAGTTGGAGTAGCTACATTATATTAGACAAAATAGACTTCAGAATGAGGAACATTACCAGAGAGGACATCTCATGATTCAAAAGGGGTCGTTTGCATTTGAGCAAAAGAGCAATTAATGACATCAAGAAAAACAAAACTTTATGCAAGAAATTGTAGCAAACTCTGCAGCTACAGATACTATTTACAAGGTCATAATAATATAAATGTGAACACGGATCTAACAAAATCATATTACTGAACTGGGAGGCTCCCAGGTCCTATATATATAGGCTTTCCATGAAAAAGTCATTCCAACCCCTCAGGAACGCTGGTCCCATTAAAACCACGGGAAAGCACGTGTGTCTCGGCACATACCAGTTTGCTTCTCTTAAAGGCGGTTTCCGATGCTCGTGCAGGTGGAGCAGCGAGAAGGGACGCTATTCACGTGCTCAGTAACCTCAGCAAGCGGCCCTACTGGTTCCACTTGGAGTAGCTGAAGAGTCCGAAGGCAGTTCACCTCGAGGCTGGCTGGTGGAAGCGATCTTATGCTGGAAGAGAGCACATCCCGCATGTGGAGCGTGTATCACAGACCCTACTTCATGTTACTCAGTGGGACCCCGAGGGTGAAGCTGATATCTTGATATTTGGTCGGCCTTATTACCAGAAAGATGTAGCCAAGATGATCATGAATTTAGCCGACTATCACCACCAACTCAGGGCACAAAGCTCAGAGGAGGTCCCTGCCCAGGACGCATCCACCCAGCGGTCCCCTGAGGCTGCCCGCGAGGCTGCGACCCCGCGGTCCCCTGAAGGCTGCCTGTGAGGCAGCCACCCGGAGCCCCCCCCCCCCCCCCCCCCCGCACTGCCAGCAAGGCAGCCACTGGGAGCTACCCCCCGCCTGCCTGCCAGGAAGCTACCGGGAGCTACACCCTCCCACCCTGCACTGCCCGCCAGGAGGCCACCTGGAGCTCCCCCGCCCCGGCGCTGCCCGCCAGGCTGCGACCCAGAGCTCCCCCGGCGCTACCCTCGAGGATCCCCACCCCCCCCACCCCCCCCACCCCCAACCCCCCCCCCCCCCGCGCTGCCCGCAAGGCGTCCACCCAGAGCTCCCCCCAGCGAAGCCCGCGAGGCTGCGACCCGGAGTTCCCCCCCGGTGCTGCCTACGAGGCTCCCCTCAGCGCTGCCCGTGAGGCGGCCACCCGGAGCTCCCCCCAGCGCTGCCTGAGAGGCGGCCACCCGGGGCTACCCCCCCCCCACCCGCGCTGCCCACGAGGCGGCCACCCGGAGCTCTCCCCCCTCCCCCCGCGCAGCCTGCCAGGAGGCTATCCGGAGCTCCCCCCGCCCCGGCGCTGCCCTCGAGGCGGCGACCCAAAGCTCCCCCCAGCGAAGCCCGCGAAGAGGCGACCCGGAGTTCCCCCCGGTGCTGCCTATGAGGCTCCCCTCAGCGCTGCCCGAGAGGTGGCCACCCGGGGCTACCCCCCCCACCCGCGCTGCCCACCAGGAGACTACCTGAAGCTTACCGCTGGCGCAGCCCATGAGGCGGCCACCCGGAGCTCTCCCCCTTCCCCCCCCCCCACCACAGCCCGCCAGGAGGCTACCGGGAGCTCCCCCAGGCGCAACCCGCCAGGAGGCTACCCGGAGCTCCCCCTGCCCCGGCGCTGCCCGCAAGGCGGCGACCCTAAGCTCCCCCCAGCGAAGCCCGCGAGGCGGTGACCCAGAGTTCCCCCCCGGTGCTGCCTGTGAGGCTCCCTTCAGCGCTGCCCGGGAGGCGGCGACCCGGAGCTCCCCCCCACCCCCCCACCCCCGCGCAGCCTGCCTGCCAGGAAGCTACCTGGAGCTCCCCCGCGGCACAGCCGGCGAGGCGGCTACCCCGAGCTCCCCCCCTGCGCAGCCCGCCAGGAGGCTACCCGGAGCTCCCCCGCGGCACAGCCCGCGAGGCGGCCACCTGGAGCTACCCTGCAGCAGCCCTGGAGGCAGCGACCCAGAGGTCCACCAACGCTACCCAGGACCCGGTTACCAGGTCATAAAAGCACTTCAGGCCCGGGAGCAGGAGCCAGGCAATGATAAAGTGGAAGACCTTGCTGCTACTCTATTCATCTAAGTCCCGCTTCTTCAGGCAGAAGCTGGGGAAAGAATGGTGTGGGTAGTTCTCAGTCCCTGTCCCCAGGTAAATGTTTGCAAACACTGATCTAAAGAGTTCTAACAAAGAATCGAATTTCCCTTAAAAATAAAATAGGTGATGGGGATTAAGGAGGACATGTGATGAGCACCAGGTGTTGAATAAGTGTTGAATCACTAAATTCTACACCTGAAACTAATATTACACTACGTTAACTGAAATTTAAATAAAAACTTTAAAAAAGAGAAAGAAATGAGCTATCAAACAATGAAAAAACATGGAGGAACCTTAAATGCTATTACTAAGTGGAATAAACCAGTCTGGAAAGGCTACAAACTGTATGATTCCAACTATGACATTCTGGAAAGAGCAAAACTATGGAGACAATAAAAAGATTTATACAGGGTAAGAGGGAAAAAACGACCCACACAGAAGCATTTCCACCATGTTTCCCAAGATTCAAACTTTACCGCTTAGGTTTGATACATTCAGCAGGAGAATATCAGGGACAAGAAGGAAACCTTAAAAGTGTTCAAACAGCAAGATTAAAAATTCAAACAGTGAGTTGATGTGGCTGGCCATGCCTCCCTACCTTGGGCTGACCGAGTCTCTCCCTGGAGATTTACTTGGGGCTCAGGAGCCCGGCTCGGCGCTGCAGGACCGGAGGCCATTCCCCACGCCAAAGTGGACTCCAGAGCCAGGCGCCAGGCGGGGGGCGGGGAAGTCTGTGCCTGAGCATGCGCCTTATTAGCTCCTGCCCGGAAGCCGTTGGGGAGAGTGCACCTGCAGCCAGTTAGCTTGCAACCGTGTGCATGTGCTCTTGGTGCTAGGGAGGCCTGCAGGCAGCTGTGCTGCTTCCTTGTTTGTTACTAAGGCACTGTGATTGGCAGCCCTGGAGAGTCTACTTTTTCCAACTGTATTAAGGAGACCCAGGGAAAAAAAAATAACGCTTGCCAGGGGTGGAGGTGGAGGAAAGATTAACAGAGGACACAGGATTTTTAGGGCAGTGAGAATACCCTGTATGCTATTATAAGGATGGCTGGATCATTATATATTTGTCCAAAACCATGGAATGTACTCCAAGAGTGAACTTTAAGGTAAACTGTGGACTTTGGGTGCTTATGATGATGTCAATGTCCACTCATCCTTGGTAACAATGTACCATTCTGGTGAGTGGTCAGTAATGGGGAGGCAATGGAGGAGTGTGTGTGTGTGTGTGTGTGTGTGTGCACTCACGCAGGGGATATATGGGAAAATCTCTGTGCCTTCCTCTCAATTTTGTTGTAAACCTGAAACTGCTCTAAAAAAATGGATGTCTTAAAAAAAGAATGCTGTTAGATGTCTGTTAGAAGATATAGTAGGTATAAATACACACCCAAATAAAGTACAAAAAAGCTTAATAAAATATATGACACACCAGCACACTCATCATACATAAGAAACATAATATTGTGAGAAACAACAGATCAGTAAATAAAACTTCAATTTCAGAATAAACATCTTTGAGCATCCCAGAATCGAAAGCAAGAAAGGAAGCTAAATAAATTATAGTGTTCTAATTGTATAATGAGACAATATAAATCAGAGAAGCAAAATTTTACATAGCATGATACTTGGAAAAGAATTGATTCAATTGGGTTCCCCATGGTTTTATTTTAAAAATTATTTTACAACTTTCCTATAAAATACAACATGCAGCATAAAATGCACAAAACATATATGTAAAGTATAATAAATATACAGCAAACATCCAATAGCCACTACCAAAGACAAGTAGGGCATCGCAAGAACTCTGGAAGTCCCTTTGTTTTTATCACCCCTAATTCTCCCCCTAACTTCTCGTGTAAACTTCTTTGCTTTATACTTTTTATTCATCCACTAAAAAATAGATTTACCTGTTTTAAAACTTATATAAGTGGAATCATCTTTAATATATTCTATTTTAAATGTATTTCTTTTTACTTTATATACAGTAAAATTCACTCTTTGAATTAATTTCACCTTGATCAGATTTTGCAGAAACGTGGATGCGTCCTGGGCAGGGACCTCCTCTGAGCTTTGTGCCCAGAGTTGGTGGTGATAGTCGGCTAAATTCATGATCATCTTGGCTACATCTTTCTGGTAATAAGGCCGACCAAATATCAAGATATCAGCTTCACCCTCGGGGTCCCACTGAGTAACATGAAGTAGGGTCTGTGACACACACTCCACATGCGGGATGTGCTCTCTTCCAGCATAAGATCGCTTCCACCAGCCAGCCTCGAGGTGAACTGCCTTCGGACTCTTCAGCTACTCCAAGTGGAACCAGTAGGGCCGCTTGCTGAGGTTACTGAGCACGTGAATAGCGTCCCTTCTCGCTGCTCCACCTGCACGAGCATCGGAAACCGCCTTTAAGAGAAGCAAACTGGTATGTGCCGAGACACACGTGCTTTCCCGTGGTTTTAATGGGACCAGCGTTCCTGAGGGGTTGGAATGACTTTTTCATGGAAAGCCTATATATATAGGACCTGGGAGCCTCCCAGTTCAGTAATATGATTTTGTTAGATCCGTGTTCACATTTATATTATTATGACCTTGTAAATAGTATCTGTAGCTGCAGAGTTTGCTACAATTTCTTGCATAAAGTTTTGTTTTTCTTGATGTCATTAATTGCTCTTTTGCTCAAATGCTTCTTTTTCTTTTAAAATGCTTATTTTTCTACCTCCTCCTCTATCTCCATACTTCCCAGCTGTGTAAATTTCTTCTCTGGACCTTCACGCACAGCAGGAACTTTATCATTTCATCTTGAGAGTACTGCTCCTTCAGTCTTGACTGCTCCAGTCTGGGTTAGCTGCTTTCAGGCCCACAGTCCTGTGGGTTACTATAGCCTTTCCTGGTCTTAGATCCTGGGCTCTCTGGATCCCGTGACTTCCTTTCTTTTGTGTGCGTGCATATTTGGTTTTGTTGTTGTTTGTGAAGTAGATTTTACAGTAGTAGCAAGAGCACCCAGGCAATGATTCCTGAGTTACTCTGTGATCATCTCCAAGAGGACCCTCGTTTTTACTATAGTTCTCTTTCCCACTTTATTTCTGATTAGCTTCCAGGAAGCTGAGGATGAGGTAGCTGAATTCCAGGAGGGAAGCAGAAAATGAGAGACAGAGTTGTGGGCACAATTAGTTTAGGCTGAATGAAGAAATAGAGACTTGCAGGCTGGTAAGGAGACTGCAGCTTGAAGTGGAAGCTTTGAAGGCAGTGGTGGCAGTGGGTGCCGATGCCTAATGTGCTAGGTTTATCAAAATGAGAAATATACTTTTTCAGGTGAACTGAAGAGCGGTCATCAACAGCAACAACAACAACAACAGAATAAGCGTCAAGTAAATTTTTGAAATAAAATGTTTTCTTTCACGGAACCAAGGGAAAGTGGTTTAGAGTTTAGAAGTTCACTTAGAAACTTCATAGCTGTCAGTTTTCTAGCTATAATGTTCCTATAATTTTCAAAGGCTGATTGTTTTGACAGAGTGCTTCCTTCTACAGGACTTTATTTTTTTATTTTTATTTTTTTAATTTTTTTTATTACATTATATTAGTCACCATACAGTACATCCCTGGTTTCTGATGCGAGGTTCGATGATTCATTAGTTGAGTATAACACCCAGTGCACCATGCAATATGTGCCCTCCTTACTACCCATCACCAGTCTATCCCATTCCCCCACCCCCCTCCCCTCTGTAGCCCTCAGTTTGTTTCTCTGAGTCCATAGTCTCCCATGCTTCACTCCCCCTTCTGATTACCCCCCTTTCTTTATCCCTTTCTTCCCCTACCCATCTTCCTAGTTCTTAATGTTCCATAGATAAGAGAAATCATATGATAATTGTCTTTCTCTGCTTGACTTCTTTCACTTAGCATTATCTCCTCCAGTGCCGTCCATGTTGCAGCAAATGTTGAGAACTCGTTCTTTCTGATAGCTGAGTAATATTCCATTGTATATATGGACCACAGCTTCTTAATCAAGTCATCTCTTGAAGGGCATCTTTGTTCCTTCCGTGATTTAGCTATTGTGGATAATGCTGCTATGAACATTGGGGTGCATATGGCCCTTCTCTTCACTATGTCTGTATCTTGGGGTAAAGACCCAGTAGTGCAATGGCTGGGTCATAGGGTAGCTCAATTTTTTAATCATGACATTTGCTTACCATCATATTGTTTCACTCATTACTTAGTAACACTAAATATAATTTTAAATTTAATGTGTTACAGGTTGAATTGTGTCCTCTCCAAAAGATATGTTCTCGTCCTAACCCCTGATGTCTCAGAATATAGCCTTATTTGCAGATGGGGTCTTTACAGAGGCAATCAAGTTAAAATGAGATCGTTAGGGCTGCCCTAATCCAGTACGATGATGTCCTTTTAAAAAGGGAAAATTCAGACCTAGAGACAAACATGCGTAGGAAGAAGAAAAAATTAAGACCTAGGGAGAAAACAACTGTCTATAAGCCAAAAAGAAAGGCCTGGATCAATTCTTTCCCTCATGACATTCAGAAGGAACCAAACCTGCCAACATCTTTATCTTGACTTCTAGCCTCCAGAAATATGAGACAATTTCTGTTGGCTAACCCACTCAGTTTGCAGTAATCTGTTACAACAGCCTTAGGAAAGTAATACAAGTATATTCGTTCCAATTTTATATGAAAACTTTCCATTCTAAAATCCAGTATTTTATATTATCTTAATTTTTAATTCTTTAAAATATCAGTTCATAATGATTAGTGGTTTAGTACTGTATAAACATTGTTTAAACATATTTATAGACATGAAATTTTTCCTTGCCTTTCTTCCATGATATTTGCCTTTACCTGTTATAATTCTTCCTCTCTGCCCATTTATTTCCTAAATCTTTTACTGACTTCTTTACTAAACAATTCATGTGAGAATTCCTGTCTTGTCCATCTCCTCTTTCCCTTAGGCCATCTTGTATATATATCAACTACGTCCGTATAGCTGTGTAGGTATATAGTCAAGTTATTAGTAGGTCACCTAGGCAACCCCAAATACTGACTCATCTAATGGCGTGACAGAGCAGCAGGGCCAAAGATTTCATAGAAATGTGAATGTACCCCGAGTGACTCAGTACCAGAAGCATATGAAGAATGGAGGAGAAATAAATTTTGAAATGTACATAACTGAAAATTCTTCTAATGTTCAATGAATAACATGCAATTAGAGAATTTGGTTCTCAAGTAATAGAAGTTCTTTCTTTTTGGGTATATGCAAAGATAAGCACACTATTTTTTAGTGGCAATTACACAAAATAGAATTTATCAGAATTCCTGTGTTTGTAGGGTACAAACCTGTGAAGTCAGTGAGTATGAAAGTAACAACTTGTGTGAAGGAAACTTGAGATTTTTCCCAAATTTGAAAACAATCCTTAAAGTTATATGATATTGCATTAACAAGTTATAATGCTAAAAATATTTTTTTAAACAACCAATGTTTTAAAAAATCAACCATGCTAGTGGAAAAGTAGAATTTTCTTTTTATTATGTGTATAGAAAATTATACTGAGGCACCAAGGTGGCTTAGTTGGTTAAGTGTCTGATTTTTGATCTCAGCTCAGATCTTGATCTCAGGGTCATGAGTTCAAGGCTCGTGTTGTGCTCTAGCTGGGCTGGAGTCTAGAAGGAAGGGAGGGAGGGAGGGAAGGAGGAAGGAAAGAAGGAAGGAAAGGGAAGGGGAAGGGGCAAGGGAAAGGGAAAGGAAGGAAAAAGGGAAGGGAAGGGAAGGAGGGAGGGAGGAGGGAAGGAGGGAAGGAAGGAAGGAGGGAAGGAAGGATGAAAGAAAGAAAGAAAGAAAGAAAGAGAGAAAGAAAGAAAGAAAGAAAGAAAGAAAGAAAGAAAGAAGAAAGAAAGAAAATTATATCACCAAAGCACTGGAATTTGAAGAGGAGGTCAAAGAGTACCCAGCCAAAAATATCAGAAAAGAAGTGTTACAGAAGTACGTCAGAAATAAATAGCATAAAAATACGTTATTTCTCTGGACTTTGTGATGTTTAAGGTATTAGTTTTTTAAAATTTGTAATTTATTATTTCTTTTCTCATTCTAAGTAAATATCCCTGTCTGTATGTAATTCTGCATTTATGTTTTTTTATTTTGCGAACTATATAGTATCATCCTTTAAAAACCAAACTAAATGTATCCCAACTTAACTTTTCAAGCCAGATTTCAAATATGCCTTTTTCTTTTTAGACTTTTTTTTTTTTAAGATTTTATTTATTTATGTGACAGAGACAGCCAGCGAGAGAGGGAACACAGCAGGGGGAGTGGGAGAGGAAGAAGCAGGCTCATAGCGGAGGAGCCTGATGTGGGACTTGATCCCGGTACGCCGGGATCACGTCCTGAGCCGAAGGCAGACGCTTTAACGACTGCGCTACCCAGGCGCCCTCAAATATGCCTTTTTCAACATCACCTGACATGAGGAGGGTAGAGTAGAAAAGGTCAGAGTTAAAAAAAGATAGTACTTTTACCATGGTTAAAATATCTTATTTTGTGAATTTCACACACACACAAAATCTGATTGTGTGAACCCATTGCTAGCAGCTCTCCCAGAGCTGTAGAAGGGGCTTGGACAATTGAAACTCCCCAGTAAGTCTTCTTGTGCCCCCCACTGAGTATCAGCCCATCCTTTCTCCATAATTCCATGGCCATAGGTTCAGTCATTCATTGAATAAATTTTGGCAGGGCATTTAGTACATATGAGGCTCTGTTCTAGATGTGGGTGTAGAAACAGCGAATAACAATCCATGTTCCCACAGAGCTTTTTTGTCAGGTGGGGAGAGGGCAACAACCAATTAGCAAGTAAATACATAAATAACCAAGACTATTTTAGATAGTCATATAAGCAATGCAGGAAATAAAATAGGAATTGATAAAGATGACTGGGGTAATGAGCAACCTGAGATAGTACTAGAAGGTGATTCTAAGAAGAAAATATTCTGAGACATAATAATAAACATAAACCATTGCTATAAATATTTTAGGAGAAATAATTTTAGAGAGAGAGAGAGTGAGCACACATGTGAGTGGGGAAGAGGGGCTGAGGCAGAGTGAGAGAAAGAATCTCAAGCTGACTCTCTGCTCAGCTGGGAGCCCTATGTGGGACTGGATCCCAGGATCCTGAGATCATGACCGGAGCTGAAATCTAGAGTCAGACACTCAACAGACTGAGCCACCCAGGCACCTTAGAAATTATTTTTTTAAATAATTTGTTATTTATTTGAGAGAGAGCAAGCATGAGCAGCAGGGTGGAGAAACAGAGGAAAAGAAGCATGCTCCCCGCTGAGCAGGAAGCCTGACGTGGGGCTTGATCCCAGGACCTCAAATTCATGACCTGAACTGAAGGCAGATACTTAACCGACTGAGCCACCCAGAAAATGTGCTCTTTGCACACCAGAAAGTCACAGAGAAATAAAACACATGATCATAATACTAAAGCAAAGTTAGAAAAGCCATACTGAAAGTGTGAATAAATCAAGAAGTGCATGATTCTGGAAATCTCTTAGGAAAGAGTCACCAAGATTTTTAGAGAAGATTATATTTGAGCTATACATTCCTTCATTTATTCATTCATTATTATTCATTTATTTATTATTAATGAGCACTTAGCTTGTTAATAACAAATTTTTTAAGAAGACGAAACTAAAAGATGAATCATTAAATAACTGCTCAATCAGTGTTATTTTTAGGGGCAGCTTGACTTAATCTCATTGACAGTGCTGCTTTATTCATCACACCATGAAACTAGATTCAAGTCAGTGATATTCATATGCCTATAAAATTCAGAATTATTTCAATTTTTATTTTATTTTTTTATTTTTATTTTTTTTAAGATTTTATTTATTTATTTGAAAGAGATAGAGACAGTCAGCGAGAGAGGGAACACAAGCAGGGGGAGTGGGAGAGGAAGAAGCAGGCTCATAGCGGAGGAGCCTGATGTGGGGCTCGATCCCAGAACTCAGGGATCACGCCCTGAGCCGCAGGCAGACGCTTAACCGCTGTGCCACCCAGGCGCCCCTATTTCAATTTTTAAAATCGTATGTTTTATTACTTTAGTCTTGAGTGTTTCACCTTTAAAGTTTAATTTTAATTTTCTCTCTGTGGTCTCTGAAACTGGAGTAAGTCCAGAATTCTTTTGTGATTCCCCCTCTACCGATATGAACAACATGCTCATTTCGCTTGCCACAAGAATGCTGCTACGATGAGTTCTACAAAGAATAGTTTGGGAAATTGAAATAAAGTAAAAATCTTCTGCTCTTATAATGAGACTATCTCCTATTTCACAGTATAACAAATTTGACAAATGGCTATTTCATTCGGCTTTTCATATTTGTTTGCTTGGTCTGTGTCTAAAGGTAAATACGTACATGTGCAAACATATTCTTACTGTGTCTCTTAGTCATCCAAACCCTGGATTTCTGGAAGGCTAAAAAAGAAGCAATCATTCGATGTTGCCAGTTTGATTTCCAAACATAAAAGTTTATAAGGTTTTACAAAAACATCCCAAAGTTCTAGCCATGCATTTTAATTTGTTTTGTTTACGGTAAAAATTCTCTGATAGCTTTTCAACATTTTTCAACTGTCATTTTAAAATTTTGAACAAATCTGCCTCTTGTTATTACTCTTGGAAGAGAAGATCCTATAGGACTTTTCTTCCTTTGATATGAAGAATATTTCATAATATTATAAAATATAATCAAATCTAAAAATTAAATTTTTTATAAGTACATGTATACTTGTGTTTAACATGGAAATAGGAAAGTATAGCCATCATTAGTTATGTAAATAACTCCTGTCTATACATATAGATGTAGGGATATAAAGATATCTTACAATTTTTAAAATAAGGTATCATGGACTTGCTTTGTTATTTTTATGATTGTTGAATACATGCCTCACTGTACCCTCACAAGTCAGTTATTTATATGCGCACACTGAAACTAAATGACTCACCCAAGATCACACAGCTAGATTACTTACTAAACTGGGTTGCAATAAAGCAACATTTAGGCCATGTGATAGATTATTTTTTTGCATGTAAATTTACTCCTTAGGCATGATCTTTTGTTTTGTGATTAAATTTCCAAAGGGCATTTTTGACATTCACATTACCTTATTTCAAGTGGAAATTAATTTCCCCTTGACAAGTGTTGTGAGTTTCAAAATATCCCTGTGCACACGTTTGCTGAAAAGGTTATTTATATTACAAATGTTTGCGTCAAAGATATCTAAGCTTTTATTATGCACACATATCTTTATATACATAGTACTCATTATAAGTTTATGAGATTAGTTTTTTCTTTTTTTTTTTAAGATTTTTTTTATTTATTTGACAGAGATAGAGACAGCCAGTGAGAGAGGGAACACAAGCAGGGGGAGTGGGAGAGGAAGAAGCAGGCTCATACCAGAAGAGCCTGATGTGGGGCTCGATCCCAGATCGCCGGGATCACGCCCTGAGCCGAAGGCAGAAGCTTAACCGCTGTGCCACCCAGGCGCCCCATGAGATTAGTTTTCTGTAGTGACTTTTGGAAACTAGTCTACTGCTTTATGATTATGCTGTGTATTTTGCATCCTATTTAAATGTTATTTTGGCCTTTAATTTTTAACCTTGTAAGTTTCATTACCATGTTATACAATTTCATCTGAATAACAACGCCAAAAAAAAAAAATTAGAGATCTTCAGCTCTAAATTCCTGTAACTGAAAGTAGCTCTCCTTGTCTTTGTTATTATGATCAGCACATTGAAACTCGAGGCAAGGTTGTTGATGGGCAGAGATCCTGAGGGCGGGAACTGCAGGCAGCTCTGTGGCTGGAGGAAAGCATCTGAATGCAGGCCCTGGCACTTCTGCAGAGCAAGTTTCTTCATTCCGAATCTGTGGAATAGACCAAAAACCCGAAGCATCTGGCAGGATATGTGGCAGCTGGAAAATCCCCTAACCACATATTTTAAAGCCCGTAAGATGCTTGTGGTTTAACACGTATATGTCGTTATTCTAACATTCACTAAAATAAAATGCAATTACACATTACTGAGTACTATTGATTTTCTCTTATATCAGGATAATTTCGGCTGTCTTAATTCCCTCAAATAATATCTTAGAACTCACTTGTGTGCTAAATGGAAACCCAGAGAATAATTTACATTTTTCTTTTTAGTGAAGATATAAATGAATTAAAACTTTAGAAAAAATAACCCAAGGCCCTCAAGAACTGATTATCCCCCTTGCTTTAACCTGAATTCTCCTTTTATTAAGAAAGATTCACCATTCAAGGAACATTTTATCTTCATTCATAAAATGGAGTCTTTCATTTCTCTGGACTCATGACAAATGAACAAATGAAGGGACAGATGAAGACTCATTAAGGGACTTGTTTGAATTTAAATGGGGGAAAAGATTTCAAATAGGTAAATTAAATATGCAGATATATGTGCATATATGTATCTGCATATACATATACTTGCCTGTGGTTTTCTTCAGTAAGTTAATTTATAGCTTTTTTTTGTTTTACTTTAAGGAATAGGAAATGGGTGTGTATATGAATGGGTTTTAATCTTTGCAGCAGTTCCACGATGTCTCCATTGCTTTTCACTTAAGAAAACATATCCAGCCTTTGCCCACCTAAATCAGGATATTTCCATTAGAAGAAGGAGGAGGAGGGGAAGAAGAAGGAGGAGGAAAAGGGGGAGAAGAAACACCTCACCAGGTCCAGTGTGATGCCTTGTTTTACATTAGGTGTTATAGAAATCTGTACAAATGTGTGCAGCTGTTTCCCTTCAGTCAGTGATAGTATTTATTCGGAGACCTCCTGCAATTTCATGGCCAATGACTCCTGTTGCCATAAACCATTCAGAGGGAAAGGAAAACCCAATGAGTAATCACTGTGCACTGAAAATGTCATTGTAAAAGTAAGGTGGCAGAGACAAGGCCTCTAGAGTTGAACTCTGAAGACCCAAACCAAGTCTAATCAATCTGTTAGATTTTGTTACTCAAACTTGGTAGCATTTTTATGCTGCTTGAGCCATTTAATATTATTTTAAACTGAATGCCTTTACTTTAACATGAAATACTAATTAACCATTGTTAATTCCATAAGATATTTTTTTTATCCCCTTTCCCTTCCATTGGCTATATAACAGTGATTATAGTTCTGTAAAATGCCTTGTTTTCTTCATTTTTATTAGAAAAACTAAATTAATAAACTTGAAAACTTTCATTAAAAGAAGTTCTTCAAAATTTAGTATCTTAATGTTCAAAATAAGTAACTAAAGGGTAGCATAAGAAAAATTTTTAAAAAAGGGATAATCCTTGATATATAATGTGTGTGCATATATACACAAAAATGATAGATAGATGATAGATAGTCATAACATTATTAAAGCAACATTTTCTAGCCTGGGATATATTTTCAAAAGAAAATAGAAGCATACGCACCTAATTTTATTTACATGGTAATTTTTCACTTTTTTATATTAGGCGAAAAGGTAATAGGTTTTTTTGTAGAGTTTTTTCAAAAGAAATAATTAAGGGGCACCTGGGTGGCTCAGTTGGTTAAGCATCTGCTTTAAGCTCAGGTCATGATCCTGGAGTCCCAGGATCCAGCCCTGCATCAGTCTCTCTGCTCATCAGGGAGTCTGCTTCACCCTCTCCCACTCCCGCTGCTCATGTTCTCTCTTTCTCTCTCACTCTCTCTCAAATAAATAAAATCTTTTAAAAAAATAAAAATAAAGTAAAAAAAAAGTTAAAACCCATGTTAAGAAATCCCCTTTCTTTTAATATGAAAGTGACTTTTTATTTTATTCTATTTTAGTTCAATATAGTTAACATACAGTGTTATATTAGTTTCAGGTGTACAATATAGTGATTCAGCAATTCCATACATTACTCAGTGCTCATTGTGATAAATGTACTCTTAATCCTTGTCACCTATTTCACCCATCCCCCCACCCAACTCCCTTCTGATAACCATCAGTTTGTTCCCTGTAGTTAAGAGTCTGTTTTTGGTTAGTTACTTTTTTCCTTTGTTTTGTTTCTTAAATTCCACATATGAGTGAAATCATATGGTATTTGTCTTTCTCTGACTTATTGCACTGAGCATTTTACTCTCTAGATCCATTCATGTTGCAAATGGCTAGATTTCATTCTTTTCTATGGCTGAGTAATATTACGTTGTATATATATATCCCACTTCTTTATCTATTCATCTAGTGTTGGACACTTGACGATATTTGGCTATTGTAAATAATGCTGCAATAAACATAGGGGTACATATATCTAGCCGAATTGGTGTTTTTGTATTACTACATCATATGGTAGTTCTATTTTTAATTTTTTGAGTAACTTCCCATGTCTTCTGCCAATTTTTAATTGGATTATTTGTTTTTTTGGTGTTGAGTTGTATCATTTCTTTATATATCTTGGATACTAGCCCTTTGTTGATTATGTCATTTGTAAATATCTTCTCCCAGTCATTAGGTTGTCTTTTAGTTTTGTTGGTCATTTCCTTTGCTTTTCATTTTGATGTAGTTCCAATAGTTTATTTTTGCTTTTATTTCCCTTGCCTTAGGAGAAATATCTAGAAAATGTTTGTATGGCCAGTGTTAGAGAAATCACTGCTTGTGCTTTCTTCTAGAATTTTTATGTTTCAGGTTTCACATTTAGGTCTTTAACCCATTTTGAGTTTATTTTTGTGTACCAAGTAAAAAAGTGGTCCAGTTTCATTCTTTTGCATAGAGATTTCCCAACATCATTTGTTGAAGAGACTCTCTTTTCCCCTTTGCATATTCTTGCCTCCTTTGTCAAAGATTAATTGACCATATAATTACAGGTTTATTTCTGAGCTCTCTATTCTGTTCCATTGATCTATGTGTTTATTTTTATGCTGATACCATACTGTTTTGACTACTACAATTTTGTAGTATAACTTGAAATCTGGGATTGTGATACTTCCTCTTTGTTTTTCTTTTTCATGATTGCTTTGGCTATTCAGGGTCTTTTGTGGTTCCATACAAATTTTAGGTTGGTTTGTTCTACTTCTGTAAAAAATGCTGTTGGTATTTTGATAGGGTTTGCACTTAATGTGTAGATTTCTTTGGGTAGTATGGACATTTAAACAATATTTGTCCTTCCAATTCATGAGCATGGAATATCTTTCCATTTGTGTTGTCTTTGATATCTTTTATCAATGTTTTCTAGTTTTCAGAGTATAGACTTTCATCACTTTGGTTAAGTTTATTCCTAGATATATTTTTTTAAAGATTTACTTATTTATTTGCCAGAGAGAGCGCACAAACAAGGGGGAGGAGCAGAGGTAGAGGGAGAAGCAGGCTCCTCACTGAGCAAGAAGCCCGATATGGGCCTCCATCTCAGGACCCTGGGATCATGACCTGAGCCAAAGACAGACGCTTAACTGACTGAGTCACCTGGGGGTCCCTAGTCCTAGATATTTTATTATTTTTGGTGCAGTTGTAAATGGGATTATTTTCTCAATCTCTCTTTCTGCTGCTTTATTGTGTATAGAAATGTAATGGATTTTTGTATATTGATTTTTATATCCTGTGATCTTACTGAATTCCTTTATTAGTCCAATAGATTTTTGGTAGTCTTTTGGGTTTTCTGTATGTGGTATCATAAGACATTCCTTTCTTCTGAGAGGAACTGAAATAATCATCATACTTGCGTTTTCTATAGCTAAATAATTCCTTAGTTCTATTTTCTCTCACATAAAGCATTGGGTTATTTTCCTTAGAGAAGATAGGTTTTTTGTTTTGTCTTAGTTTCATTATTAAGCAATTGAGAGAATCACTTGTATTCTCTGTATCTCCGTCATCAGATGGATCTTCTCAGAAGATGATTATTCCCCAAAGGTGGTGCATGGTTACAGAGATGTTAAGGAGTGAAGGGACCATACCTTCTATTTTTTGTAACTCCCAGACTTTCCAGTTCAGATTCCTGTATCTAAAGAGAGTGCAATTTCAAAGCATCCCAATGATATTGTGCTAACTAACTTTTTGTGCTGTTTTAACTTCAACTAGTGCTTATTAGGTCTGTAGGAAGCTCTATTTTTAAAAACTATCTTTTGCCATTCCAGTATGAACTTCCCCAGATGGAGTTCTTCATCCCCTCTCAAAAATAATCATACCTACTTCTCTATTGTTGTTGATAGTTCCGTTTGTCTCTCCTTCTCTGCAACATCATTTCATTTATTTATCGATAACCTAATATTTCAGGTCCAGTTTGCAGTTTTGAAAACACAAAGATGAATGGGCCATATTCTCTGACTTTAAAGAATTCATGGAATAGTCAGAACCAAAACACATGGTCAAAATCCAATACCGTAAGGATGATGGCATGTGTAGATCAAGGGGTATGACGGGAACAAGGATGCAGAATACAAACTAAGATTTGAATAATCAGGAATTGCTAAGTAAAATCACCAGTTGTGTTTTAAAGAATGAAGAGTAATTATTCAAGTAAGGCAGAAGGAGGAGATAGGGCATTCTAAACTAAGGATAAAGCTTTTCTTTCTCTTTTTTTTAATGAACATGAAGTACAGAGCTTGTATCGAGTATAAAAAATTGCACATATAACTAGTGTATCAAATCCATCCTCCTTGGAATGAAAGTATACATGACCCTGATCCTCCTCTTATTATTCTTTATATTCATTTGATGAAGCTAATCATTTCTCTTTTCTCCAGCTGAAACTCAGATGGAGTTTCCCTCATGATTTTTCTAGTCAGTTCCTTCAGTCAATTATTAAAATGCCCAGTCCC
Organism: Ursus americanus; assembly: GCF_024610735.1. Taxonomy (NCBI): domain Eukaryota; kingdom Metazoa; phylum Chordata; class Mammalia; order Carnivora; family Ursidae; genus Ursus; species Ursus americanus. The sequence continues at coordinate 31,073,426 of NC_142159.1, forward strand.
ATAAAATAGTCAAGATTCCTAGTTGATTTAAAGTTAAAATTTCCCTTTCCCATCTTTTTCTTCCAGTTGAAGAAGGGGATGTGGAAGTATCTTCTCTTTTGCACATAATATAGGAAGATTGGAGTTAATTCAAAGGATATGTAGAGTCATTGAAAATACCTGATCATAACCGTAGTATAGTTATATTTCAGTTTGTAACTATGCTTTGTTTAGAGAATGGATTTAAAGAAATAAGACCAGAGGGAGAAGAGAACAAAGGAGATTTCCCCCCAATTACCCATGATAGATCTAGTAGTGATGCAGAAGAAAGAAAAGGGAAACTAAGAAAGTAAGATCTGTGTGCACTGGGTGATTGTTTAGATGTGAGTGGGGAAGAAAAATGTGAGATCAAAGGTAAATCTCAGTTTCCATATTGGATGGGATGGGTGGAATCTGTTGTTTCTGTGGAGGTATATAGAAGGTGGAGTTTTAGACAAGATGTTAAGCTCAGTTTTAAATGTGTTGACTTCAAGGTGCATATGAGAGAAAGTGAAGATGGCCATTGGACCCTTGTATCTATTACGGAAGTCTCAAGTAGAGAATGATTATGGTTGAAAACTTTACTATAGATAGTTATAAATGTAGATATAAGTACATGGAGTATACATACACATAAGATCTATGTATCTATACTTTTTTCTAGAATTTCCATTTGGTTCTTCAATGAACATTTCAGTTTATCTGCTAAGATTTATGTGTTTAATCATTATGTGTGTATTTTAATTTACATACTGAGCCTAGTTATTATAAATGCTTTTAAAATCTTGTCTGCTAATTACATATGGATCATCTCAGAAACCCCAGTGATTGCTTGTTATTGCTGAAATAGTTTGAGAAATTACTCATATGATAGAATTTATCATTTAAAGTCTATAATTTAGTGGGTTTTAGTATATTTATAGAGTTGTTCATTGATTGCCTTTTATTCTGAGTATTAGTTACATTTTAAGGTTTCTTTGTATAGCTAATAATACGGGATTATATCCAACATTGTGAATGATACCTTACAGAGACACTGGATTCTGATATATTCTATATCTGTATGTATACACACACACACACACACACACACACACACACACACACATATGGCTAAAGTGTTAAATCCACAGAATGGGAAAAACAAGTAGTCAAGGGAAGAAGACACACCTGGGCAATGCCAATGTGTATAATGAGTGGTCTACACAAAGAAGACAGAAAAGAAAATGAGAATAAGTAGAGGTTATGTTATCACAGAAACAAGACGTATTATTTCTAACTTAGAAGTTTTGATTTATTAAAAATCTTAACTTCTCAATTCTGTCAAGATTACTTATTTCCATTTCATTACAAATATCATATACGTTTGCTAAAACTTATTGTAAGTGCATTCATCCTTCCAGAAATTAAAAGAAAATGCAATATAAATAAATTAAAAACAAAAAACAAAAAAAAAACTTCCTTTAAAAAAAATGTCCATGACTGCCTGATAAATCTGGATTACTCCTTTTTTTTTGGTGGGGGCGGGGCAGTGAAGGGAGTGTTGGTAACTATGTTGTGATCAACGTCTTTTCATTCTCTGCTCCCTGCTTAGCCATTTAGGATGCAGGGTTTCTGCCAGAGTTATAATGCGGGTGTTCTCTGGCACATTATCATTCCATGATTATGTATACAGACCTTGGATTTACCTCTGTTTCTGGAACTCTCTGTCATTAGGAACATAAGTTTATCACTTTGACCTTTATCTGTGATGGAGTTTTGTTGAAATCCCCACCATAAATCATACTGGTGTTAACTATTTGTCTTAAAGTCTTTGGGGCCATTATTTTATAAATGGAAATTGAAAGCATCTTTATCTCAGTTAAATGAGGTACGCATTTTTGTATATGAGAAGAGATATTTAGAGTCACCTAACAGAAATCTTTGAGTAAGATTGGGATAAGTCAACTACTTTTCTGGTTGAGTAAGTATTGTCAGCTTTATTGTTACTACTAAGAATTTTATCAGCTTAGAACTTGAATTTTGATTTTAACCATGTTTTCAGAAGAAATTTATATCTTTTCTCCTATAATTTTTTGAATGAATTATTGTAAAATGAAGTATTTACTGAGTGAGCTATAGTAGTGGCATCTACTATTTATATAGCACTTACTATAATTTTGTTCAAGTATTTAAGGAATAAAATACCAAATTTAACAATAAATACAGAAATATTGAAGTTCACTTGTATCCATATCAGGTATAGAAGATCTGGGATGGATGGATGGATAGATAGATGATAGGCAGATAGGCATAAATGAAACAATGAGAGAACCAGTCTATTTCTCAAACTGGTAAGTAGTATTTCCAGACCACAGTGTTATAACTGACTGAAAACTGGTACTAAGGAGAAGACTAAGACCTTATTATTGTCCTCAAGGATATTTTTTCCAACTGTACTGAGATATAATTGACATATAACATTGTATAAGGTTAAGATGTACAAGGTGATTGTTTGAACACATATTTTGTGAAATGACTACTATAATAAAGTTAGTTAACACCTCCATTATCTCACATAATTACCATTTTGTTTTTTTGGTGAGAACACTTAAGATCTACTCTCTTAGCAACTTTGAAGTGTATAACACAGTATTGCTAACTGTAATCATCATTAGATGCCCAGAATTTATTAATCTTATAACTAGAAGTCTGTACTCCTTGACCAACTCCTCCCATTTCCCATCCTGTGGCAACCGCCATTCTATTCTCTGATTCTGAATTTGGCTTTTTCAGATTGCACATATGAGTATTTGTTTTTCCCTGTCTGATTTATTTTACTTAGCATAATGTCCTCAAAGTCCATATAGGTTGTCATACATGGCAAGATTTCTTTCCTTTTTATGTTTGCATAATATTCCACATTGATCAATTTATATGGAATATATATATATATTATAATATATATATAATATATGTATATATATATTCCATATATATGGAATATTTGCTATTTTTCTATCCATTCATCTATTTACATGGAATATATATATATGGAATATATAAATAAATAAATAAATAAATATATATATATATATGTATATTTGCTATTTTTCTATCCATTCATCTCTCATTGCTTTAGGCTGTTTCTATATCTTGGTTATTGTAAATAAGGATGCTATGAACACAGGAGGGCAAATATCTCTTTAAGATAGAGATTTCATTTCCTTTGGCTGCATGCCAGAAGTGGAATTGCTGGATCATATGGTAGTTCTATTTCTAGTTTTTTGAGGAAACTCTAAACTGTTTCCCATAGTGTTTGAACCGATTTACATTCCTGCCAACAGTGTATGGGGGGCTTCCCTTTCCTCCACATCCTCACCAACACTTGTTACCTCTTTTCTTTTTGATGACAGCCATTCTAACAGATGTGAAGTAATATCTCATTGTGGTTTTGATTTGCATTTCCCTGATGGTTAGTGATTTTTTCCCACGTAACTCTTGGCCATTTCCTCAATTATATGTTAACCCAATAGAAAGACAAAGCTAATGTATGAAATGAAAGACAATTTCTGTTAAACTCTGTGGAAACAACTATAAGAACAACAGAAGACTAGACTTCATTTTTACTAAAAATCTAATTGCTGAGAGCTTTCACATGCATTCTCTTATTTAATCTTCACAAGAATGCTCTGTGGCGACATTATTAAGGCCATTTTGTAGGTGAGAAACTAAGAAACCTGTGCTAATTCACAAACATGACTCAAATGCAGATTTATCTCATTCAAAAACCTGTGATCTTTCCATTATTCCACGGAAGTAGTGCTGAAGGACACAGACTATAGTTTCTTTGCTCTGTTTTTAACATGAAAGTAGATTCTGCATGCTAAACTCTGTTTTGTATCAGTGAAGCTCCTTTAGGTGGCATTATTTTACATTTGTAAAGGTTAAAGTAATCTGTTTTTTCTGGGGGGGGGGAGGAAACTTTTCTCTTTCCAAGGATGGGTGATAACACTCTCAATTTAACCCAAAAGTAGTAGACCAGGAAGGTTTTACATAACACAACTTCCCAGCTTTGCCAACCATGGATATCTTTAGGAAAGTTAAGTCAATATTTAGACCTCAAATATATAATCCCACTATGAAGTTTCAGACTTCTAATATGAAGTTTCAGAATTTCTAATACATGTTCAAGCAAATGCAGATATCTCTATTTTTTCCTTGCAGAAAACAAAATTGTGATCGTCATAAAAACAGACTGCATTATGCACTTTTTATACCACTCATCGAATCTAATATGATGCTAAGAGAGTAAAAGTTATGGTAGTTGCTAAATAAGTCTGGAGGCAAGAGCCTCACTACTGTCTAACCAAGTAAGTATTTTACATTAAGGAACTTCAAGCCAGGCAGGAACTGTAGACAATCATGAAATGCTATTGGTGAGAAACGTAGGCCTGTCTCATATGTCTAAACTTGGAGTTATCTTTCTCACCCAAATATATGTAGTTATTTTCCATATTTTTCTTTTCAAACTGTTGTTACCATCAAAACATACTGAATATATACAGAGCTTGGTAGCCTCGCCAGAAGTGCTGCAAACGATGAAGAGGTCAAAGTTTCAAGAGGTGGTTTATACCATTGAAAGGTGTTAATAATTTTTAGAGCAAACTAGGCCTGAAGACATCTCAGATCACACTACGTGTTAACTTCAGTATCCCCTAAAAATAGTGACAGAGCCAATCTCAGTGGACATTCAAGATTTGGCTCATTTGTAAATACTATCTGGACTATGTGTGTAGAGTGAATAAGAGATTGATGTTTACAGACTTCTGTTAGATGCCTCTCCAACTAGATTATACTGCTTATTATCATCACCCTTAAGATGTTTTTAAGTCAACTTTTAGAGAAAAACTGATCCATTTGTTCAACACATATATATTTTTTAAATTTTTATTGAAATTCCAGTTAACATACGGTGTAATATTAGTTTCAGGTGTACAATTTAGTGAGACAACACTTATATACAACACCTGGTGCTTATCCCCAGTGCATGTCTTAATCCCCATCACCTGTGTAACCCATTCCTGCACCCTCAACACATATTTTTGAGCACTATGAAATAAACCTTAATCTCAGTGCAAAAGATACCACAGAGAACAAGATACACAAAGTTCACACTCTCATAGGGTTTATGTTCCTATGTAATACCCACGTCTGCATTGCATCTTCCCTGAAAGTCGGTATTTATTTTTATTGACTGATATTATAAATATCTTTAACAAAATATATCAAGTGAATTATAATGAAAGAAAATTAACTTTTGTCACCTCATTGGTATATGATATTGATCAATGAATAAGTGAATTAATTACTTTCATCAAATATGACTGTTAACATAGTTCTGCTTTCATTTTAGGTTTGGAGTACGAGTCAAAATTTACATCCATGCTGGATTTTACTAAAACTATAACCTCATTTGTGGCAATTAGTTTCATGTACCATCCAGTTTCTACTAAAGGACATTCTGGAAGGTATTCTGACAAAGAGTGGAGCATTACTTCTTTTCATCTGACCGCTAATAATCAAATTCCAGCCAGTCTGCAAACTTTGGTCAAAAGTAAGTGTCACTTAATTTTCTAATAAATTATTTTCTGTGGTGTTTCTTCCCCTCATAGTTGTTTGTTTTTTTTTTTTTCCCCACTATGAACTTTTCCCGCTTTTCAGTTTTTCCTTATCTTAGTAGTCAAGTTAGTGTTATAGGAAGGGTGTATTTCTTAACTGCAACCCAAAAGACTAAAAATAAGACTGATAGTGGAATTCTTAATAGAATGTTTTTTAAAAAATGGCAATTATCACTTTAAACAAAATAATTTAAAATATATAATTCTATGCCTACTAAAAATATCCTTCAAAGTAAAGGTGAAATAAAGACATGTCCACAAAATTATAGTGAAGAGAATTCACTAGTAGTAGATACTAAAAGGAAGTCTTCAAGAAGAAGGAAAATACTCCTAGAAATAAATACAGAAAAGAGTAAAAGTGCTAAAAAAACTAAAGAATGGAAAAACATGTTATTTCAGCAGTATCCAAAAGAAGTCTTATGTAGTTATGCCAATGTCAAATAGGGAATATTTTAAGGCAAGAAGTATCACTAGAAATAAAGAGAGAGCAAAAAAATAAATAAATAGAAGAAAAACATTTCATAATGAAAAAGGTCAATCTACCAAGAAGATTTAATAATTCTAAAATTGTGTGCATCCAACAATATAAGTTCCAAATATATACAGAACAAAGTGGCAAAAGTAAAAGGTGGAGTGCAAAAATCCACAATGAAGAAGATTTTAACACACATTTCTCATAACTAAGTCCAAGCAGGAAAAAAATTCAATAAGCACATAGAAGATCTGTAGAAGTTATTAAGATATTTACCTAATTGATATATATGAAGTGCTGCAGAACAAAATAGATGAATGCACAGATTCTCTTGACATTCACATGAACATTTATCAAAGTGTATTGTAAAAAATTTTATATAGGCTGGAGTAAAAAGAAAATCTCAACAAATGTTAAAGTACTAGATAATTCAGAAAGTCCTTTGACCCCAATGTAGTGAAACTGGAATTCAGTCATAAAAGATGACTAGAATATGTCCTTATATTTGAAAATAAAGCTATATATTACTAAATAATCCACAGATCAAGCATTATACAGTAAAGCTATATATTACTAAATAATCCACAGACAATATTTTGAACTGAATTACAATTTTTTAAAAATCTAGTATTGCCTGCAGAGGCAGGCAAAATTGTTTAGACAGAAGGTGTTACATTAAATGTATATATACAAAAAATGAAAGGCTAAAAATGATTATTCTAAAGGAGTTAGATAATATCAAATTAATTCTAAGAAAATGGAAGAAAAACATAAAGAGCAGAAATAAAAATTTAAAAATCTTAGTCAATAAAAGTATTAAACAGCCAAAAGTTGATTTCTCTATAAATTATAGACTAATAGATTTGATACACTCCTAATAAGATCTACTAAGAGGGGCATCTGTGTGGCTCGGTCAGTTAAGCGTCCTACTCTTAATCTGGGCTCAGGTCATGACTTGAAGCTTGTGAGATCAAGCTCCGTGACAGGTCTGTGCTCAGCGTGGAGTCCGCTTGAGATTCTCTGTCTCCCTCTTCCTATGCCCCTCCCCCACCCTTAAAACTATAATCTGTGTGACTATATAAAGGAAGAAATGTTTTCTCTAAACAAAACTTCGTTCAAGCTAAAAGACATCACAGACCAGCTACAAAAAAAACACAAAAAACAAAAACAAAAAAACCCCAAAAACCAAAAAAAACGAAAATAGTTTAAATTATGTTCTATTTCAAGAAAACAAAGTAAGAGATTCATCTAGCATTCAGCAGTTAGAGATTAGGAATATAATAATAAAACTATTTATGGAAATCTGTATCAAAAACTGATTTTCAACCTTTCCAGTTTCATGGCGGTCTCATAAATAGCTACCGTATTTTCATCCTTGCAGATGCGAGAATGCTCAATGCCTATCAAAAAGGAATGATGAGGCAGAACAGATGAATGAAGTAGGGAAGTCTTTTGAAAAAACAAATCAATACGAAAGACTTTCTTTAATAATAGAGTGTAAATCCAACCAGGAAGGCAGTTGTGCCAGAGCCGCCTTGGAATTCCCCCGGGAAAGACAAGGCAAGAAGGAGTCAACACTTTAGGCTCAGCCGGTTCGAATTACTCTGGTGCGTCTGGGGCCACAGAGGTGGTCTCTAGTTGCCTGAAATCCATTCAGGGCAGAGAAAGCACCAGGCTCTGCATCTTCAGCTCCCCACTCGCACCTGCATCAGGGAGCAGCTGTGGCTCCGCCTCCTTCCGGTCGGAGCGTGAATAGTCGGTTGCCCACGCTGCATCACATGGCGCGCCCGCCTCGTTCGTCCCACTTCCTGTCCTGCTGTGGATGTTTCATAGTACATCACAGAGACAAGGGTGAGTGCAGTGTAATAAGGGATTTGGGGAGAGGGGGACCACGTTCGTGAGCTTTTGTGAACGTATATTGCTATAATGACGCTATTTTATTACTGGGTACTGCTGTGTCTCTTCCGGTGCCTCCTGTAGGCATTAAGCTTTGTCAGAGGGGCTTAGGTATAGGAAAGGGCGTCGTGTCCGCGGGGTTCGGTACTCTCCACGGTTTCCGGCACCGCTGCGGTCCTGGCACGTGTGCTCCCCAGCAAGGGGACACGACCCTACGGGCGTGGGAGGGAGAGCTGGGTAAGAGGTAGTTGGGGCAGGGACAGTGCGCTGCTTGGTGTGTACGTGAAAACGTGCTTGTGGGAAGGTTGTCGTTATCTTCAGGAATCCTCTAGCTCCGGGAAGGGCAGTTTCTTCCTGGGTCTGAAGGCTCCCAAGAGAGGTCAGAACGTCATAATATACAGAAAATAACCAAGCACAATTAATACACATACTGAGTATTGACAAGGGTGTGGAGGAACTGGAATTCTCATACACTTGGGAAAACAGTTTGGTAGTTCCTTTACAATGTAAACATTTACCTGCTTTGTGACCCGGTGATTCCACAGTTAGGGGTCTCTCTACCCAAGGGAAGTGAAAGTGTAACTCCATACAGATATTTGTACACTCGTATGAGGTATATAGCTGGTGTATTTCGGATAGCCAGGATTTTGTAAACCATCTAAATGTATGTCAGCAGGTGAGTGAATGAACTGATGGTGGTAAAGTCATGTAATGGAATACTGTTTGTTAACACAAAGGAGCAACAAGTGAATGTGCACGTGAATGAACAACACCATGAATGAGTCTCAGAATAATTACACTGAAAGAATCCAGTGCATGCCATATGTCTATATTTCATATCATTCTAGAATTCTTATAAATTTATGTAAAATATATGTAAAATTGTAGAAAATGCAATCTAGGATGACAGAAAAATGTTCAGTGGTTTCACGGGGATGGGGTGAGTGTTAGGGAGATGTCAATGGCAAGGGGATCATGTAACTTTTTGAGGTGATGCATTTGTTTGCTATTTTTGTTGTCAGTTTCCTGACTGCAAATTTTATTAGTTTCCTAGGGCTACTATAATAAATTACCACAAACTGGTTGGCTTAAAGTAACAGAATTTTATGACGTCAGTTCTGGAGACTAGGAGTCCAAACTCAATGTGTTCCAGGGTCATGCTTCCTCTGAGGTGTCTACGGGAGGATCCTTCCTTGCTTCTTCCAGTCTGTAATAGTCCTGGGTGTTTCTGGCTTTGGGGCAACATCCCTGCAGTCTCTGCCTCCATCTTCATATGGCCATCTTCCCTGCATCTGTGTCTTTTTCCGAAGTTCCCACTTCTTAAAGGAAGGGAAAAATGAAGGGGGGGGTCATCAGAGGGGAGACGAACCATGAGAGACTATGAATTCCGGGAAACAATGTGAGGGTTTCAGAGGGGAGGGGGGTGGGGGGATGGGTTAGCCCGGTGATGGGTATTAAGGAGGGCAGGTATTGCATGGAGCACCGGGCGTGATACACAATGAATCATGGAACAGTACATCAAAAACTAATGGTATACTGTATGGTGACTAACATAAAAAAAAAAAAAATAAAAAATAAAAAAAAAACAAAAAAAAACACTAGTCATATTGGAATTCCAATACGACCTCATATTAACTGATTACATCTGCAGTTACCCTATTTCCAAATAAGGTCACATCCTGAAGAAACAAATATTTCAACGTATCTTTTTAGAATTTGACCAATATATGTTTATTTACATACTCAGAACTTATCAAATTGTATTCTTCAACAGGTGTGGTTAATTGTATGTCAATTAAACCTCAATAATCTGTTCAGAGTTGCTGAAAAGAGAGTCCTATAAGCAATACACTACAGTAGGCCAAATTCTAGATCTGAATTTTTACAAAAGAAAAAGAAAACAGCATAATAAGAATAGGCTGTGTATCATATGAAGGAAATTGAAAAAAACATTCAAGACACTGGAGTCATCCCATTAGAAGTTCCCTCAGGAGAGAAGAGAATGCTGTCAGGAAGATGAAGCATCATGATTTTATCCACAGGGTGTCCATTACATGGGTGAAGTGTGGCAGGCTTACTGCTTAGAAGACATTCAGTTAAAAAGGGTCATAGGCAACACCAAGTTTTGAAAGTACAAAATAATAGCTATGTTTTCAAAGTTTAAAGGGTCCTTTAAATTTACAGAAATGTGTTTCAAATACCCACCCACAGGAAGGAAATAGGACTATTGGCATATTTAAGTATCTTTACAAATTAACATATTCGAGTGTTAATTAAAATTCAAATAAATAGATTTAATAAGAAAATGTATATTTTAAAATAAAAGAGATTTAAGCACGGTGGCCATTGAAATAATTTTCATATAAATTTCTGAATACATTTTAGAAATTGGCAGAGTGAAATTTAAAATACCTTTTATTTGATTCAAAAATTGTATTTCTTTTAGTAGGGTACATTCGAAGACTAAAATATATTATTGAATATGACTTAATTAGACAGTACCTGCAGTGATTTAGTACAATTTTTTTCTTACACTGGACATAGAAAAATAAGAGAAATCAAATATAATTTTTCTGGTATACAAACCTATTCAAAACTGCATCTAGATTCATTTTCTAGAAATACTTGAAATAGGGGAAAGATTTCTTCTGAAAATTGCTGAATTTTTAAAATCATTATTAGCATTTCTGCCCATTAATAATTACCAAACCCTTTTTTCTCCCTTCAAGACCTCCTCTGTTCTAATTTTATGATGTTACTCCTAAAATCTTTGTGTATCTACTAACCTAGTTCTTGGGCTGGTAGTGAATTTATTTTCTAATTATAGGTGGCCTGGTTTAGGTCAGACAGTGATGGGTCTCCACCTATATGTTGAGTCAGGAATGAAGTCTTATCATCCTGGTGTGCTAGCATGGAGTCCAGTGAGCTATCCAAAGATACGCTTTTTTTCCTAAATGAATTGAAGCCAAGGGGATGAGTGTCTAGCTCTCATTTGGTTGGAGGTCTAGTGTGGAACCATGCTGAGCTGATCACTGAATGAGTCTTTGTGGAACATCCTTCCATGTGCCACTTTCACTGGACAAAAATCCCCTGGGGGTTACATGAGAATAAATGGAAAAAGTATTTTACCTTTATTAGTCTTATGAGACTAAATTTTAGATTCAGCATTATTTTCTTTTCCTAGTTCTTCTAAACTTAAGTGATCATGAAAGTCAATTTGTTCCACTTCTCATTCATTTACCAATGGAAAACAATCCTTGGGGGCCCTTTTAAGATTACATTAAACGTAATTATCTGGTTTCAGGTGAGTAAGACCCTAATTACTTTTGAAAGAAGGTGCCTGAATGATATACCTTGAACCTACGTCCAATTTGTTTTACTCAGACAACCATCAAGGAAAACATTCAGTGACAGAAATACAATGTGTAGTCTAATTTGGTATGGAATGAATATTTTCTGCAAGGCTAATTACAACCTCCTGGAAAAAAAGACTAATCTCTTGTCACTGACACAGTAGGTCAATAACTATATTTACATTCCCCATTGGCACCTGCTATGTTCTCTGGTAATCAACTCACCAGTAGATAGGACACACTTACCATGCATAATGTGGTTTTAAATGTACTATTATATTTTATTTTTTTATTAAAACATTTTTAATTTAAATTCAATTAATTAACATGTAATGTATTATTTGTTTCAGGGATACAGTCTGTGATTCATCAGTCTTATATAATACCCAGTGCTCATTACAACACATACTCTCCCCAGTGTCCATCACCCATGTACTATTACCTTTTATTTATATCTATTTTTCAAAGCAAGCACATAAGCTAAACTATTTATTTTCATTCATTAATTACATTTAGGTACAGAGAACTCATGAATTCATCTAAACAAAACATAAATTACAACTAGCGCTAAGACTAAGCAAATTTTATTGCAGCAAATACTGCTATAAAATCTGCAGTTTAGTGTGAAACTGTGATTAATGCCCACGTTTGCCAGGTAATACCTAGGGAAGTTGTTTGGTGGGGTTGTTTGTTTGTTTGTTTTTATTGACATTGGATTTTTAGTCCTTGTCTATAAGAAATTGAAAGATTTTTATATTTCTTTTATTTTTGCTTGTTTATATTCTTTTTACTTTTTCTGGTTTAGTCTCACAGACTGATTTGGTCTTACAGCCAGCAATCATGTGTGAGTGTACATCTGCATGATAGCAAAGGAGTGACTTTTCCTTCCTTTGAGTATTAACCTTAATGTGTCTTATTTTAGTTTTCGTTTTCCCTTGGGCAATGTTCTGAGTGCATACTTTGACGTCTACAAATTCTCTTGCAAAACTACATGTGGCTCCTTTCAAATTGAGTCTTCCCCTCCCCAGCCTCCCAAAGATAATTTCAAAAATTTGATCAGAAGTCATAAACTGGCAGCCTGTAAGCCAAATTCATTCAGCAGATTTGTTTCTATTGCAATGACTGTTGTGAGTTGTACTGTTTTGTTTTTAACCTCTGTAGTATTTTTTAATTGAATAACTTTTAAAAATCAGGAAATTTCATGTAACCTGGCTTTTGAAAATTGTGGGATTTGCCAACATGGAGTTCACTTTCTACAGGGAAGAAATCTTCTGGAGTTGAGTCCTTTTAGCCATGGCAAGTACACATCAGTTTACCATAGATTTCAACAATCATGATTTTTCTTATCTTGGCTTGTTTCATTCATGTATTACTTGCTTGGTCCAAGTAGCCATTTGAGAGTGTAATATGTGATTAATATGCATTCAAAGAGCATATATATTGGAGGACCATGCTTGTGCTTATGGCTACAGTTTGGCTTAGTTTCCACTAAATGATGTAGCTGCTTGACAGACAAAAGCAGTGCTCTGAGAAAGTGTCCTTTATATGGTCATAGTTTACTAAAATTCAAAGTGTTTTACCTATATAAAAATAGCTGTTTATTAAATATAAAGGCAGATATGGATAAAACATATATACATTTCCATTACAAGACAAAATGATGTTAAAGCAAGATGTGAGAGGCACCTCACCCCGCAGTTGGTTAAGCATCTGACTGGCTCCGGGCACATTCTCTGAGTCCTGGGATCGAGCCCCCACATCAGGCTGCATGCTCGGTGGGGAGTCTGCTTCTCCCCCTCTCCCGTTGCCCCTCCTGCTCACTCTCTATCTGTCTCTCAAATAGTCTTTTAAAAAATAAAAGAAAGCAAGATGTGAAAATAAAAAGATATAAGTCTAGTTTTAACTTGCCCACTATGAGTGAAGTTTTTTTCTTACTGGTTTATGAAGACAGATTTACTTTCAAGTACACCTTGGCTATATACAGCCCTGGGGCAAGTCTTGTCTCTCTCCCCTATGCAATAGTTCTTCTGCTGTTAGCCAAGTGCCAGAACCCACCCATGGAGAGCACAGCAGTACCGGTTTTACCTCTGAATCTCAGAACTGAGACCAAGTCCTCACTGAATCTGTAGGGACTGAGCTGTGTCTCATTCTTCTCCTGTCATCTGACTCAGAAGCTGCCCTTAAGGGTGGTAGCTGAGCCCACTAAGGTTGGCATGTCATACCAAGTCCGCCTTCTTCTTGCTGTCTCTCTCTCCAGCTTCTCTTTGTGCCTTATCCCAGTGCTCCGCTCTCTTTACCCTGAATGCTCACATGAAATCTAAACCCTTCGAACCCTACATCTTCCATTGTTACATTTCTAAGTAGCAAAGCATCAAAACAGCTGTTTCTGGAGAAGTTTTTAATGATACTCTCTTGTATGCTTTAAACAGGATTAAACAGTGTTAAACAATTTTTTAAAATTCGGTGTAATTTTTTTTATTTTTTTATTTTTTTTTATTTTTTTTTAAAGATTTTATTTATTTTATTTGACAGAGATAGAGACAGCCAGCGAGAGAGGGAACACAAGCAGGGGGAGCGGGAGAGGAAGAAGCAGGCTCATAGCGGAGGAGCCTGATGTGGGGCTCGATCCCATAACGCCAGGATCACGCCCTGAGCCGAAGGCAGACGCTTAACCGCTGTGCCACCCAGGCGCCCCTAATTTTTTTTAAAGCATTTCCTACTTCATCTTTCCCATAGCGCTAAGGGATGTAGGGACACAGCTGCAATCTTCACTTGCTCCAGCTCTACCTTTGTTGTTACTGTTGGGTTTCCCCAGATGCCGCCTCCTGTCTACAGTGGCTCTCCCTACTACTTTTCATAATGAGTTGGGTTTTAGTATTCTCTGTAGGTGTCACCGATGGCCTAAGTGGCCTTGAGAAGAACTCCATGAAAGGAGAGGATGTCTGAAGTGGAGGAGAAAGGGACGCCATTGAAGTTAATCACACGTGATGGCGATTCAACCTTCCTGTAATTAGTATTATTTGCTAGAATGAAGCTGAGAGTAGAGAGGACGATAGTGATCCTTTCGTAAAATCCCAATATAGGTAAAAATACAACTTTATTTCTATCAGTACAAGGTGTATGTAGAAACATCACATAATCCCTGATACTTCATGTAGCTGATGAAGTGAAATATGCCTGATTTCAAATTACCACTTCAGCGCATGTTTTCAATATGTGTTTTCATCTAGAACTTTTATTTCTTGAAATCGAGATGTCAGAGAGTGGCCAAGCAGGATGATTAGCTCAGATCATTTAAGGAGTAGACCTTGGGCAACCTTGTTAACATTTTGAAGATAATTTTTTTAAAATATAGCTTTATAATAATGTGGATTGAAATAATAGAAGCACTTCATTTTAAAAATTGAACATATCTGTACTTTAATGATTTTTCTTCAGTATTGCAAATTAAATTTTTATTTGTAGAATTTAGTAAAAGCAGAGTGGGGCATAGTACTTAAGCCTACAGTCTTATTCAAATTAAAATACCCGGATCTTTTAATTGATAATATCACTTAGAAAGGGTGTGATCTAATTAGTAACGTTGCTGTGCCTGGTTTTCTGATTTGAGAGATGGAAATGATAATAGTCATATATTAATACTAACAATGGAAAAAGAGGCTTTGCAGATGGGAAATACTCCTATCCATTTGACTGATGCCCTGATTTAGTTAATTCTAGGTCCTTCTTGCAATTAACAAATATTTACCAGCACATAGGTGTTCTGGTGCCTGCTATGGAATGTGTACTGCGTAGACCTCCCATCTCTCCTCATGTGACTGCCTGGTAGGTGGCAGGGTAGAGGAGCCCCTTATGACTGGGTTGCAAAGAGGAGTTCATGGGGAATTTGGCATTGACAAAGCAGTTACTAAGAATTTCTTATCTTCCAATCCCACGTCAGTTCCCACGGTTTATTGTCTCCGGTCAATATTATTTGCTGTGGATTAGGTACACGTGGCTTTTATTATTTAGCTAGTAATGTGGACATTTTCCTGCTTTACACATTGGCAAATGTACATCACATTCTGTTTCCTGATGGCCTCAAATGTCTCCACTAATTCCTTAATGTAAAAGTCAGCAGTGGGAACAAGGCTGACCACACTACTATGTCAGGAGGAATCCTAAAATTCCTAAGAAAGATGACATAAAGGTATTGTAGCTTATTCAAGAAGAGCGTGGGGATTGGAATTGTATCCCAGTTTGAACACAGAAGCTTCCATTGGGTGACTAGCTGGGCTTCTTTAAACAAATCAGTCAAACTTATCTATGACTGATTTTTCTTGTTCTTAGAATAAAGCAAATCTGGACAGATTGAGAGTGATGTTGGATAGGCGAGGAAAGTTAATATATGAAAAGCACCTAGCAAAACACCTGGCATACAGCACTCATCCAAGGAATGATAACAAACTTTATCATCATCAAAATCATCTTGGGGATAAAGATCAACATTACAATGACTTGCAATTTTATGCCTTTTAAGGCCTGGCTTTTCAGAGATCCTGTTACCCTGTTTCAGGTCTTTTATTTACAATATTAAAACAAGCGGTGTTTTGGGTTTTCTCTGTACGAACCAGCTTTAAAAAGTGGTAACAAGATTGGTAGATCATAGGGTGTGAAAGGGTGAGCCATCATTCTAAATGGTGTATCCACATTTCATCAAAAGAAATTGAGATGTAATGTTTTTCCTGCTTTAATCAATATAAATACCAAAGTCAATATTTGCATTCTTGAAATAGAAGCAGACAAAGGACCCTAACACTTCCCTGGTAAGGTGGCCTTTAAGTTCCAGTTAGCCTGAAATAGGCCCAGATTATGTTTGTTTTCCCGGTATCCTTATTATCGGTGTCCCTTTTACTCTTAAAAGTTCAGTTTGGAAAATAGTATATAACTTACATGGTTGCAACGTAAAATGGTAGACTTGTTAGGCTGTGGCAAATTTATGTAGCAAACTGAGAAAAGCACCTGACTGTCCAAATGTGATTTTTGAAATTCTGCTACCTACCTGTCTGACATGAGGACCTCCATAGTTCTCCTGGATCTAGTTGAAAACCTTTGTTATTCTGAGAACCTCCAACATAGGAGGAAGAACTGTAAACCTAAAAGGTGATGTCGTGATTGAGATCTAGTGGTTTTAGTGATTGACTAGGATTTAATGCTTTGATGGCGATCAGATTCCCATACGAAATAGTTTTTTTGTAAACCACAGTAAAGTGCTCCATGCATATCCCACTTAAAGAAAACATATGAACTTGACTCAAAAAGAAATCAAGGTTATTTTATGAACTAATAATTGCTAAAATACTTCCCATTCTGATAGCCCTACTGCTGCATTTAATTGCCAAAGTACATGTTCTTGGGAACGCAAGGACAGATTTTGATTTTTTTTTAAATAAAAGATAATTATCCCAAGTTACACAGAAAAGCATCTCTTTTATTTTAGACAGAGTCACAGTTTAAAAAAATGAGTAGTTACATTCACATTCAATGTGTATTAACTTTTGAGAGACTCTTAATATGTTTGTATTTTCTTTCTATTCCTTCTAGGCAAACTCTTACCTTCACTACCTATCCACCTGTTTTCTAGCTAGTATTTTTATTTATTACTTACAGCTCACTTACTTGATCCCAAAGAAAGATCAGATTTAATTGGGAAATTGAGCAGAAGAAATGCACTGGCTTAGAAGCAAGCAGTGGATACTAGCCAACTTCAGGGAGTTAGGCGGCCTTTCGCTTACAAAAGTTGTGGCCAAGAGGCAGGTAAACTACTCCGTAGTCATCGTCTAAGGAAGTACTGCCTAATAGGGTTCTTCTGTACTTGCAATTAACCATCTTGCTGTGGATCGAAAGTAGAGTCCCTTTATGTCAAAGCTACACTCTGCTATGGAATGTTAAAGTGAAGTTCCATCACACTTACAGTATAAAATCCTGCACAGGATATGTCTGGGAGTGGTAGGTGCCAATCACCCACCCAGTCTACCCCACACTCCCAGCCACAGGGCTTCTCTCCTGCTTTTCCCACCTGGGTTGAAAGACCTACCAGATCATACTCATGGATAAACAATGCCATATACAATTACTCCTCAAAACTTCCTATTTTTTGGAAATATTTGATTTTATTCCTTCTGTTGTTTAAAATCTTATCTCTGTATGTAATAATAAAAATAGAAGTAAAAGACAAGATTTTCCTGCATCTCCATTTATATGTCACTAACACTGGAAATTTGTTTCATTCAAAGCAATTCATTATATAAAAAGGTATTTATTTGAAGTCTCTTATTTAGGGTCTTCCATATTGCTCCGTGTGGGATAAATGTTCGAATTTTCCATTTTACTTTCCACATTATTATAGGGACATCAATGAAATTGAAATCTTGGTTAAAAGTACATCATTTAAGTAAATTATAGGGACAAATGAACTTTTGGGTAGAATTACACATTTTAAGTAAGTGAATACAATTTACAATTGGTATGGGTGGACTGTTTAGATAACTATATTGGAATTTTATTATTTTTTTTATTTTTTATTTTTTAAAGATTTTATTTATTTATTTGACAGAGAGAGAGAGACAGCCAGGGAGAGAGGGAACACAAGCAGGGGGAGTGGGAGAGGAAGAAGCAGGCTCATAGAGGAAGAGCCTGATGTGGGGCTCGATCCCAGAACTCCGGGATCACGCCCTGAGCCGAAGGCAGACGCTTAACCACTGTGCCACCCAGGTGCCCCTATATTGGAATTTTAAAATCTGATTATATTATTCATGTACAAACCCAACTCCTCTCTTTTATGTTGAGAATTCTTGGTATGCTTTGACTTGCTCTGGAGATTCACATGAAGTCCTTGGACTTGAGATAATTACTTTACTTACACTAACTCACGTATACTAACTGCAAGACTACGTTGTAGTCTCTCCTGAAAGAGTTCTCTAAAACTTACAAAATGTTCTTTCTCTGATTTAACTACACAGAGTTGCCTTACCGAGAAATGTGAGTATAGTTTTCTTTTTTAAAAAGGGAAAATCTTTTCTCACAAAAGAGCAAAGCCATGAATCTATAGAATATCCCTTCAAAATATTACTGTTGGATATTTCTTGTATACTTTTTGGACTAAATGTATATATCAATATAAAAAGAGCATATAGGTTTATGTATAGATACTCCCCATTTAAGTCACTCAAAAAAATACAGTTTCATGTCATGAAGAACATATGTAAGGCGTTTTCAACATACATGATTAATTACGAGGCTATGAGTCCACAGATAGAAATATCACCAGAAAACTGTAAAATCTCAGTAAAGATACAAAACCACAAATGCTTTTACTTCATGAGAAGTAGCTTCTAGTTTCAGCTAGAATAAACATAGGAAAAATATTTTGACAAATACAATTCTAATTCTGGTCAAAGGGATGTAAACTACATCTCCTACATCTTAATTACAGTTGGATCCTTTAGGGTAACTACTAGATGACTTGGAGGCTGTCAGTTTCTACTGAAAATGAGAACAAAGTATCCTTGTTTGTGTCAAAGATGTGGTTTTATCATTTAGAACCAGAAATAGCTTTAGAAACAATTAGGCCTGTTTTCCAATGCCTGTGCATTTGAATATTAACCATGCAAAAAGCAAAATGTTGACTATCTCAAACTCCAAAATTTAAATAGGAGATATTTTTTTCCAATAGGATAATTCATTCATCTGCATGATACATTTTATATAAAACATACCACTAGTTAACTTATCAAGGCAAAGCTCAACTCAAATGCTATGGTGTTGGATTGGAGAAAGCTTTTTTAAAATGACAAAAAGCTCAAAAATATATAAATAGCTGTGTTTAATTACATTAAAGTAAAACTGCATATAAAATTCTACAAACAAAAGATAAAACTGGAAAAAATTATAATTCCTTTAACAGTTAAGGAATTCATATTCTTAACATGTCCAGCATCCATGTGAATCAGTTGGGAAAAGACCAATGTCCAATGAAGGACTGGGAAGATGACATGCATGTGGGGAAAAATCTCATCCTCACTTATACAAATTGAAATTCAGCTATGTAACATACCTATCCTATTCCTATAGTTAAAAAAAAAATTACTGACACAATGTATCAATGGGGTGTCAGGAAAGCATGCATTTTCATGCATTGCTGGTGGAAATATAGATTAATACAATACAACAGGCAGTTTGGCAATATTTCTCAAAATTGAAATGTATAATTCATTTTGCTTAATAATTCACCTTCTAGGAATTTATCCAGTGACATACATGCTATCTAAATGATGTCTGTGCAAGATTTATTTGGAAATAACTTAAATGTCTCTGTAATAACTCTGCCTCAGTCCGAGGAGCCCACTGAGGCTCCGGGAAGTTGGGTGGCATTCCCCAGACTCCCAGGCAGGAGGTGGGCAAATCCCACTGGGCTGTGGAGGGGCACGGTGCTCACCTTGTCACCAGCTGGTCCAGCACCTCCTGGGTGGTAGCATAAGCTCTGTATGTGGCCAGGAACATGGAGACGTAGCCGAGGTCTCTGTCTAGGAAGGCGGGCAGCAGGTGTTCTACTCACTTCTTCAGCAGCTCTGCCCGTTGGGGCCGCACCACGCAGGTCCCATTGCTCTTCACGGTTGAGGCCTTTCTAGCCTGAGGTGGGACAGGGGAGACATGCGGTCTTCACTGCAGTCACCGGGAGGGTTGGGGGTTGGAGCCCAGAGCAAACCCCCAGGCTCTCGGTGATGTAGGCAAAGAGGTGGGACAGGAGGGCCCACAGTAGACAAAAGGAGCAAGGTGCCTGGCTGGTTCCGTGGGTTCAGGGTCCGCCTCTTGGTTTCGGCTGAGCTCCTGATGCACGCGCCCTGAGATCGAGTCCGTCGTCAGGCTTCGCACTTAGGGCAGGGTCTGCTTGAGGATCCTGTCTCTCCCTCTGTGTCTCCAACCCCCGTCTCTGTCTCTATCTCTGTCTGTCTCTCAAAAAAATAACTCGTGCAATCTTTTTAGGGAAAAAGGAGAATGGCAACAATACGGGGATGTGAGGTGGGGGGTGTGTGAATGGACGTCAGTATCTCAGGTCAGATCGTTAGCTGAGTATTGACAGCCGCTGCCTGCACTAACGGCATCGTCCCTGTGATTTCTGACGATGTATCTCAGGCTTGAGAACACAGAGACTGCTTCATGGGTGGGGGTGCTCAGGATTTTAGGGCACGTAGGATGTTCCGTGCAGCGCTGTGAGTTGGCAACAGAAGGGAATCACATGAACGTCCTGCATCTGTGAAGGGCTCAATGGCTGCGGTAACAGATGGGCCTTCTGGAATGTTGTGCAGCACAAGGAGGCGCCTGCTCCGGACCCTGGAGGGGCCCCAGGGATGGGTTCCTTCACAACCAAAGGGCAGAGCAATAGGCATAGTACCATGAGCCCCATGCCCCTTTGGGGAAAAGTCTCCCAGCTCACCAGGATCTCGAGCAAGGGATGAGAGGTGGTTTAAGGTGGCTTTTCTGATATTCGTACAGATATGTGGATAGGGACTGTGCATGGGGCCAAGGCCGTTGGCAGGGCCCTGAGGGCAGGTTTGGGGAGGAGATGTGGATCCAGGTTCACATGGGAGCAGGAGTCTAGGAGGGAGCCCCGAGGAGCCCAGAGGCTGGTTTCTGGGATCTGGGTCCCTTATGTGCCGCATCAGTGCCCTGGGTGCTGGGTCCCTCCGGCACCTCCACTCACCCTGAGCCAGCGCTGGACTTTGTTGGCAGTAGGGGACTCCTTCCTGTCCTTCAAGGAGGTGGGGCAGGGGATCCCATCGTTCAGCTCCTGTCCTGTCTCCTGTGTGGAGCTCTGTAAAGACAGTGCCCGGCAGCCAGGTGGGAGGCCTCAGAGGTCTGTCTGGCTGCCTTTGCTGGTCCTCAGACCCAGGGGACTCCCTTGCAGACCCACCACACCCCAGGATGCACGCAGCTCCACCATGGAGAAAAAAGTGACACAGCTCGAGGGCCTTGGATTCACTCTGGCCCTGGTGAGAGGCACCTCAGGAATCCTCTTTCCACCCTGCCCACCGTGGCATTGGTGTGAACATGAAGGCATCCCCAGGGTATCCACTGCCCTGCAACCTCCTCCAGCCCAGGGCGGGACCTCCGCCACATACCCCTCTTTCCCTGAAACTGGGGGGATGGGGCTGCCCAGGGATGGCTCGGAGAGGTGGCCTGGCCTGGCCTGGCCTAGGCCGCTCGGTATTACCTTCCGGCACCTCCTGGCAAAGGCCCTGCGGCGTCGGGGGCGCGGGTTGAGCCAGTGTCTGCAGCATGTGAAAAGTCCCTCAGCTTGGGGTTTCTGGAAGCCAGAGCCCCGGAAAATGGGCACACAGCAAGAGAACATCTTTCACTATCGAATGTCTCCGGCCAAGTGAGCCTGATACGGGACCGCACTAGAATGTGGGTGCCTGGTGACTGGGGTTCCAAGTTCTGTGGGGGTCGGTTATCAGGGAAGTGACTTCACTTCCTGGGATCCCCTCCCCGAGTCCACACCTGGACTAGCACCTACACAAACAGTGCTCTGGGCTGCCGACTGCTCATCCCCTTTCTGCATGCCATGCCACATGCGTACCCAGTGACACCAACACAACCCTCTCCACAGGCCCTAGGGAAGGTCTGGGTGCAGCCAGGGCCCCAGCTTAGAAACACCCCGGGCTCTGATGCAAGTCTCCATCTTCCCTGTTTTGGACCCTGGAGAAGCCGTTGTGCCCGTCTGGGATGGTCGGTGTCTTGCCTGTGCCATAGGGATTATTCCAGCATGTACTTCTTGCATAAGTCCACAGGCATAGGTGGGATACCATCTAAGAAATTGGGGGAGTGGTGTCGCATGTAGGGAATACCTGCCACCACATTTTCTTCCTTTCTCACCTTCTCTTGAGTCTGTAGCTCCTCCGATGCCACCCGCAGTCCCTATTGTGTTGTGTGTGTATCTGTGCACATGTGTGTGCCCCAATACTATTGTGCAGGCCCAGAAGATGAGAGTCCCACCTAGCAGTGGATGGGAAATAGCTTTCCCAGGTCTTAGGCTTTCTAATTTCCAAGGCAAACCCTGCAGAAGGCATTGGAGCCTTGGCTTAGAGGGGCTGAGCCCACCCTTACCCCTAGACGCTGCCAGTAGTGTGTCACGAGCCATCCCTCCTTTCCTCTGGGTGTCATGCAGGCAGGGGTGCCGTCAGTGGGTTGCCCTGGCCTGGGCTCCTCCTCAGACGGGTATGTGCTGGGATGCCTCCTGCCTGGGATGTCTATGCTTCTTCTCACCCCCATACCATGTCCAGGTCTACAGCCAGTTCCAAAACACAACCTCTTCCCGAGCTCCCAGTGAGTAGCTAGGTCCAGCCATGGCCCCAACGTTGAGGACACTCGGAGAGCTGGTTTGAGACCTGGTTCTGCCTTCTTACCAGTCTGTGATTCTGGGCAAGGCACGGACCCTGCTGGGGACTTCCCGTTCTCTCCCCAGTGGCTCCCTGTGATCCCCATCTCAAGTGTGCACTCCTTGTGTAAACCCTCCCATGAAGTGTAGCCTGGACTTAGTGATTCACTTCCATCACACCAAAGATGGCAGCTTGACCGAAAGCCCCTTCCGAGATTTGGTTCTAATAGCTCAGTGCCTATCCGTGAATCACTCTGACCCCTGTCCTCGCTCAGATGCCCACCCAGGGGCTGGAACCATGACACAGACCCGTGTGTGTGGCCTGGCCCTGAGAGATAACAGACAGAGAACTCAGGCCTTCGATGGGGACTGAATCCTACCAACACCACTGAGTGAGCTGAGGTTTTAAGTGAAGTAGGTCATGTTTCGCAATTGACAACAGCCCCAACCTCCT
Organism: Ursus americanus; assembly: GCF_024610735.1. Classification (NCBI taxonomy): domain Eukaryota; kingdom Metazoa; phylum Chordata; class Mammalia; order Carnivora; family Ursidae; genus Ursus; species Ursus americanus. The sequence continues at coordinate 31,096,695 of NC_142159.1, forward strand.
GAGAGGCTCTGGCAGGAGCCCCCAGCTGAGCACTTCTTTATTCCTGGTCCTCTTAGACTGTGAGACAGTAAGGGTTTGTGGGTTAAGGCACTGAGTGTGGGGAAAAAGGGGTCTCACAGCAGGAGGAGCAGGGCACTGTGAGTGTCCAGCTGCTCTGACCCTGCCCCTCTGCTCCCCCCCCACCCCGTTCTCCTCCTCAGCTTCCTCCAGCCACCCTGGCCTCCTGTCTAACCTCCACTCCGGCAACATCAAGTTCTGCCTCCAACAGTCTTCTGCACCACGGTGCCCTCTGCCGGGCTACGTAGAATGGGATTGGTGCAGGGCTGGCTTCTCCTTCCCCACTGCAGGAAATCTCACTGTGGCCTCAGCACAGCCTTTTCAGACCCCTCACCTGGCGGGAGTTCAGGACCCAGTTGTCGCACTTTGCTCTTTTTCTATGGAACAATTGCTCTTTTCGTTCACGTTTTTGTTTCATGTTTTGTCCATCTTCCCCTCTAGACCCTGAGCTCCTTGAGGGAGGACCTGGTTGGCTTAGCAGCATTAGCACTGAGTCCTCAGGGCCCAGTGGCTGAATGAACAGGGGAGAGCATCCATCCCACCACTGACTAGCTCAATTGTTAGAGCCCAAGTGACTTTGGTCATTTGTATGTATTCTTCTTTTCTTTTCTTTTGTTCTTCAAGAAAACTCTGTTCCTGTTGTGGGACTCAAACTCATGACCCCGAGATCAACAGCCATATACCCGACTGACTGAGCCAGCCAGGTGCCCCTCTGGTCATTTTTTTTTTTTTGGTTATGTTTGAAATTTTTTATTATAAAAAGAAAAAATAAGGAACAAAGCACATTGGATTATTTTTACAAAGTCATTTTAAATTAGTAAAACAAAGCAAATCTTCCTTCTCCAGACTTTTTTGTAAGTAGATGGAGCCAAGTGAGAAATTCCTTTTTTTATAATAATATTTTTTTATTATATTATGTTAATCACCATACAGTGCATCCCTGGTTTTTGATGTAAAGTTAGATGATTCATTAGTTGCGTATAACACACAGTGCACCATGCAATACGTGCCCTCCTTACTACCCATCACCAACCTATCCCATTCCCCCACCCCCCTCCCCTCTGAAGCCCTCAGTGTGTTTCTCAGAGTCCATAGTCTCTCATGGTTCATTCCCCCTTCTGTTTACCCACCTTTCTTCTTCCCTTTCTTCTTCTACCAATCTTCCTAGTTCTTACGTTTCATAGATGAGAGAAAACATATGATAATTGTCTTTCTCTGCTTGACTTATTTCACTTAGCATTATCTCCTCCAGTGCCGTCCATTTTTAAATAATAATATTTTTTATTATGTTAGTCACCATACAGTACATCCCTAGTTTTTGATGTAAAGTTCCATGATTCATTACTTGCATATAATACCCAGTGCACCATGTAATACGTGCCCTCCTTACTACCCATCACCAGCCCATCCCATTTCCCCACCCGTCTCCCCTCTGAAACCCTCAGTTTGTTTCCCAGAGTTCATAGTCTCTCATGGTTCATTCCCCCTTCTGTTTACCCGCCTTTCTTCTTCCCTTTCTTCTTCTACCAATCTTCCTACTTCTTATGTTCCATAAATGAGTGAAACCGTATGATAATTGTCTTTCTCTGCTTGACTTACTTCACTTAAGAAGATGTGGTCCATATATACAGTGGAATATTACTCAGGCATCAGAAAGAACGATTACCCAACATTTGCAGCAACATGGACGGGACTAGAGGAGAGTATGCTAAATGAAAGCAATCTCTTGATTCTTTTCCCGACGTGTCTTCAGGTAGCAGATGCTCTTCCAATTTTCGTTGGGAGAACACTGTTCCGGGAGACCAGAGTCTAGACCTGGATCAGTCACACACTTTCTGTGTGACCATAAACAAGTTGTATATCTTTCTGCAGCATCTGCTTTCTCTCCTGCAAAGTGAATGGACAAAGCAGGTACTATGGGTTCTTCTAGCTCCAACTTTCTGAGATGATAAGAATTTATTATCTTGAATCTCCTCCCTAATTAGACCTCAGATGACAGACCATTTCAGCTGGAAATGAAGAGAGTAAGTGAATTGTATGGACGAACTACCCTTCCAGGGCCCTGGTGAAGTATTCAGCTGTAACGTAGATTAAAAATTCTCTGTGCACACTGTGTTTTCTCTTCATAATGAAGGGAGCTGTGCACAAAGGAATAGGGTTGTAGGGTATTAATTTGCTTCTGTTCTGCTGGGTCAAATGGCACTCAAGAGGTTAGGTGTTTGTAATCTAAACATGCACAAAGTTCAGGAAAGGAAGAAGCCTAGAGTTTGGTTACTTTGGACAAATTACAGGTCCATAGGTACCACTTCTTAAGATGACCCAGAGGAGAATTCAACTTTTTAATGGTCCTCTTGCTCATGCCAATATCACATAAAGACCAGAGGTTGTCTCTAGAGAGCCATGATAACTCTTGTCTCACTGATTACTCTATTGCTAAATGTTTCTCTGTGGTAAGGATAAGTAGTTAACAAAGGCATGTTGGATATTTCAGTGAACCTTCTGAAAACTGTTGTGGTTACAAAGTGATTAACTTATGTAAATGAATCAATGTGGCCAGTGAACCAAGCTATGCACACAGAATGTATGCAGAAGGCGGAGAATCCCAAAGCTTAGTCACACTCAGGAGAGCAATGTGTAGTATTTAAAGGTGAATTCCAGAAGAAAAATGAAAAAAAGAACCTTGAGAATGATGTCTTTGATTCAAAAAGGCTTAACGTGAGATGACAGACTGTTGAAAGATGGTTCTAGAATTTGTACATGTTGCTTTCGCATAGATTCCTGGAGCAAAAGTAAAAAATCCTTGCGTTTACGGGAAGCTGGTCAGCTCAAGAGGCTGTCCTCAAGCTTCCACTGTGTACCTGGTACCCATCCTATCTGCAGTCAGCAAATGTCACCAGCCCCTTTCTTGTGCCAGTTGTTATGTCCCAGGGGCAGATGAATTTTACTCTGCTATGTAGAATAATAGATCGGAGGGGTGAGTGAGTTAGCCTGAGATTTAAAATCTACGTGATTGTTGGAAACAGTTATAGAGGGGAAGGTCAGAAAGAGAGATTTCGTGTGAAAAGGATAAGTTAGATTTGGCCTGTTTCATAATAATCATATGTCTTGAGTATAGAGCATCAAATTTTTTCCATTAAGAGATCATTAGTTTCCTTCTTAGCCCTAACTCACTAGGAATATCAAAATCAGGGTCATTGTGGCACTTTTATATGAATTACAATTAGTTATGATGTGGTTGCAATTACTGATTTTTGGGAAATAATGTAGCTTTACTACCATTAGGTGAAAAATCGGAACGGGGATCCACATCTGTAGGTGTGTGATGTGAATAGTTCTCCTGGGGTTGGGCAGTGCACACCTGTATGATCTTGTACAGAGCCCTGTCAGAGGAGATAGTGATTTAAAAAGAAATGGCTTACCTACTTCCCCAGAGCTTTATCTTTGAAATGACTACCAGAGATATAGGTACTGCTAAGAGATCAAGGCAAGAGGGAAAGGTCTGGAAATGGGACCTTATGAGATGCCCAAGCAAAGAGAGAAAGTCGGGGAAGGAGAATAAAGAGGAAGAGCCTGTGAAGTTTTAGGGGAATTACTTTTGGGCAGTATCATGAGTGTCTCAGGATTCATAATCATGAAGATGGAAAGCATTACCTTCTGTTTTGCTTTTTAGAAGTGTTTGTGTGGGATTGGAATTGATTCTTTAAGTGTTTAGTATAATGCACTGTGAAGGCATCTGGGTCTGCGTTGTTCTTTCTGGGATATACTTTAAAAATATATTAGTAGTAGTATTTTTTAGGAGGCTTGTTTTATTTTAGGAAGTCAACACAAAGGAACAAAGTCAACACAGAGGAACAACCAACAAAAAGTAGCAGGAAAGAGACCCAGTTAAGAGCAGCTTCCCGAGCCCAGCAGTTCTTTCAGTCATGGTTAACATGGGACCCAGCGTGGGGGTCCATCTGTCCAGTCTGTCTGTCCATCCTAGATGCATCTGGTATCTGCTCTAACACAGAAAACCTGCAGATGTCATCAAGTAGCTCCATCTGCACATTAACAGGGCAAACAAACGGAAATCATTCCATGGCTGAGAACAGAAAACAAAAACAGAACTACATTGTGTCTTTTCCCCAAATGAAATCAAGAGTGAAGGTCCTGTGTAATTCCAAAATCTCCAGGGTACAAATGGAGTGAGATGAAAGGTCAAAGACCCCGTTGTTTTGTAAAGACAGTACACCTCAAAATATTGTAATTGCACGTGTGAACCACGAACTACTGTCTCATCTACCCTTGCCAGCCCCAAGGGTCCTGGGAGGGTGGTGGAGACTGTCCCTGCCTGTCCCAGCATCTTGCTGTGGAGTGACAAGCTGAGCTGGGGATGGGGAGACACTGCCGAACCAGGTTTTGTTGTCTGAGGTTTTGTTCAGGTGTGACTTCTGTCTTTTAGGAGTTTTGAGGCCACCTCAGTTGTGTGTTTTCAGTGCTGAGGTGAAGTCCAACGGCAGGACCCTCTACCCACCGAGACAACATGCTCCGAGTGTCAGTGGGAGGTGGTGTCTCCTTTTGGCACCACGGAGTTGAATATTAAAGTGAGAAAAGCTGTCCCAGTCGCTGGTTTTGGACACCTTTCTCCCTGCCGGCTGCCACACACAGGGTGATGATGATGATGTCGCCGCCGTCTTCCGTCTGGACCTGCCTCAGCTCCTGCTGTTCCGTCTTGTCGCCATTCTGGCGCTTTGTGGGCAGGGAGGTCGACACCGATGCACGTGTGGCCATCGTGTCCAGAGGACTTGCCACATTGTTCACCTGGTTACGGCCAGTGTCAGGGATTGGCATCAGGCGAGTCCCGTTTCGCGGGACAGTTTTTGTTGGTTGCTGGTGCTGACCTAGAGGTGCCTGCTGCACTGTGGTGACCGTGTGGACAGGGGTGGTCTGTGGCTCCTGAATGATCCGGCCGGCAGCGCCCGCTGTGGCATGGGTAATGGCAGGAATAGGTTCCACTTTCACTTTTACTTCTTTGTGATCTCCATTGTCTTGCGGCTCTGCCTTAGGAGGGGCCAGCACGGCCACCTGAGTGACCAGAGCCTGGATGGCAACAGTGTCCGTGCTTCCCAGGGCCAGGCCTGCCATGCTGATGACAGACACCGTGGGGATCTGGTGGGCGACGTGCGCCATCTGCACTACAGGCTGCTGGGAGGTCGAGGTGGTCATGGGAGCAGCGACTGTGTAGGTGATGGGATCGATCGATCGTCGGTGGCAGCTGCCACTGCCCGGCCATTAAAATGGGCTGACGAGACAGAGGGGAGCCTGGTGCACCCTGGGCAAACCGTGCCTCCTGGATGATGGCCAGTTTGGGCTGTGAGGCACTGGGCTCAGGCTCCAGGGGGGCCGATGAAACTTCCCTTGATAGGCTCTTGGGGGTCTGGGCACCACTGGTGAGTGCAGACAGCACTCCAGCGTGATTGGGAGGGGCTGGGCCACTTCTGGAGAAGAGGGGTCCCAGAGGGTTTCTAAAGCAAGGCATGCCCGTGGACCGTCTTTTCCTAAAAGCCTGCTCTATGAATTTGCTTTCAGAGGCAGGATCTATCCTCCAGAATGATCCCTTTTGCCTGGTTCTTCCTGGGAACGTGGTGCTATGATGAAATAAGGATTCAGAGAGAGATTGTGGTGAATTGGATTCGGCCAGCTCTTGTCCGCTGTCTTGTAGTAAGGATAATTTTTAGTGATGTGAGTATAAATTCCATTTAGCGTAAGTTGCTTCTCAGGAGCCATTGTAGTTTTCTGTCCTATGAATTCTGCATAGGAATAAGGTGGCTTTGAATCATTCTTGGGGCTGTCTCCACCAGAAGCTTCCTTTTCATTTTCTGGCTGCCAGTTGTCGGCCATTCACTTGAGGTCAGCTGGTATCACCCTGCTCCCCGGGGGCTGGATGGGCAGGAGTTGGCAGCACTGGGTTCCGGTGGGGGAAGGAAGGGGGCTGATGAGGGAAGGGGGCCATGGCATTTGGAATGTGGATGGTCAGGGCCAAGATGTGGGCCTGCACAAGCTTCACCCGGGACCCGGGAGCCTCCTACTTCTCCATCTTCTCACTGGACGGGGCAGTGAACGGGATCCTGAGATTTGTGCTCGGGAACCTGGAGGTGCATGCGCGCGGCCGTTATCCGGTGGTGCCCTGCGCCTCTGGAACACGGCGTCCACCAACGGGACAAACATCCATTCTCGCCGGGGCAGCGCAGGTAGAAGTCGCTGCTGGCGTTGGGCCTGGGCTGGCCTGGAACGCTCTGGGGCGCCCAGCCATGGCCGCTGCTGCCGCTGCCGATTCGGGGTGGGGGAGGGAGGGCGTGAAGATCTCGAGGTGCCCCGCGAGATGAAGCTCAAGGGCAGGTGCTCACATCAACCGAGGCCTGCCAGGAGTTGCGCCGGCTGGTCACCCAGCGTGTCTTCCTCAGGTACTCCAACACCTCCTGGCCCTCCAGGCGCGCCGTGGCCCAGCCACCCCATGGGGACCCGACGCCTGCCCCCGGGCCGCCCCCTGGCGCCACCGCCTGCGGGAGGCCGGCCTAGGGCCCTGGAGCACGGGACCTAGCGCCCTGGGCCCATGAGAGCCAGGCCGTCCCCGCCGCCGCCACCGCAGCCATGGTGCTGAGGGTCAGGCGAGGCTGCTGGCCGAGGAGTTCCAGGCCTGGGATATACTCTTTTCATTGCTCACTTGATCTTTTCGCTTGTTACAGGTCTGTTCAGATTATCTGTTTCTACTTGAGTCAGGTTTGGTAGTTTGTGTCTTCTTAGAAATATGTCCATTTCATAGAGGTGACCTACTTTGCTGGCTGTTCATAGCATTCCCTTATAATCCTTTTTATTTTTGTAAGGTGGACAGTAATGCTCCCATTCCAAAATTTAATCATTTTAATGATCTCTCTCTTCCTTCTTGGTCAGTCTAGTGAAAGGTTTGTCATTTTTGTTGATTTTTACAAAGAACCAACTTTTGGTTTTGTTTGCTCATCTCTCTTGTTTTATACTATTTCATTTATGTTTACTCTGTTATTTCCTTCCTTATGCTTGTTTTATCCCCCTTATGCTTGTTTTAACTTAATTTGCTCTTTTTTTAAAAGATTATTTATTTATTTATTTGACAGAGATAGACAGCCAGCGAGAGAGGGAACACAAGCAGGGGGAGTGGGAGAGGAAGAAGCAGGCTCCCAGCGGAGGAGCCCGATGTGGGACTCGATCTTGGAATGCCGGGATCACGCCCGGAGCCGAAGACAGACGCCTAATGACTGCGCTACCCAGGCGCCCCTAGTTTGCTCTTTTTACTTTACTCTTCCTATACTGGAAAGTTAGGTTCTTGACTGGAGATTTTTTTTTAATACATCTGTAACTATATAAACACATCTGTAACTATAAACACTATAGGTGTTTGTTTACAGAGAGAAATTTGATGAGATGTACATAGACCATTTCGTAGATTCTGTTGAGTGTATTCCAAGGCATTCTGGCTGGCTAATCCCCATGAAATCATCCACATCTCCCTCTTCCTCCTTTCTTTTTCCTTCCCCTCCATATCTGAATTCCTTTTTCTCCATTCATAAATGCGAGACTGTTTTTCATGATTTGGAGCATGTAGCATCTATCATGGCTACAGTCTGCCGTATGTTTACTCTCCTGCGACGATGGAACTCCGCCAGGGCCTGGGACACTTGCTGCCTCCGTATCCTTTTCTCCTCAATATCATCAAACCTCACGGTCTCTTCATCCTCACTGCAGAGGTGGATACATGTTGTATCATGGGTCGCTATCTCATTCCTTTGTATTACTGAACAATATTCCACTTTATGGACATGCCACTTTGGTTTAACCATTTGTCAATGGATAGACTTGTTGGTTTTTTCCACTTTTTGGATCATATGAATTATGCTGCCATGAATATGTACAAATTTTTGTGTGGACATATACTTTCCTTTTTCTTTGAGAGAGAGAGTATGAGTTGGGGGGGAGAGGCTGAGAGAGAGGGTAAGGAAGAATCTTTTTTTATTATTTTTATGTTAAAATTTTATTTTATTTATTTTATAAATTAATTTATATTATATTTATAGTGTATCAATTAATGAACATATAGTGTAATATTCGTTTCAGAGGTAGAGTTTAGTGATTCATCAGTTGCATACAACACCCAGTGCTCATTCCATCAAGTACCCTCCTTAATGCCCATCGCCAGTTACCCCATCCCCCCACTGACCTCCCCTCCAGCGACCTTTGGTTTGCTTCCTATAGTTAAAAGTTACTTTAGTTTGTCTCCCTCTCTGATTCCATGTTATTTTATTTTTCCTTTCCTTCCTCTATGATCTTCTGTTTTGTTTCTTGAATTCCACATATGAGTGAAATCATAGGATTGTCTTTCTGTGATTGACTTATTTCAATTAGCCCAATACCCTCTAGTTCCATCCACGTCATTGCAAATGGTGAAATTTCATTTTCTTTCACAACTGAATAACATTCCATTGCATATCTACACCACATATTTTTTTAAATTTTATTTTCTGAAGATTTCATTTGTTTATTTAAAAGAGAGAGAGAGAGAATGAGTGGAGGGAGAGGCAGAGGGAGAAGGAGAAGCAGACTCCCTGCTGAGCAGGGAGCCTGATGTGGGGCTTCATCCCCGCCCCGGACCCTGGGATCATGACCTGAACCCAAGGCAGACACTTAACCGATGGAGCCACCCAAGCACCCTGTACCACATCTTTATGCATTCATTTGTGGATGGACATCTGGGCTCTCTCCATAGTTCGGCTATTGTGGACATTGCTGCTATAAACATTGGGGTGCAGGTGCTCCTTCAGATCAGTATATTTGTATCCTCTGGGTAAATACCTAGTAGTGCAATTGCTGGGTTGTAGGGTAGGTCTATTTTTAACTTTTTGAGGAACCTCCATACTGTTTTCCAGAGTGGCTGTATGGGAAAGAATCTTAAGCACGCTCCACACTCAATGAGAGGTCATAACCTGAGCCAAAATCAAGAGTCTGATGCTGAACAGACTGAGCCACCCAGGAGCTCCGAACATATGTTTTCAGCTCTCTTCAGTATAGGAGTGGCTCTGCTGGATTATGATAACTTGTGTCTTTAACATTTTGAAGGGCTGCCATTTTTTTTTTTTTTGCAAAATGCCTGCATCATTTTATCTTCCTACCAATAATTATTGAGGGTTCTAATTTCTCCACATCCTTTCTGACACTTGTCATTTTCTGTCTTTTTGGTTACAGTTATCCTAGAGCATGTGAAGTGGTATCTTATGGCTTTGCTTTGCATTTCCCTGAAGGCTACTAATGTTGAAAAGTTTTTCATGGGTTTACTGGCCATTTGTCTATCTTCTTTGGAACAATGTCTATTAGAGTCCTTTGCCTATTCTTCAGTTGGGTTGTCTTTTTATTGAGTTTTAAGAGTTCTTTATCTATTTTGGGAACAAGGTAGACCATATACATTTAATGTGATTATCGATGGGGTTTGGTTTAAAACTACCATTTTGCTCTTTGTTTTCTATTCTCATTTTCTTTTACATATATATTTATCATTTGGATTCCCTGAGCTTTTTTTTTTACTATTTTTTTATAATATTTTTTTCTTATGTTATGTTAGTCACCACACAGTACCTCCCTAGTTTTTGATGTGCTGCTCTATGATTCATTACTTGCGTATAAAACCCAGCGCACCATGTGATAGGTGCCATCCTTAATACCCATCACTGACTGGCCTATCACTGAGCTTTTAAAAAAATGTTTTATTTCATCTTCAGTATTGCCTTATTAGCCATGTCACTTTATTTGAGCTGTTTGTCAAGCATTTAGAGAATACATCTTTAATGGAGTACATCATCAAATAATGTTATACCACTGCCTGCATAATATAAGAATCTTTCCAACTTCCATCTTCTTCCTCCCAGTCTCTTGGTTATTATTTTCATATGTTTTATCCCTGCATGTTATCAGTTCCACAACGCATTACTATTGTTTCTGCTTTAGGTAGTCACAGCTGCTTTTTGGGAGATTGAAAACCCACTGGTACAAACATTATGATATTTTTGCCTTATGTAAAGAGGTTATCCTATGTGGACAATCTGTTAAGAACAGATTGTAATTTTTTGCTTTGAATTTTCCTGAAACAGTAGAAAAGACAAATGATGAGGTGTTGAGTCAGATATTTCTGGAAACTTACTGAGTTCCAGGCTGCCTGTTGGGCATTTTGGGAGCCCGTGGATTGATAGCAGTTCATTTAGGATTCACGGGTGAGGTTTCATTTGTCAGTGGACTTGGACTCTCTGGTGGATGTTGCAGTGGTTAGTACAGTGGCAGAACAAACCGATGTCCTGCTAATTGCCAAAGGTTTGGAACTCTGTCCATATTTGGAGGCTGCCGGTTTTATTGTCTACTTATTAAATTGCTAAATGATGGAGATTAATAACAGGAAATTCATTGAAATGGAAAACTCATAATAGTACCCCTGGGTATTCATTGATGGCAAATTCCATTCTAGTCATCCAGTGATCACTTCAAAATGCTGTGTCAGGCAGAGGCAGATAAAAATCCCAAAGCTTTCAGGACTGCAATTCACCCTGTGTAAAATGGTGTGCTCTAGGATTTTCCATCCTGGGCTTCTGTAACAGGGCATAAGAGGACAATTGAATCAGGAGGAGATATAAGAGGACAATTGATGTCAGTGGGAAGTCTCTTTCAAACAAGCAAGATAAGTCTGTGAGGTAATGTGACTGATCATACGTTGGAGAATATTGCTTTGGCCTTTAAAAGAGAACCAGAGTTTAATAGAGTTAGTGGGTTGATCGATTTGGTTGATGACACTGAGTTTTCCTATCCTCTTCCTGCCTCCCCTTTATAAAGTAATAATGACTACTGTTGCTTATTTAAGGTAGATGTTGAGGGAGGGAGAGAGAGTATAATAAGATCTTCAGGAGAAATTTATCCTGGGAGTGATAAATGAACAGTGGTCTTCCTCTCTACCTTAACTTTCCTAAACCTAAACCACATTCCCGTCTTTAAGACAATTGCAAGGGAGGAAATTGTATTAGTCAGGGTTGTCCAGAGAAGCATAACCAATAGACCCTCTTTCTGACTATCTCTCTATCTCCAAAATAAATTGTATATACAGAAAGAGAGAAAGAGAAAGAAAGAATGAGAGAGAGACTGAGAGAGAGAGATTGATTGGGATTATGGACGTAGTGGAAGAAAGAACATGATAACAGTTAGCTACATCAGCCCTGTGTCATTGAAGAACATTGGTGAGTTTTACCACCTCTTCACTTGCATTGCCTGCCATGCCTTCTATGGGGTATGTACCCGTATGCATGTGTGTTCATGGTCCTGAGCAAGACCCATTCTCAAACACTTGTCTGTTATGTTGCAAGAGTGTGTAGTATTTATACATTTAGTAGAAGGCCTTTTAACTTATGAGAATTATTTTAACCTCTTTGCTGTCTCAGGACTCAGTATACTTTTTCAATATGTTGCTTTCTGCAGAGGCACCCCCGCACCCCCAAGATACCACAAATACACACACCCTCTAAGATTCCTCAAAATGTCTAGGATCATGCCTTGCCACCTTTTAGATTTTGCCACAGCACCTGTTCCTTCTCTCTAGTCATCAACAAAGTCATAGAATTATGGAGTGTTGAGGTTGGAAGGGATCAATACCATCACTAGCACAGTGCCTGCTAGGCATTCACAAATGTTTGTGGAATGAATGTCGAGTAAGATACACTGTCAAAGAGAGAAGGAGCCTCTTCTACTGGCAGACGGTCATTCAGTCTTTGCTTGTTTGTGGAAACAAGGGAGTCTTTATTACCACCAGAGAAAGCCTGTCTTTCCTGAGCTCTGAAAGTCAGCATACAGATTCGATTTGGGCTGTTCTGGAGAAGAAATGGCAGAGTACAGCTGAAGCATGAGAGTTCTGCTCCCCTGGGCTTCCCGATCCAGTGTCACTCTCTGAGACATAACTCACCAGGACCGCATCCTTGGAATATCCGAGGGAGGTGCTTTTGAGTCTTTCTCTAGGCACAGAGAAGAGGACACTATTTGGTTCTTACCTTAAAGCATCCTCACCTTTAAAAGCCTCAGAGAAGGGGCACCTGGGTAATTCAGTGGGTTAAGCATCTGACTCTTGATCTCAGCTCGGGTCTTGATCTCAGGGTTGTGAGATTGCGCCCCACATCAGGCTCTGCCCTGGCGTGGAGTCTGCTTAAGATTCTCTCTCTCCCTCCCCCTCTGCCCCTCTGTCCCACCACCCTTAGAAAACAACAACAACAACAACAACAACAACAACAACAACAACAACAACTTAAGAGCCCCAGAGAAGTTTTCTTTCTCCACTTGTTTTGGTTGGCAGCTAGGTAGATATCATAATATACTATGAAGAATAAGATCTTTTTTAAAGAAAAGATTTAGTTACTCCTGTGAGAGAGAGAGAGAGAGAGAGAGAGACATGGGGCTTGATCTCACAACCCTGACATCATGACCTGAGCCAAAACCAAAAGTCACACACGTGACCGACTGAGCTACCTAGGTGCCCCAGTAGTTATTGATTTTTAGGAAAATTTCAATGCAATGGAAAACAGAAAGAAGTGGTTTTTTTTTTTTTAATATTTCAGTACCATAAAATAGGCATGAAAGACTAGACATAGGATTTGATTGTATCAGCAAAGTTTTCTTTTTTTTTTTTTAAAGATTTTATTTATTTATTTGACAGAGACAGCCAGCGAGAGAGGGAACACAAGCAGGGGGAGTGGGAGAGGAAGAAGCAGGCTCCTAACTGAGGAACCTGATGTGGGACTCGGTCCCAGAACGCCGGGATCACTCCCTGAGCCAAAGGCAGAGGCTTAACGACTGTGCCACCCAGGCGCCCCCAGCAAAGTTTTCTTAAAGGTGGGGGTAACATGGCAGAAACAGTAACCAACCGGCTTGCAAAGAGGAGTAAGTAGCGGAAAAAGGAGGATTCCAGACTGGAAAAATAAACAGGTATTAGTCTGTTCCAGTCTTTGGATGTACATTTAATTTGATGGGAAGAGTGAAATGGTGAAAGACTTTAGTTGGATGTCATATTTTGGAAGATTAATTTGGTGTTATCTGTGGGTTAGACCGAAATGAAAAAAGCCAGCTAACTAGTGGCTAAGAGTTTTGGCAACTTAACTTATTCTTGTCAGATTCATGTATCTCATCTGCAAGCCAGGAATAGTAATGCCTATGCTATGGTGCAGTTGTGGTTAATAGAAATGTGTATATAAAACGCTGGGAATGGCTCCTGGTACGTAATGGGTGTATTGTAACAGTCGCTATTAGGTTGCTCTTCTATTTTATATGCCCTGATAATAAATAAGCAATTCATAATGGAATGTAGAATCACTTCAGTGAGTTCTAGTCCTGTAATCTTAAAGCTAAATTAGCTTTCATGGTCCCCCCCCCAAGGTCCTTTGACAATTCATTGAATGGATGCTCTAAATCAAACAAGAGTGATTGAATTTGTCTCCTTGGGACTCACTGAGAACTGGGTGCTGGAGGTACTATTTTCTGTAGCATTCTCCATCACATATATACTGACCCTTTTGGGGAACACTCTCATCATAGTTACTATAGTTTTTAGTCTGCGTCTCCATACCCCCATGTACTTCTTCCTGATGAATCTGTCCTTTATTGACATCTGCCACTCATCTGTCACTGTGCCCAAGATGCTAGAGGGCTTGCTTTTGGAGAGAAAGACGATTTCCTTTGATAATTGCATCACACAGCTGTTCTTTCTACATCTGTTTGCTTGTGCTGAGATCTTTCTGCTGACCATCATGGCTTAGATCGTTATGGAGTGTGCTCCGCTGCACTATCCCAGTGTGATGAACATCAGGTCTGTGTGCAGCTCGTGTTTGCTCTCTGGTTGGGAGCTACTGTCCACTCTCTGGTGCAGACCTTCCTGACCATTCATCTACCTTACTGCGGCCCCAACATTATTGATAGCTACTTCTGCGACGTGCCCTCTGTCATCAAGCTGGCGTGCACAGATACGTACTTCACGGGAATGCTCATTGTGTCTAACAGTGGAACCGTCTCCCTCACCTGTTTCCTCGCTTTGGTCACCTCTTACACGGTCATCCTGGTTTCTCTTCGAAAACAGTCAGCTGAGGGGTGCCGGAAAGCCCTATCTACCTGCTCAGCCCACTTCATAGTGGTTGGCTTCTTCTTCGGACCATGTATCTTCCTCTACACTCGGGCAGACACCAACTTCTCCATGGACAAGGTGGTGTCCGTCTTCTACACGGTGGTCACCCCTCAGCTAAATCCCCTCATTTACACCTTGAGGAATGAGGAGGTAAAAAGTGTCATCAAGCATTTCAGATAGTAACAGGTTTTTTCATGAAGTCAGGCACACAATGGATTTGGAGTCACAAGTATAATTATGGCCATATCTTTAACGAGACAGTGGAAGTGAAAAAACAGAATCAGTAGATGAAATGGCACAGAGCAGAACTTCTTTTTAAAGGGAAGGACTTATTAACTTTTACTTACATAGAGGAAACGATCATGGTGGAACCTAAAGGAAAAAGAATCTGGGGCTTCCTTGGTGGCTCACTCGGTTAAGTGTCTGCCTTCGGTTCAGGTCAGGATCCCGGAGTCCTAGGATGGAGCCTGGAGTGCAGCTCCCTGCTCAGACGGGACTCTGCTTCTCCCTCTGCCCCTCACCCTGCTCGTGACGCTCTCTCACTCTCTCAAATAAATAAAATCTGGAAAAAAAAAGAATCTGGAAAACTTTAAAGAAGCCTTCTGGTTTCACTAGTAAAAGATCACAATTTGGGGCATGGACTGAGTTTCAGGAACAGGTACACTTGTGAGAGAACTTATTTTCTTGATTTGTGGATTCTGTGGGTTATTGCCTCTGGGAAGCGATATCACACTTAGGTTCTATAAATTAAAGTGGTTTTAATTTTGCCTTTAAATGTAGATTCAAGGTGTTTATTTAAGCCGTCAATGATTTATAGTGAATTAAACTGTTACTTTGAACGTGATTCCTCATTCCTGCATCTATTTTGTATTTTTCATAATACTTTGATAAGATCAAGGTGGAAATGTATAAAGAACTTACTGTAAAATAACGTTAATTGGTGTAGAATTTAGTTCCATAACATGCATGCATTTTAATTGGACGGTTTGAGAAATTTTGACAAAGGTATGTATACACCCACGTAACCATGTGTCCTGTCAAGATATAGGGCATTTCCATCACCCAGAGAGTTTCTTCAGTCCCTTCCCAGCCAATCCCTCTATCTCCACCCAAGCATGCAAGCATCTGATTTTTGTCGCTATGAATTAGATGTGTCTTTCCTAGAGCTTCATATCCATTGAATCGTACAGTACGAACTTTTCTGTGCCTGACTTCTTTAGCTCTGCATGCTGCTTCTGAGATTAACCTACGTCTTTTGTGGGTATTAGCAGTTTGTTTCTTCTTATTGGTGAATAATATCTCATGGTATGGGTATGCCACAGTTGTTTATTCAATCATTTACTGGTGGACATTTGGGTGTTTTCAGTTTTTGGCAGTTGTGAATAAAGTAGATATAAATGTTTACTTACAGGTTATTTTGGCCACAGGTCTTCATTTCTCCTGGGTAAATACCTAGGAGTAGAATTCTTGGATCATATAGTAAGTGTATGTTCAACTCATAAGAAACTAGAAGGCTGTTTTTCCAAGTGGTTGTATGATTTTTTGAAGTTGTTTATTTTTAAATAAGCTCTCCCCCTGCTGTGGGGCTCAAACTCATGACCCTGAGATGAAGAGTCTCATGCTCCACTGACTGAGCCAGCCAGGTGCCCCCAAAGTGGTTGTAAGATTTTATGTTCTCATCAGAAGTTGAAGAGTTTAGCATCCAATAACTGTTATTGTCAATATTTAATTTTGGGCCTGAAATTCCTGTGGTTTACTCTTCATTTTCCTAATTACTGATGATGCTGAGAATCTTTTCATCTGCTTATTATCCTTTCCTATATCTTGTGTTGTGATGTGTCTGTTCAAAAATATTACTCATTTATTATGATTAGTTTTTTCTTCTTGTCACTATGTTGTAAGAGTAAACAAAGTATTCTTTGTATATTCTGGATACAAGACCTTTGTTGGATATATGTCTTGGTAATATTTTTTCTCATGCTGTGGCTTGCAGTTTTATTTTCTGTATGATATATTTTGAAGAGCAGAAGTTTATATTTGGATTAAGTCTTACTTATCATTCTTTTACTTTTAAGATTGATGCTTTTTGTGTCCTAAGAAATCTTCACGTCCCCCGAAGTCTCAAAGATTTTCTCCTAGTTTCTTTTAGAAATTTTACAGTCGGCTTTAAATTTTAGGTTTGTGATCCATCTTAAGTTTCCTTTGATACATGGCGTGAGATGAGGGTTGAGATTAATTTTTCCCATCTACCTAGATGATCCAGTACCATTTAAAAAGACTTTCTTCCCCCTTGTCTTGTCTTGGCACCATTTTGAAAGTTGGTTGACCCTTGAGAGGACACGAAAGTATTCTTTTGACCTCTTCACCGTCATCTCTCACCATTCTCTGCCTTAGGGTCTAAGCTGTAACCACACTACCCTTTCTGTGCTTGGACCAAGCCAGGGTCTTTCCCAACACCTGCCATTTCCTCTGCCTAGAATGTTCATCACCTGTCTTTTTTCATGCAGGCCTCCTCTTTATCTTTCCGATCTTAGCTTCTATGTCATTTGTCAAAGAGACCCTCTTAGCTTCCCCACTCTGAAGACAGTCTTTTCTGAAACTCTCTATCAACATTCAGTGTGTGTGTGTGTGTGTGTGTGTGTGTGTGTGTGTGTTTTATATGATTTGTTAGGATCTGTAATTAAATGTATTTGCTTATATTTTTGTTTCCTATTTTCACTAGACTCTAAACTACATAAAGGAGGGACGTGTGTGTGTGTGTGTGTGTGTGTGTGTGTGTGTGTGTGTGTGTTATTGTAAGCCTGGTCCTTAGCACATAATAGGTGCTTGGTAAAAATTTGTCAAATGAATGAATAGTAAGATATCCCCATTTCATTGCTCTGATGACAGATTTTTCCTGGTCACTTGAGGATATCAGTACCTTCAGTGACTCAAAGTCTTCTTTCTACATGACTGAAGTCATAAGCAAACTCACTTGGTCTGAGTCACTGGTGTTTGCTGAGCCGTTTAGGCAAGCATCTGAGTGAATGATGTAGTCAAGTGCTGCCCAGCAATCTAAAGGTTCATTTCAACATTAGTTACCACCCTAAGACAAAAGCCCGGAGAGGCGACACGGTGTAGTGAGAATAGCATGATTTTGTGTTGATGCACTTGGCTTAATACCTGCTTCCAGCATTTCCTAGCTGGGTGACCTTGGGCATGCCGTTGGCTCTCTCTGAGCTTCCGTTCCATCATTGTAAACAAGCATAAAACCTACCTCTCAAGTGGCTGTGGGCATGGAGTAAATATAGAGTGCCTAGAACAATTTCCAGCATATGGAAGGTCCTGAAAATCAAAGCTACTGGTACGATTGTTAGATATTGGACCGAAGAGAATTTATAAGTCGTAAAGCCCGATAAATGTTAGGTGACTTATTCTTTGCAAGGCATTTCTTGGATGTGGAGCAACAGGCCTCTTAAGAGCCTAGACATTGTCATTTTTTCCTCTCCCCTCCAACCTCCCCATGAACTTGTTCAAGGCATTCTTCATGTCTTCATTCCTGAGAGTATAGATGATGGGGTTCCACAGAGGGGGCGCTGCGGTGAAGAACACAGACACCACCTTGTCCTCCAGGAGGCTGGTGGATGGACGGGAATAGATGAAGATGCAGTGTCCCAGGAAGAGTGTGATGACGGCGAGGTGTGCTGCACAGGTGGATAAGGCCTTCCGCCTGCCTTCGGAGATCTGCTGCCTCAGGCTCACCAGGATGCCCACATAGGACACCACGAGGACCACGAAACAGACCACCGAGATCAGCCCACTGTTGGAGACGATGAGGATTTCAATGATGTGGGTGTCTGTACAGGCCAGTTTGATCACCTGAGGCACATCCCAGAAGAAGCTGTCAATCTCATCAGGACCACAGTGGGGCAGTTTGATGGTGAGGGAGGTCAGCGATATGGAGTGGATGGTGCCCCCCGTCCAGAGGGCCACAGCCAGCAGCACACATACTTTCCAGTTCATCACTGTCATGTACTGCAGGGGTTTGCATATGGCCACGTACCAATCGTAGGCCATGACAGTGAGAAGAAAGATCTCGGTGCAGGCAAAGAGGTGCAGGATAAACATCTGGGTGACACAGGCCTCAAAGGAGATGAGCTTCTCTTCTGACCATGTATCTTTGAGCATCTTGGGGACAGTGACCGTGGAGTGGCAGACATCAATAAAAGATAGGTTACTGTGGAAGAAATACATAGGGGTATGGAGCCGGCGGTCATAGATAATAGTTATGACAATGAGGATATTCCCAATTAGTGTGAGGACATAGAGTGTGAGAAACAGGACAAACACAGCCATCTGCACCTTCTGATTGACAGATAAGCCTCTAAGCCGAATGTATGTCACGGAAGTGGTTTGATTGAGTAGGTCCGCCTCTTCCATTCTCTTTATTGGACACTCTGCAAAGAATTAGGAAAAAAAATAACATTTAGCATCTGTATCAATCATCTGGTCACTTAATTTCTTCTGTGTTTGCTTTTCCCTCCATCTGGAGCTTACAGTCCACTATCTTATTTTAAAAACCCCATTCAGCATCTTCAATCATGCTGCATACACAGTAGGCACCACACAGACGTTTTTGGGAAAATAGTGCAGAGAACCATGATTCACCAAGAGATATAAGGCGGCCTTGGAGAGCGGAGGGCTTATATTTACTCATAAATCTTTAGCAGAGAAGAAACCAGGCTTTTTCTACCCCAAGCCAGTAACATGTTCAAAGTTGTACACAGCCTGGCCTTGAGCATGGTTTTCTCTATTGCCTGCATTTTTCACTCGTCCAAAGGACTTCCACCCCTGTGGGCTCTGCTGTGACGCCCTGGGACTGTCATGGCAATGACCTGGTCTGCGGCCAGCAGAGGCTTTTCCCCAGTCGGCTGGACAACAGGCAGTGTGGTTGGGGTGTCTTAGAAAGGGCTGAGAGTTTTCCTCATTTCTTTCTTTTCTTTCTTTTTCTTTCTTCCCTTCTTCCTTCCTTCCTTCCTTCCTTCCTTCCTTCCTTCCTTCCTTCCTTCCTTCCTTCTTCCCTCTTCCCTCTCCCCTCCCTCCCTCCCTCCCTCCCTCCCTCCCTCCCTCTCTCCATCTTCTCTCTTTGTTTGTTTGTTTCTTTTTTTCATTTTATAGAAAGAGAAAATGAGGCACAGAGAGGTAATGCAATGGGCCTTAGTTCACAGAGAATTGCAGTAATAGCTGTGTCCGGAGCACAGGCCTCCTGAGTCCCGGCCCAGGCTCTCTGTGCCCCCACTCTGACCTGAATCACTTATGTGACGGTTGGCATAATTAGGGCGCTAAGTGGAATGTGTCTTGGTGAGTTGCCTCTTCCTCTGCTGGGTACACCCCACCAGCCTGGTTGGGCTCTGTGGGGAGTCTCTCTTCTCTCGCTTGTCTTCATGTCACGGCCTGGATGCACAGTCTTCCAGGGGTGCCCACCATGCATGCCGCTCTCTTGCTTCCTGGGGTCCACTCATCCTGTGCTATCTTCTTCCCATCACTGGTCACTACTGGAGCGTTCCCTCATTCCTCAAGGGCAGGCTCTCTGCCAGACAAATGAATCAGCTCCACATTGCTTATGAAAAAGGACTAGAGAACTCTTTCTCTTCTGCTTCTAGTCATCTCTTCCTTCTCCAGCATTTCCTATTACTCATCATGCTGGTCTTCTGCAGACAGTGGCCCCTGTGATAGTCTATATCAATAGAGGGGAGATTAAGTTAGTGTCAAACTAGGAAACTAGCAAAGTAGAGCCATGGGAAAAGAAGGTATTTCTGAGCCAGGAGAAGTCTTTTAGTTAACATTTGAATTAAACTCATGGTGTCTAGAGCTTAGATTAATATTTATTGTAACATCTTAATGTAGTGATGGATTAACTTTACTCTTAAGCAGTTTTTCTTAGTGGGGGTGCCTGGGTGGCTCCGTTAGCTAAGCGTCTGCCTTCGGCTCAGGTCATGATCCCAGAGTCCCGGGATTGAGTCCAGCATCCGGTTCCCGGCTCAGCGGGGAGTCTGCTTCTCCCTCTGACCATCTCCCCTGTCCCCTCTCATGCTCTCTCTCACTCTGTCTCTCAAATAAAGAAATAAAATCTTTAAAAAGAGAAATATTTCTTAGTATTCACTTAAAGCTTCTGCTCTAGAAAGCTACTTTATTTCATTGTTTTCTAGATTTATTTATTTTTAGAGAAAGAGAGAGACAGTGTGTGTGTGTGTGTGTGTGTGTGTGTATGTATGTATGTGTGTGAGTGAGGGGGGAGGGGCAGAGGGAAAAGGAGAGAGAGAATCTCAAGCCGACTCCACACCTAGCACAGAGCCCGCTAGGGGCTTGATCCCACAGCCGTGTTTTCATACTTGAGCTGAAACCGAGAGTTAGATGCTCAACCAGCTTAGCCATTCAGGTGTCCCCAGAAAGCTATTTTAAAAGTTGAATGATTTACATCTGTTCCCTTTTTAATTTACTAATCAACCGAAAGGATGATTGCAAACTTGAAAACTAAAGAACTGAGCAAGAATAGAGCCAGGGGTTTATTTTAAATTAATCTGGAGAATTTCCCCCACACAGAGTGTGTGGATGGAGAACTAGGTCTGTAATGAAGACTTGTGTTCCATCATCATCACTTTTTTTTTTCTATTTCTTTGGAGCTGCAGGAAGAAATTCTTTGAGAAATGGAGATGTGCCCAACTGCAGTAGAAATTTGGTGTCAGTTTATGTTGAGGATATGGTGCACAAAAAGAAAATCGAATGTCTGTGGCATACGCTTCCGAAAAATGTAGGAAAATAATTAAGAACAAAACCAGAGTAAGACAGAGTGTCTGTAAAACTCACCCTGGGTTGTTTCCGGTGCTCCCGGCCCCTCCAAAGAGAACTGAATTGTCACGGTCTGGTAGTTTCAATGTCAAGTTTTGATAGTGAATTATTTTCCAGTGGAAAGAACTAATCAGACAGATTTAAAGTTGGGCACATCAGAACCCTGTTTACCTTGATTTTTCCATAAGCATGGCCAGAGCCCTCAAAGTTCTCCTGGGTCTTGTTCAGTTTTTGGTGATCAGTCACAGTAAATACATTTGGTGATACTTTACCAGAAGTGCTCCAGGGTTTTTGCAAAATTTTACACCTTAGCGCCTATATTATTATCATCGTTTTCAGTATGTAGAGCATGTAACTCTGCCTTAAGATTTTCTAGAATTGGTTTCCAGTCAGCTGTAGATGTGGCATAAGAATGGTATATTTTTTTTGCAGTTTTTCAGATGATATTGGTGGCAGAATGATTCAAAGTGTCTTTAAACCACTTTTATAGGCCATGCTAGCTTACCAGGAGATTTCTACACAAACTTGTCCTAATTATTCACAACCAGTGTGATGGAGGCATTGTTTCCTTGGCAGCACACTCTCTGGGTGTAAGTTTTATATGGCTAGTTTCAGACGGATTATTCTACCGATTACTGAAGGGAAATGTGTACAGAAAGAGGGCAGCTGGGGCTGGCAGCTGCAGGGTTGGCTGTTTTGTTTTGTTTTGTTTTGTTTTTTACCTGAATTATATAGGTTTTATGTCCTTGGGACCTTTTAAGCAATGTCGTCAGCTTACCCTAGTCACTAGTTAGAAAAAGTTAATTCTGTGGGGACTAAAGTTACAGACTTTGAAATTGTCACTAGGGGAATTTAAAGGGAAAGCAGGGCTTCCACATCTAAACCTTTAGGATGTGTTTAGACATGATTAAATGAACTACTAGTGTGTGCTAAGTATTAGGTGAGGGGCTTTCATGGTTTCTCATGTAATCCACATACAAACAGAGAGATGAGGCATGGGCCATGGAGTTAAGATTTTAATCAGCTCTCTGCCAGAGAGGTCAAGGGTTTGGCCTTGAGGGTCAGGTTGTGTGAGTGCAAATTCTAGATGTGTAAGTTTGGGCAAGTTCCTTAACCTTTCTTGGCCTCAGCTCCTCATCCATAAAACATAAAGAACAATGGTCCTCTCTTTCTTAGAACTCTTGAAATCTTTGCAAAGCCTGTGGCACTTAGTGCATATGTTGCTTAAGTTAATGCAGTTACACAATATGCAATTCAAACAAACAAGAAAGCCACCACCCTGTAACAGCCAACTCTTTTGGCATCACTATTCATCGTTTTGTCTACAGTGAAAATCGAGATCCTCTTGCTCTAATGAACCTTGGCTTTCTCTGTTTAGATGTAAGAGCTTGGTAGTTTGAGTTGGAGAAAGAAGAATCCCAAGGGGAAGACTACAGATCATACTTGGGGTTTTTCTTTTCATTTTTACTTACTTAAGTAATCCCTACACCGGACATGGGGCTCGAACTCACCTCCCTGAGATCAAGAGCCACACACTGTTCCGACCGGGCTCGTCAGGTGCCCCTATAGTTTGAGTTTGAATTTAAGATTGAAGAGTTCTGTGGATTGGTTAGGATATATGAAATCAAAGGTGTGGAAGGAGGCCTTATAGCTGATTCTTCAGGAAACAGTGTGTAGAAGAGAAGATGGTAATGGGGGAATGCGTCAGAAATTACCAAAAATTCTTACTCCTAAGAACTTGTGTCTTGGCCTCCTTTCCCCCAGTTTTCTTGTTGCGTTTGTTACCATTGATCAGAGGCCAGACTTGAAGGTATTGCAAAACTCAGAGCTTCTAGAACATAGAGATACTGCTACTTGATCCATGTGGGGCTTGCATTATATTGTGACGTTGGCAACTAGGGTATGCATAAGGAAGAGGGCTATACTGCCCGTACTCATTCTCAGGTAGTTTTGGAATTGAGATCTTTTATCCTAGGCATAGTACACCAAGGATAATATAGAAAATGATGTTCAGTTGATTATAGGGCAATTCCTATCACCACCATCACTGATAATATACAAGGGTGAGAAATTAATTTTTGGCCTAACCTACAGTGTCTATTTCTCACTTCTTCTGGGTAGCCCTCTCCCCTGGCCCACTACTTCCCTCTCTGACTGTATACTGAATGTCCCACTCAGGCTTTTTCTCCCAGGAAGTCCCTCATGCTCCAAAAATTGTGTGTTCCCATTTCCTCTGCAGAATAAATGAGAAGAATTGTGGACACTGGCATAGCACTTGCGAGCTTTAAAGCTCTTTCACACTCATTAACTTATTTGATCTTCACAATATCCCTGTGATATAATGGGGAGCTTTATAGAAAAATTAGACTTGGCATTAAGTGATTTTCAGAGATTATATATCAGGGAAGCAGCTGAACCAGGTCTTCTGCTGCTGATTCTGATATTTACTCCATTACTTCACTTGGATGCTGTATTTCTGAGAGAAGCCACACTTAAAAGAGTTGCTTGTTGAATCACCTAGAAATGTTTCATTGGTTTTGGGATAGGTAACTTCTTGGTATTTTTTTTAAAAAGATTATGTATTTATTTTTTGGAGAGAGCATGGTGGGGGAGGGAGATGGAGAGGGACCAGGAGACTCCCACTCTGGTCTCATCAGGGGGCCGGATCCGGGTACCCTGAGATCATGGCCTGAACGAAATCCGATGCTTAATCGACTGAACCACCCAGGTGCCCCACTTTTTGGTATTTTTGATCCTCCTGACTGACTCTTTCCTTCTTCCCATTCCATTCTGTCCACTCCAAAAGATCAAAGTGCCCTACTCCTCCCTTCTAAAAGGTCACTGACTCTCTGCTAAAAGCAGACAATAAGGGGTTTATAATCTAGGGTGTGTGCAATATCGCACTTATTGTAGAATGAGATAAAAAGATCCTATGTGGAATTTACAATACAGTGAATTAAGGTGACTTATATTTTAGGAATTTGAGTTGAGAGTTCTGTCCCCTATAACTGGAACCATCCTGACTGAGAAAACATTTGATCAGTTTTGACTCACTGGACAATGTTATTGTAAAGAATGCATTGGAGACAGTGAAGAATACTGTTACTGTGGGTTTCATTCTGATTGATAAGGAAGAATTTTTTAATGTCATGTGTGGTGGGCAGAATAATTCCCCCAAAGATGTTGCTTTTGGAATCTGGGGAATCTGTGAAAAGGGACTTTGCAGATGTGATTAGGTTATGGACCTTGAGGTGGGGAGATTCTCCTGGAATATCTGGGTGGGCTCAAAATAATGAGAAGGGTCTTCCTGAGTGAAAGAGGGAGGCTGGAGAAGCAGAGTTCAAGAAGGAGATGTGACCACAGAAGCAGAGGTAGGAATGATGAGATTGCCGGTTGGAGGTGGGGGAGAGAAGCCAAGGAATGTAGGGTACATTCATTCTAGAAGCTGGGAAACTCAAACAAACAGATTTTCTCCTAGAGTCTTCAGAAGGACTGTAGCCCTATTGACATCTTAGTTTTAGCCTCATGAAACTGATTTAGACTTCTGATCTGCAGGACGGTAAGATAATACATTTGTGTTGCTTTAAGCCACTGAATTTGAGGTAATTTGTTATAGCAGCAATCAGAAACTAACACATTATGGAAATTGTCAGAAACATAGAAGAGATTATGTATAGAAGGGAAGGAAAAATTCTCCCTCTACCCCATGGTATTCTGGCTGGACCAAGAATTAAATTTACATGAGACAGATTAAGAAAAAAAAATCAAAGTTTTATTACAGGTGCATGGCAAATTGAGACCAAAAGAAATAACCAAAGCAGGCAGTTTTATGCTTTTTAGACAAAGACAGTAAATCAGAGAGGAATTGGCAGGAATAGGAAACTTAACATTAGGAGCTTCGATTCGTAAGGAATTTGAACAGAATTTGGGCTAGTGTAGTAAATTAGTAAAAAGGAACAAGGTTGTTTATGCAGCTTTCTTGGCTCTTAATTTCCTATCTCTTGTGATAAGGATATTTCTTTGCCTCCTGGAACAGGAAGGATGTCTTTCACATGGTAGATTTATATCCTGCTTTCAACAGGAAAAGAGAAGGGTATGAATGTCCTTCTTACATAACCTGTCTCTTAAGTGACTTATTTTATTTTATTTGAAAGATTTTCTGTGTTGGTTTGAGAGAAAGAGTGTGTGTGGGGGAGGGCAGAAGGAGAGGGGAGAGAGAATCGCAAGCCTACTCTGTGCTGAATGTGATGCCCAATGCTGGTCTTGATCCCAAGACGTGGATTTCATGATCTGAGTCCAGATCACGAGTCGGAGGCTTAAGCAACTGAGCTACCCAGGCGCCCTGGGAAAAGAACACTTTCGATATATTTCCAGGCAATGCAGGGAAGTGACTAAGGCAAGAGGAAAGACAAACATGGGGGACTCTGCATTTCCCTAACTTACTGCCTAAAGAGATTTAGTTTCCAGTCTACGGGTCAGGGATGAAGAATACAGGCGAAGCTCAGCCATTTCCATGAGTTGGAGACAGCAAGGTGGAAGTTTGGAGAAGTCAGTATGGCTGTGGTTTACAGTACAGAATACTGAGGAGAGCTGCACAGAGAAAGAGGACCTCAGAAAGCCATCTAGGATCACTTTTGAGTTTTCATAGAATTCCGCAGTAGGGCACGTGTGAGGAACGTAGGTGGCATGGGGAAAATAATAGCCCAGGGGAAGCAGAGAGGAAAATGTCACTAGCCTTCACACACAATCAGGAAAAGTCTGTGCTACCGGCAGCAGGCAGAGTGGAAAACCTCGTAATTCGTGGGACGTTGCAAAGAGAGCTCAGAATACCAACAGAATAGTAGCAAAATACATTGAAGACTACTGTGATACCACCTACCAAACCTTTGGAAAGCTAGTCTGGAAGGATAAAATAGTTTTCCAGGAACCTCCCCATCAGAACAATCCTCAAGAGTATGTGTAGAAATAGAAGCCATAGTTAATATCTAACAATTAAAATTCACGATACCTGCCTTCCAACAAAAGATTACCAGGATGCAAAGCAGGAGAAAAGTTCACCTCGTACTGAGGAGAAAGATTAAACAATAGAAACCTACCCAGAAATGAAAAAGAAGATGGAAGTATTGCACATGGGCATTCAAACAACTGTTAGAAAGAGGTTTTATATACGTAAGAATGTACACAAAGGAGGAAGTGAAACAGAGATATAGAAAATATGAAAACAAGGAAAACCCAACTTCTGGAGCTGAACAGTAGCACGTCTAAGATGAAAAATGTAGTAGATGGCCTTTCTCTCACGTTAAACACTAAATAGCAAAAAGAGAGAGAGAGACAGAGAGAGAGAGAGAGAGAACGTGAATGTATGATCATTGCAGTTGTCCAGAATAAAGCAGAGAAAAGGAAGGGTGCAAACCACGCCCTGCACACAAACACTAGAGTATGTGTGAGCTTTGTAGCAATTTCACGTGGCCTGGTAGATAAGAAATTGGCTGAGGTACAGAAAAAAACTGTTTGAAGAAGTAATGTCTGGTTATTATCTGAATTGTATGAACCCTCTACACCCAGAGATTCAAGAATTCAGGAATCCAGCCAACAAAACCCCCAAACATAAAGATCATGAAAAAAACCCTCCTTATCAACCTACATCCCAATAAAATTGCTTCAGACCAATGATAAAGAAAAAATCTAAAAAGCAGATGGAGATGAGTCCATTGCATTACCTGTCACGTCCCTAATTCTGTAGATGGTCTCTGTTTCTTTCTGGTCTGTGGTACTCTTGGAGTGTCTCTTCACTTATAGGATCCCCCTTCCTATTTCTTGCAGGGTGGTTTAGCGGCCAAACCCTTTGAGTTCCTTTCTGTCCTGGAAGCTCTTTATCTCTGCTCCTATTCGGAATGCCTCCTTGCTGGGTAAAGTATTCTTGGCTGCATGTTTTTCTCATTTAGTACCCTGACTCGATCACGCCAGCCCTTTCTGGTGTGCCAGGTCTCTGTGGATAGGTATGTGGCTAGAAGACCCTCTTGTCTCAAGCTGCTTTCAGGATTTTCTCTTTCTGTCTGAAATTGCAAACGTCACTGTATGTGTTAGGGTGTTCCTCTATTCCTGTGGATTTGGGGAAGAGTCCTCTCTACCTCTTGGACTTGAATGCCCGTTTCCCTCCCAGATTGGGGAAGTTCTCAGCTACGATCTACACAGATAGATCTTCTGTCCCTCTGTGTCTTCTCCCTCGGGGCCAGAAGTAATTCCAATATTGTTTCCTTTTGTGGCATCACTGATTTTTCGATTCCTCCACCCATGGTCCATTCGTTGGCTTTCTCTCTTTTCCTCAGATTTCTTCCTTTCTGTCAGCTTGTCTTTGGTGTCACTGACTCTGTCTTCTGCCTCATTGACCCTGGCCGTTAGAGCATCCACATCCAATGTAGACTGCATCTCAGTTAGAGCCTTTGGAATTTGGGCCTGATTCGATTTCATTTCTGCACTATGAGAGTCTCTCGTGTCATTTAAACTTTTTTCAAGCCCAGCTAGCAACTTTGTAATTGTCATCCTGAGTTCCAGCTCTGACATCTTACTTAAAACTGTATGCATTAGATCAGTGGCAGAGAGTGTTACCTCTGGCTCTTTCTTTTGCTGTGAATCCCTCCCTCTAGTCACTTTTCCCAGAGAAGAATGGATGGGGGAGAGAGAGATTAGGATCTCACAGGGTGGACAAAACAGGGTGAGCCACTTGGTCCCGAGTGTCTGTTGGTCCGTGTGTTGGAAGTCACTAAATCCCAAAATGGTAAAGAAAGCCAAACTCATATATACACCAAAATCAAATTGAATATAGCGACAGGAATCCAAGAATGAAGAATATGTGTATCAAATGTCAATGTAAAAAATGAAAGTTAAGAAAAGATTGAACAATGAAGAGTTGCTAAAATAAAAAAAAAAGTAGTTGGAAAAAAGAAAGAAAAAATGAAATGGAAAATTTTGAATGGAGAGAGAAATGAATCATGAGAAAAAGCCTCGAGCTCTAGGTGCTATTTTCCCCTAGCGCTGGAGTTTGGCCATCCTCTTTGGTCTGTAAACTTGCTGTTCACTTGTTCTTTCACCTCGTTTTCGGGGGGCAGGGGCCTAGTGCCCTGTTTCTCAGGTGTTTTTGCCTGGACGGGGATGCACTGCCCCTTGCCAGGGGGCCCGGTGGGGCTCAGGGTCAGCGGGTTGCTCTGTGTGCCTTGCGTTCCCAGAGGGCTTTCCCCGCCTCTTGAGAGGGTGAGAATAAAAACGGCCGCCCGCATCTGTAGGCGCGGAGGTGTGATGCTGTTGTGCGCCAAGTTCTGTAGACGTCTGCGGTGCTCCCCACACCAAAGCTCCTGGGGGAAGGCGGAGGGTCACAGCATTCCTGTCCTTTGCAGGGCTCCCAGATGGAGAGCTTCTGATCAAGTAGTGGACTCCCCGTCAAGTGACTTCGTGTGAGGAGAGGGATCTCTCCCTTCTCCTCACTTGGGTCTCGAGCAGGAAGCGTAGGCACTGCTCTCACAACAACTGAACTGGAGGGTTATCAGGAATTGGGGCTGGCAGGGGCAGGGGGTCACTGCTGGAGGAGCCTGAGGGGTGTGGAGGGGCTATGCCCAGTGCAAAAGCCGCCGGTTGAGGCTCTGTCCATCCTGCAGCTTCCACGAGCACCCAGTGTGCTTTGGAAATGAGGAGGTTGTGGAATATAGGTGAGGTTCAGTGGGGTGGAACCCGGAGCCGACGACCAGGAGAGAATTCTTGAGACGTCTTTGGTGCAAAATTGGTGGTTTATGACAGGACCCGTGGCAGAAAGAGCTGCTGCCCCGGCTTGTGAGGGGTGGCTGATGATAAGACTATGGGGTTGGGGAAGGTAAGGAAAAAGGGAGGTTGAGATAATACTTGCATATGTTAAAGAAGACTCCCAAGGTACAGAGGCCTTGCCATTGTCTAGGGAAGGTGGTTTTGCCCTCTAGCAAGGCATGAACATTAAGACGGTTGGAACTTCCTGGAGGCTGCAGATTAGAAGGACATTTCATTGTATCTACTTTCCCTTCAGGAAGCTAAGTAATTGATAGAAAGGCTTGGTTCTTGGAAAGTGCTAAGACATTGGGAAACTGAGGGAGACTTAAGTCTTGCAGGATTGTGGTGTCTGTAGGTGAACTATTTCTTTGCCCTTTAGGGCAGCCGGGAGTGCCTGAGGAATGTCACGTCCACCCCATGGTGGGGGGTGGGTGTGGGGTGTCAGTTCCGGCTTTGTCCTCAGCTAGCCTTCTCTTGCCTCCTCAGTAAAGGTCCCTCCTGTTCACAGAGGTTCAAGCAGTTCTCGCTGTTGCCACCTAGTGGACATATGGATGAACACATTCAGGTCATGTCTGTGACTCACTGAGCTGAGCTGCCATGAGAGGTTGGTTCCTTCCTGGAGGACAGGGCCCAAAAAGGATGGACCCGGAGCAAGCAGACAAGTGTGGCCCAGCCGACGCCCCTCTGCTGGCCTGGAAGCAGGACCCGGTTGCTCTACTTAGAAGCTGAGTTCTAGAGCAAGAGGGGCTGGAGTGGCTGGGGTGTGTCCCGGGACGGGGTCTGGATGAGGGGTGTTCCAGGACGGGGGTGGGGGGGGTGGGGGGGCAGGGCTGCTTGTGGAGGGAGGATCCATGAGGGCGGTATGGACAGGCTCTTTCCTGCTCCACGGGTCCCGCCCAGGTAGCCTGATGGCCTTACTGCTGGCTTGTCTTCCTCATGATTTCAGGGTTCATCTCTAGTCTCCGGGGACCCTCCTTTCCCGAGCAAGGCTCCACGGAAAGAAAGAGAGTATAGCTAGAGGACCCTACAGCCAATACTCCAACAAGGGGACTAGCGTGTGTTCCAGAAATTGTGCTTTTAGGAAACAGCCCTAAAGCAAAAGAGATTTACGGCACATTGTACTCTTCACTTTAAGGAGGAGACTCAAAGAATTGGAGAGGTCTCAGTTGTTGGGCAGGTGGTGCTGCTGAGTAAATGATGTGTAGCCCCTGAAAATGCAGAAGGGGACAGGAGAGGAGTAGCAGTGCCTGTCCACTGTGGGGACCTCAGGCCGAACAAGAGCCCAGCTGTGGAACCCTCCCTGCCCCACCCTGTCCCCCACACAGGCAAACCCCCTCCCCCGCTCTCACTCACCCATACACTCCGAGGGAAAGGACTGGAAGAGGGACGCCATGTGTTATGGGCTATCATGGTAGAAGGTAGAAGGAACGTGTCTTCCTTTCTTCATATTTACATCACTCTTTTGCTACCAAAACGTAATCTGGCTGAAACCTTAGAGAACTTTTAAATTACCTGATACGTTTGTAATAAGGAGGAAGATTTAATATGCAGTCTTAATATTTTTATAATATGCACATTAGAATCATTGAAACCTGGCCTATCCAGGAAAATGAAAGATTTTGAAGGTGTCTCCTGGACCCAGATATTTCTGGCTCCTGGGTCACACTTACAAAAGGGAAGCCTATCCCAGATCATGAAAACATTTCATTTTGGGGCTTCACATGTGCAGTATTGTGTCAGGAATATTCCTTTGTAGTAAAATGGGGTTTTTTTGTTTCTGTTTATGTTTTTGTGTGTTTGTTTGTTAAGAGAAAACAACCTGAAAAAAAAATGAATCACTCATAGGTTACGTAGCTAGATATAAAAAGGCCACACTGCCTGATCCCACACACATGAAAACCCAGAAGTAACTCACAGAGGCGGAGAGGAGAGGGGAGCCGTGGCTGCAGGGACTGGGCTGAGGGAATGAGCAGTATCTGACGAGTGGCACGGGAGTCTCTGGGAGGGAAATATTGTAGAAGGAGGAGGTTGTGAAACACTGTGTACCTAGTGACACCTGGATGTACAATTTAAAAGGATCAGAGTAAAATTCCACGAAAACTCAATTTATCCTTTATTTATAGACAAGAATATATTAAGCTATGAAATAGGTGCATGAACAATGCAAAAATTAGAAAGACTGGAATGACAAGGGAGGGGAAGCCATCCTTTGGGAATTCAGTGAGCAGGAACTGCTGCTCCGGGGCCGAGGCCGGATGCTCCACTGAGATAGGTGGTTGATGGCGCCCTTCAGCAACCCCGATAACTGGTGCTGTAGCCTGCTTGGACTCCGGGGCTGCCAAAGGTGCAGGTGGCTCTTGTAGCTGCTGACAGGGAGTCAGAGCTCTGTGTATATCCTCCGCTGGCTCTGACAGGCAAGTGACATCAGGGGCCCTTCAGGGACCTCCATAGCTAGTGCTGCAGCGTGCGCAGGCACCGGGGCTGCCAAAGGTGCAGGTGGGTCTTCAAGTTCCTGACAGGGAGTCAGAGCACTGAGTATATCCTGCCGTGGCTCTGAAATGGGAGGTGTCATCACGGGCTCTTCAGGGACCTCCATGGCTGGTGCCGCAGCCTGCTCGGGCTCCGGTGCTGCCAAGGGCGGTGGTTGCTCTTGGAGCTCCTGACAGGGACTCAGAGCAGTGATTATGCCCTGCCTGGCACCGACAGGGCAGGTGGCATCAGGGTCCCCTCAGGGACCTCCATAGCTAGTGCTGGAGCCTGCTCGGGCTCCAGGCTTTCCAAAGGTGCAGGTGACTCTTCTAGCTCCCGACAGAGAGTCAGAGCTGTGAGTATATCCTGCTGTGCCTCTGAAGTGGCAGGTGTCATCACGGGCTCTTCAGGGACATCCATGGCTGGTGCCGTAGCCTGCTCAGGATCCCGCGCTGTCAAAGGTGCAGGTGACTCTTCTAGCATCTGACAGTGAGAGCTGTGAGTATATCCTCCGCTGGCTCTGACATGTCACGTGGCCTAAGGGGCTCTTCAGGGACCTCCATAGCTAGGACTGCAGCCTGCTCGGGCTCTGGGGCTGTCAAGGGTGCAAGTGGCTCTTGGAGCTTCTGACAGGGAGTCAGAGCTGTGAGTATATCCTGCGCCAGCTCCGACAGGGCAGGTGGCATCAGGGGCCCTTCAGGGTCCTTCATAGCTGGAGCTGGAGCCTGCTCGGGCTCTGGGGCTGCCATAGATGCCAGTGGATCTTCCAGCTCATGACTGTTCGTCAGAGTTGTGAGTGTATCCTCCGCTTCCTCTGACATGGCAAGTGGCATCAGGGGCCCTTCAGGGACCTCCAGAGCTAGTGCTGCAGCGTGCTCAGGCGCTGGGGCTGCGAAAAGTGCAGGTGGGTCTTCAAGCTCCTGACAGGGAGTCCGAGCTGTGAGTATATCCTGCCGTGGCTCTGAAGTGGCAGTTGTCATCACGGGCTCTTCAGGGACCTCCATGGCTGGTGCCAGAGCCTGCTCAGACTCCCGCGCTGTCAAAGGTGCAGGTGACCTTTCTAGCTCCGGACAGAGAGTCAGAGTTGTGAGTATATCCACTGCTGTCTCTGACATGTCACGTGGCCTAAGGGGCTCTTCAGGGACCTCCATAGCTAGGACTGCAGCCTGCTCGGGCTCTGGGGCTGTCAAGGGTGCAAGTGGCTCTTGGAGCTTCTGACAGGGAGTCAGAGCTGTGAGTATATCCTGCGCCAGCTCCGACAGGGCAGGTGGCATCAGGGGCCCTTCAGGGTCCTTCATAGCTGGAGCTGGAGCCTGCTCGGGCTCTGGGGCTGCCATAGATGCCAGTGGATCTTCCAGCTCATGACCGTTCGTCAGAGTTGTGAGTGTATCCTCCGCTTCCTCTGACATGGCAAGTGGCATCAGGGGCCCTTCAGGGACCTCCAGAGCTAGTGCTGCAGCGTGCTCGGGCGCTGGGGCTGCGAAAAGTGCAGGTGGGTCTTCAAGCTCCTGACAGGGAGTCCGAGCTGTGAGTATATCCTGCCGTGGCTCTGAAGTGGCAGTTGTCATCACGGGCTCTTCAGGGACCTCCATGGCTGGTGCCAGAGCCTGCTCAGACTCCCGCGCTGTCAAAGGTGCAGGTGACCTTTCTAGCTCCGGACAGAGAGTCAGAGTTGTGAGTATATCCACTGCTGTCTCTGACATGTCACGTGGCCTAAGGGGCTCTTCAGGGACCTCCATAGCTAGGACTGCAGCCTGCTCAGGCTCTGGGGCTGTCAAGGGCGCAAGTGGCTCTTGGAGCTTCTGACAGGGAGTCAGAGCTGTGAGTATATCCTGCGCCAGCTCCGACAGGGCAGGTGGCATCAGGGGCCCTTCATGGACCTCCATAGCTGGAGTTGGAGCCTGCTGGGGCTCTGGGGCTGCCATAGATGCTGGTGGCTCTTGCAGCTCTTGACCGTTCATCAGAGCTGTGAGTGTATCCTCCGCTGCCTGTGACATGGCATGTGGCATCAGTGGCCCTTCAGGGACCTCCATAGCCAGTGCTGGAGCCTGCTCAGGCTCCAGGCTTTCCAAAGGTGCAGTTGACTCATATAGCTCCCGACAGGGAGTCAGAGCTGTGAGTATATCCTGCCGTGGCTCTGACATGGGAGGTGTCATCACGGGCTCTTCAGGGACCTCCATGGCTGGTGCTGGGGCCTGCTGAGGCTCCTGGCTTTCCGAGGGCGCAGGTGACTCTTGCACGTCCTCACGGTGGATCAGAGCCCTGACCACCAGCTGCACCGGGCCTGACATGGCAGGAGACGTCCGTGCTCTTTTGAGTTGCTGAGCTCCAGCAGCAGTGATGGGATTTTCCAGCTCAGGCTCTGAAGCTGCAGCAGGCACCACTGTGGGAGCTGGGACTAGCTTTCTGCGCAGTTCTGGATCTCGCTCTGGGGCTGCTGCTGTCGCTCCAAGAAGAGAAAGTATGGTCATCGTGATTGTCTTTCCATGTCCCTTCCAAATGAAGGCAACTTTGCCCACCACTCAATATTGTCTAAGAACCCATCCCTGGGTGCTCTCCCCAAACTGTAGCCCATGGGGACAGTGATCTGAGACCACTCCTTGCTCCCAGCCACACTGCAGTCTGTGGAGGCTTGCTCTGTGTGGCCCACTCTCTCCCCTCCACAGGCCTCCATCAGTCACCCCCAGTCCTCCTCACCCCCACCGTCTGGCTCAGCGGGCTTGAGGTGTCGCAGCTGAGAGAGGAGGAGCCAGGTACGTTGCTCCAGGTCTGAGCCTGGCACGAGGAGCTCTACGTATGCCAGTAGTGTCTTTAGGCAGGGAAATTCTGGGGGCTGGAAGAAATCTTCAGGGTAGCGGCCCAGCCAGGTGCCCAGGATGGAGGAGATGGCCCTGGGGACAGACAGGTGGGCAGAGGAGTCAGAGGACAGGGCAACTCCCACACGGATGCCCCAGGGAACCCCTGTGGGAACCTGGGCCCCTGGGTCCCTGGCTCCTGGCTGTCAGAGCCCATTCCTACTCCATGTCCACCTGTGATGTGGCAGTCCTGCCTGAGGTAGGCCTGGTCACTGAGGAGGGGCTGGCCCAAAGCCTCTGTGAGGGGGAGCCCTTGACCCCTGGTGTGACCATTTCTGTCCTCCAAGCGGAACCTGGACCCCCTGCTCAGTCTCCCTGCCCACTTGCCGTGTGACTTCCACTGCATGTGGGCAGGGAGAGTTGGCGTGTCTGGCATGGTCATTGCCCTCAGTGCACACTAGTGTTCTGTGACTATCCAACCAAGGAGGGAACTAAGGGACTCTGTCCCATCCCTGACCATCCCAGGACCCTCCCGATACCTCCCACTTCCCCTCCCGTGCCTACGTGGTGCCTCGTTCAGTAGGTTCCAGGAGAGGGTGTCCTTCCATGGACACTAATCTCCCACTGGGTGGGGGATGTCTAGTCCCCGAGCCCTCCCTGGGCCTCTGAGTACCTGCTGAGTACCCAGTGTCGACGTTCCACCCGATGTGTGGAAGCCATGCCCTTTGTTCTGGCTCCCAGGATTGGGGTAGAGACAGGGCTGGGAGTCGGCGGGGATGGGGAATGACTCTGTTAGGGGCTGAGGCTGTCCCTCAGCCCCCTCTGCTCTCCTACAGTGCCCACACCCCACCCAGGCCTTCCAGGACCCCTTTCCTCTCCTGCAGAAGCAGCTCTCAGACCTGGACCCTCTCACAGGAATTGCAGATGTGTGGGATGAGGGTCCAGCAGCCCCCAGATCGCAGTCCCCTCACTGCCCTCTCGAAGAAGGAAGGGCCCTGTGCATTAGCCAAAGCTCACTCACATTCCCTGCTGCTCCTGGGCTCCGCCGATCTCGTCCCAGGAGGAGAGGACGCATCTGTAGCTAGAGGAGGCTGGAGGGGTGGTGGGGGGATTGCATGAAATGCCCTGTGAACCCTCCCTCTCATCATATCTTGTGTCACTATCTGACTGCCGACTAGAATGGAGCCCTGGGGTGCTCCTGGGTGCTGTCTGCTGTGTGCGTGGGATCACAGTCAGCGCCCAGGGAAGCGTCTGCAGGTCTGCACCTAGAAGGGCATCCTTTATGCTCCCTGAATGAAAGGGCCCCCACCAGCCCCATCCCAGAGAGCTGAGTGGGCCTGGGGTCCCCTGCTCATCCCTGGGCATCCCTGCTCTGGTCTCACGCAGGACACAGACCCTAGATGAAGTGTCAGATGTCCTTTTCCAATGGGGAAAGAGCCCAGTTCAAGACCGTGGTGATGGTGAAGGGTGAGGCCGAAGTTTCTTCATGGGGAGTGAGATGATGGTACATGAGTATGACCACAGCCCCTGTAGTGGACCTTTCCACAGGGCCAGGCACCCAGGTGTCCTTACCCTACAGGACCCCACTGAGTCCCTATAATAACTCTGTCCCAGTCAGAGGAGCCAACCGAGGCTCCAGGAAGTTGGGTGGCATTCCCCAGCCTCCCAAACAGGAAGTGGGCAAATCCCACTGGGCTGTGGAGGGGCAGGGTGCTCACCTTGTCAACAGCTGGTCCAGCACCTCCTTGGTGGTAGCAAAAGCTCTGTATGTGGCCAGGAACATGGAGACGTAGCTGAGGTCTCTGTCTAGGAAGGCGGGCAGCAGGTGTTCTACTCGCTTCTTCAGCAGCTCCGCCCATTGGGGCCGCACCACGCAGATCCCATTGCTCTTCACGGTTGAGGCCTTTCTAGCCTGAGGTGGGATGGGAGACATGCGGTCTTCAGTGCGGTCACCAGGAGGGTTAGGGATTGGAGCTCAGCACAAACCCCCAGGCTCTTGATGACGTAGGCAAAGATTTGGGACAGGAGGGCCCACAGTAGCCAAAAGGAGCAAGGTGCCTGGCTGGTTCCATGGGTTCAGGGTCTGCCTCTTGGTTTCAGCTGATGTCATGATTTGCACGTCCTGAGATCAAGTCACTCATCAGGCTTCACAATTAGTGATGAGGGAATAGAAGGTGGCTGAAGACAAAGGAGAAGCTGACATTCTGCAACCCCCCCTCATGTATGCAACATTCCTCGGCACTCCTGGCTGCCCTAAAACTAAGGAAAGGAAAAAAGAAATGCTTAACTGACAGAGATCACAGCCCTGCAAGACCCATAATTCAGTTTCCTGAAGCCCTAACGTTACCACCCCCTCCATAAAATTGAGGGAGGGTGAGGCAGAAGGAAATGTAAATTAAATGGAATTTCTTTTAAACCTGGAGCCCATTGACAGGGACATGTGATAGGAGGAAAGTAACATTGTCCTGGGAAGCTCCCAACCATCTTATTATTAACACTTTCTAGAGGGGTCAACAACCTTAATTTGACAATAGCAAGGCCTCCAGTGTCCTGGGAGTCTTCTTTAACATATGAAAGTTCTTTGTCAAACTCCCTTTTTTCCTTACCTCCCCATGGTATATAATAACCTAGCCCTCACAACCTGGGGCAGCAGTTCTTTCTGCCCACAGGTCCTGTCCCCTGAAAACACCCCTGGGCTCTGACACAACTCTCCATCTTACCTGTTTTTGACCCCAGAGAAGCCGTTGGGCCTGTCAGGGATGGCCTGTGTCTTGCCTGTGCAATAGGGAGTGTTCCAGCATGTACTTCTTGCAGAAGTCCACAGGCATAGGTGGGAAACCATCTAAGAATTTGGGGGAGTGGTGTCCCATATAGGGAATACCTCCCACCACATTTTCTTCCTTTCTCACCTTCTCTGAGTCTGTAGGTAATCAGATCCCACCCAGACCCTAGTGTTGTGAGTGTACACATGTGTGCCCCAATGCTCATATTTTGCAGGCCCAAAAGATGACAGCCCCGCCTAGGGGTGGATGCTAAATAGCTTTCCCAGGCCTTAGGCTTTCTAATTTCCAAGGCAAACCCTGCAGAAGGTATTGGAGCCTTGGCTTAGAGGGGCTGAGCCCACCCTTACCCCTAGACGCTGCCAGTCGTGTGTCACGAGTCATCCCTCCTTTCCTCTGGGTGTCATCTGGACAGGGCTCAGAAGAAGTAACTCACAGAGGCAGAGAGGGGAGCTGTGGCTGCAGGGACTGGGCTGAGGGAATGAGTAGTATCTGACGAGTGGCACGGGAGTCTCTGGGAGGGAAATATTTTAGAAGGGCAAGGTTGTGAAACACTCTGTACCTAATGACACCTGGATGTACAATTTAAAAGGATCAGAGTAGGAGGGAGTTAAGATGGCAGAGGAGTGGGGGACCCCTTTTTCAGCCAGCACACTGAGTCGAGCTGGATAGGTACCAGACCAGCCTGAACATCCACGGAATCAGCCTGAGATGCAGGAAGATACATCTGGATCTCTACAAATGAACATCTCCAGTGCTGAGTATTGAGGTACGATGCGGGGAGCCGTGAAACCGCGCACAGATATTGGAAGATAAACGGAAGGGGGAGGGAGCTGCCGCAATCGGGCGCCAGGAAGCGCTAGCCACCTGCACGGAGCGGGCGGACTCGCGGAACAGCACCTGCGAGAGAGCAGACTGAGAACATGAGCCAGGAGCACGCGCCACCAGACTTCTCACGGAACTCCGTTGTGCTGACTGGAACCAGACTGAGACCGGGAGCAAGCAGGGGTGGCTGGCGGCTGGCGGTGTTAGAAACACAAAGGACAGAGACGTGCCGGCCCTGGAAGTGAGGGCAGGGACGCCTGGTGTGGGGCGCACATCCCGGGGCACTGCAGGGTTGAGCAGCACCAACAGTAACAGAGTTAAAGTGGCCAGAATATTGGTGGAGAACGGGCCACAATCCCTCTGTTCTGAGACAGAGGCTGGGATTCGGCCGCTGCTTCTCTGACTCAGAAGAGGCACAGCAAACCGCCAGGGAAAGCCGCCAGAGAACAAAAGCCTGGAAAGACCAGCTCACAGCGTGCCCATCCCCATCCCCCCTCGCAGGGGACACGGAGACTCTACCCAAACAGGGTTGCCTGAGTTTCGGCGTGGCAGGCACCTCCCCCAGAAGGCAGGCTGAAAAATCAAGAAGTGCACATCCCGGGGTGTCTGGGTGATGCAGTCATTGAGCGCCTGTCTTCGGCTCAGGGTGTGATTCCAGCATTCCAGAAAGGAGTCCCTCATTGGGCTCCTCTGCTGGGAGCCTGCTTCTTCCTCTCCCACTCCCCTGCATGTGTTCCCTCTCTCGCTGGTTGGCTCTCTGCCACATAAACAAATAAAATCTTTAAAGAAGGAGCCCACAACCCTAAGATCCCTATAAAACAAGGGCGCACGGCCTGGGTCCCAGTCAATAATTTGGGCTTTGGACAACCCCGCAACCTCTCCTCATCAGAATGATGAGAAGCAGAAGTCCCCCCCAGCAAAGAAAAGACACTGAGTCTGTGGCCTCTGCCACAGAAATAATGGATATGGATGTAACCAAATTATCAGAAATGGAATTCAGAGTAACAATGGTCAAGATGATGAGTAGACTTGAAAAAAGTATTAATGAAAATGTTACTAAGAATATAGAATCCCTAAGGGTGGAAATGAGAGCAAATCTGACAGAAATTAAAAATTCTATGAGCCAAATGCAATCAAAACTAGAGGCTCTGATGGCCAGGGTCACCAAGACAGAGGAACGTATTAGTGAATTGGAGGATTGGTTAGTAGAAGAAAAAATGAAAATAGAAGCTGGACTTAAAAACATCCATGCCCATTAATGTAGGTTACGGGAGATTACTGACTCAATGAAACGATCCAATGTCAGAATCATCGGCATCCCCGAGGGGGTGGAGAAAAACAGAGGTCTAGAAGAGATATTTGAACAAATTGTAGATGAAAACTTCCCTAATCTAGCGAGGGAAACAAACATTCGTGTCCAAGAGGCAGAGAGGACCCCTCCCAAGCTCAACCATGACAAACCTACGCTACGCCACGTCATAGTGCAATTCGCAAATATTAGATCCAAGGATACAGTATTGAAAGCGGCCAGGGCAAAGAAATTTCTCACGTACCAAGGCAAAGGCATCAGAATTACGTCAGACCTGTCTACACAGACCTGGAATGAGAGAAAGGGTTGGGGAAGCATTTTTAAAGCTCTTTCAGAGAAAAACATTCAGCCAAGGATCCTTTATCCAGCAAGGCTGTCATTCAGAATTGATGGAGAAATAAAGACGTTCCAGAATCGCCAGTCATTAACCAATTGCGTAACCACAAAACCAGCCCTACAGGAGATATTAACGGGGTTCTATAAAAGTAAAAAGGCTCCAAGAGTGATACAGAACAGAAAGTCACAACTGATACAAACAAAGACTTTACTGGCAACATGGCATCATTAAAATTCTATCTCTCAGTTCTTAGTGTCAATGTAAATGGGTTCAACACTCCCATAAAATACCACAGGGTTGCAGATTGGATAAAAATAAATGACCCATTCATTTGCTTTCTACAAGAGACTCATTTTGAACCCAATGATGCATTCAGACTGAGAGTAAGTGGATGGAGTACCATCTTTCATGCTAATGGACCTCAAATGAAAGCTGGGGTAGCAATTCTCATATCAGATAGATTGGATTTTAAACTAGAGACTATAGTTAGAGATGCAGAAGGGCATTATATTATTCTTAAAGGAAGTATTCAACAAGTGGATATGACAATTATAAATATATATGCCCCCAACAGGGGAGCAGCAAGATACACAAGCCAACTCTTAACCAGAATAAAGAGACATATAGATAAAAATACATTAATAGTAGGGGACCTCAACACTCCACTATCAGAAATAGACCAAACACCCTGGCAAAAACTAAGCAAAGAATCAAAGGCTTTGAATGCCATACTCGACGAGTTGGACCTCATAGATATATATAGAACACTACACCCCAGAACCAAAGAATACTCATTCTATTCTAATGCCCATGAACATTTTTAAGAATAGACCATGTTCTGGGACACAAAACAGGTCTCAACCGATACCAAAAGATCGAAATTATCCCCCTGCATATTCTCAGACCACAACGCTTTGAAAGTGGAACTCAACCACAAGGAAAAATGCGGAACAAACTCAAACACTTGGAGACTAAGAACCATCTGCTCAGGAATGATTCAATAAAGCAGGAAATAAAAAATCAATTTAAACAATTTATGGAGACCAACGAGAATGAAAACACAACGGTCCAAAACCTATGGGATACTGCAAAGGCAGTCCTAAGGGGAAAACACATAGCCATCCAAGCCTCACTCAAAAGAATAGAAAATCTAAAATGCAGTTTTTATATTCTCACCTCAAGAAGCTGGAACAGCAACAGAGGGACAGGCCTAATCCACTCATGAGGAAGCAGTTGACCAAGATGAGAGCAGAAATCAATGAATTAGAAACCAAAAGTACAGTAGAGAATATCAACAGGACTAGAAGCTGGTTCTTTGGGAAAATCAAAAAAATTGACAGACCACTGGCAAGACTTATCCAAAAGAAAAGAGAAAGGACCCAGTTTATTAAAATTATGAATGAAAAAGGAGACGTCACAACCAACACCAATGAAATTGGAAGGATTATTAGAAACTTTTATCAACAGCTATATGCCAAAAAACTAAGCAATCTGGAAGAGATGGAGGCCTTCCTGGAAACCTATAAACTACCAAGACTGAAACAGGAATAAATTGATTTCTTAAACAGGCCAATTAATTATGAAGAGATTGAGTCAGGGATAAACAACCTTCCAAATAACAAAACTCCAGGCCCGGACGGTTTTCCTGGAGAATTCTACCAAACATTCAAAGAAGAAATAATACCTATTCTCCTAAAGCTATTTCAAAAAATAGAAACAGAAGGAAAGCTACCAAACTCATTCTATGAGGCCAATATTACCTTGATCCCGAAACCAGGCAAAGACCCCAACAAAAAGGAGAATTACAGACTGATTTCCCTAATGAATATGGATTCCAAAATCCTCAAGACCCTTGCTAATAGAATCCAACAGTACATTAAAAGGATTACCCATCATGACCAAGTGGGATTCATACCTGGGATGCAAGCGTGGTTCAACATTCGCAAATCGATCAACATGATACGTCATATCAACAAAAAAAGACTCAGGAACCATATGATCCTCTCAATTGATGCCGAAAAAGCATTTGACAAAATACAGCATCCTTTCCTGATTAAAACCCTTCAGAGTGTAGGAATAGAGGGTACATTTCTCAATCTCATAAAAGCCATCTATGAAAAGCCTACAGCAAATATTATACTCAATGGGGAAAAGCTGGAAGCCTTTCCCTTAAGATCAGGAACACGACAAGGATGCTCACTCTCCCCACTATTATTCAACATAGTACTAGAAGTCCTTGCAACAGCAATCAGACAACAAAAAGGGATCAAAGGTATCCAAATCGGCAAAGAAGAAGTCAAAATATCTCTCTTCACAGATGACATGATACTCTATATGGAAAACCAAAAAGAATCCACTCCAAAACTATTAGAAGTTATAGAGCAATTCAGTAATGTGGCAGGATACAAAATCAATGCTCAGAAATCAGTTGCATTTCTATACACGAATAATGAGACTGATGAAAGAGAAATTAGGGAATCCATCCCATTTACAATAGCAACGAAAACCACACGTTACCTTGGAATGAACTTAACCAGAGATGTAAAGGATCTATATTCTAGAAACTATAAATCATTCTTGAAAGACTTTGAGGAAGATATAAAAAGATGGAAAAATATTCCATGCTCATGGATCAGAAGAATTAACATAGTTAAAATGTCCCTGCTACCCAGAGCAATCTACATTTTCAATGTTATCCCGGTCAAAATACCAATGACATTTTTCAAAGAACTGGAACAAATAGTCCTTAAATTTGTATGGAAACAGAAAAGGCCCAGAATCTCCAAGGAACTGTTGAAAAACAAAGCTGGGGGCATCACAATGCCGGATTTCGAGCTGTACTACAAAGCTGTGATCACAAAGACAGCATGGTACTGGCACAAAAACAGACACATAGACCAATGGAACAAAATAGAGAACCCAGAAATGGACCCTCGGCTCTTTGGGCAACTAATCTTTGATAAAGCAGGAAAAAACATGCAGTGGGAAAAAGACAGTCTCTTCAATAAATGGTGCTGGGAAAATTGGACAGCTACATGCAAAAGAATGAAACTTGACCACTCACTCACACCATACACAAAAATAAACTCCAAATGGATGAAAGACCTCGATGTGAGACAGGAATCCATCAAAATTCTAGAGGAGAACATAGGCAGCAACCTCTACGACATCAGCCAAAGCAACCTTTTTCATGACACATCTCCAAAGGCAAGAGAAACAAAAGATAAAATGAATTTATGGGACTTCATCAAGATAAAAACCTTCTGCACAGCCAAGGAAACAGTCAAAAAAACTAAGAGGTAGCCCACGGAATGGGAGAATATATTTGCAAATGACACTACGGATAAAGGACTGGTATCCAAGATCTACAAAGAACTTCTCAAACTCAATACATGAGAAACAAATAAACAAATAAAAAAATGGGCAGAAGATATGAACAGACACTTTTCCAACGATGACATACAAATGGCTAACAGACACATGAAAAAATGTTCAAAATCATTAGCCATCAGGGAAATTCAAATCAAAACCACACTGAGATACCACCTTACGCCAGTTAGAATGACAAAAATTGACAAGGCAAGAGACAACAATTGTTGGAGAGGATGTGGAGAAAGGGGATCCCTCCTGCATTGTTGGTGGGAATGCAAGTTGGTACAGCCACTCTGGAAAACAGTGTGGAGGTCCCTTAAAAAGTTAAAAATTGAGCTACCCTATGATTCAGCCATTGCACTACTGGGTATTTACCCCAAAGATACAGACGTAGTGAAGAGGAGGGTCATATGCACCCCAATGTTCATAGCAGCATTGTCCACAATAGCTAAATTGTGGAAGGAGCTGAGATGCCCTTCAACAGATGACTCGATTAAGAAGTTGTGGTCCAGGGGCGCCTGGGTGGCACAGCGGTTAAACGTCTGCCTTCGGCTCAGGGCGTGATCCCGGTGTTATGGGATCGAGCCCCACATCGGGCTCCCTGCTCTGGTGGGAGCCTGCTTCTTCCTCTCCCACTCCCCCTGCTTGTGTTCCCTCTCTCGCTGGCTGTCTCTCTCTGTCAAATAAATAAATAAAATCTTAAAAAAAAAAAAGAAGTTGTGGTCCATATATATAATGGAATATTACTCAGCTATCAGAAAAAACGAATTCTCAACATTTGCTGCAACATGGACGGCACTGGAGGAGATAATGCTAAGTGAAATAAGTCAAGCAGGGAAAGACAATTATCATATGATTTCTCTCATCTATGGAATATAAGAACTAGGATGATCCATAGGGGAAGAAAGGGATAAGAGGGGTAACCAGAGGGGGGAATGAAACATGAGAGACTATGGACTATGAGTAACAAACTGAGGGCCTCAGGGGAGGGGGTGGGGGAATGGGATAGACTAGTGATGGGTAGTAAGGAGGGCACATATTGCATGGTGCACTGGGTGTTATACGCAACTAATGAATCATCGAACTTTACATCGGAAACCGGGGATGTACTATATGGTGACTAACATAATATAATAAAAAATCATTAAAACAAATAATAATAAAAATAAAAGGATCAGAGTAAAATTCCATGAAAACTCAATTTATCCTTTATTTATAGAGCAAAATATATTAAGCTATGTTATAGGTGAATGAACAACACAAAAATTAGAAACACTGGAGTGACGGGAGGGGAAGCCATCCTTTGGGGATTCAGTGAGCAGGAACTGCTGCTCGGGGGC
Organism: Ursus americanus; assembly: GCF_024610735.1. Lineage (NCBI taxonomy): Eukaryota > Metazoa > Chordata > Mammalia > Carnivora > Ursidae > Ursus > Ursus americanus. The sequence goes on from NC_142159.1 coordinate 31,140,801, forward strand.
TGAGGCTGGTTGCTCCACTGAGACAGGTGGTTGCCAGTGCCCTTTGGCAACCCTGATAACTGGTGCTGCAGCCTGCTCGCGCTCCAGGGCTGACAAGGGCACAGGTGGCTCTTGTAGCTGTGACAGGGAGTCAGAGCTGTGAGTATGTCCTGTGTTGGCTCCAAAAGGGCAGGTGGCATCAGGCCCCCTGAAGGGGACCTCTCTAGCTGGTGCTGGAGCCTGCTTGGGCTCCTGGCTTTCCAAAGGCACAGGTGACTCTTGCACGGATCCACCAGCTGTGTTGGCCCCGACAGAGCAGGTGACGTCCCTGCTCTTTTGAGTTGCTGAGCTCCAGCAGCAGTGATGGGATTTTCCAGCTCAGGCTCTGAAGCTGCAGCAGGCACCACAGTGGGAGCTGGAACTAGCTTTCTGCGCGGTTCCGGATCTCGCTCTGGGGCTCCTGCTGTCACTCCAAGAAGAGAATGTATGGTCATCATGATTGTCTTTCCATGTCCCTTCCAAATGAAGGCAACTTTGCCCACCACTCATTATTGTCTGAGTCTAAGAACCCATCCCTGGGTGGTCTCCCCAGACTGTAGCCCATGGGGACAGTGATCTGAGACCACTCCTTGCTCCCAGCCACACTGCAGTCTGTGGAGGCTTGCTCTGTGTTGTCCACTCTCTCCCCTCCACAGGCCTCCATCAGTCACCCCCAGTCCTCACCCAGCCTGTGGCTTAGCAGGCTCAAGGTGTTGCAGCTGAGAGAGGAGGTGCCAGGCACGTTGCTCCAGGTCTGAGCCTGGCACGTGGAGCCCTACATATGCCAGTAGTGTCTTTAGGCAGGGAAATTCTGGGGGCTGGAAAAAATCTTCAGGGCAGTGGCCCAGCCAGGTGCCCAGGATGGAGGAGATGGCCCTGGGGACAGACAGGTGGGCAGAGGAGTCAGAGGACATGTCACCTCCCACAGAAGATGCCCCAGGGGACCCCTGTGGGTACCTGGGCCCCTGGGTCCCCGGCTCCTGGCTGTCAGAGCCCATTCCTACTCCATGTCCACCTGTGATGTGGCAGTCCTGCCTGAGGTAGGCCTGGTCACTGAGGAGGGGCTGGCCCAAAGCCTCTGTGAGTGGGAGTCCTTGACCCCTGGTGTGACCATTTCTGTCCTCCAAGCGGAAGCTGGACAGCCTGCTTAGTCTCCCTGCCCACTTGCCGTGTGACTTCCACTGCATGTGGGCAGGGAGGTGTGGCGTGTCTGGCGTGGTCATTGCCCTCAGTGCACACTAGTGCTCTGTGACTATCCAACCAAGGAGGGAACTAAGGGACTCTGTCCCATCCCTGGCCTTCCCAGGACCCTCCGATACCTCCCACTTCCCCTCCTGTGCCTACGTGGTGCCTTGTTCAGTAGGTGCCAGGAGAGGGTGTCCTTGCGTGGACACTAATCTCCCACTGGCTGGGGGACGTCCAGTCCCCGAGCCCTCCCTGGGTCTCCTGAGTACCTGCTGAGCACCCAGTGTCGACATTCCACCAGATGTGTGGAAGCCATGCCCTTTTCTGGGTCCCAGGATTGGGGTAGAGACAGGGCTGGGAGGCGGCGGGGATGGGGAATGACTCTGTTCGGGGTGAGATATATCTCTATCTTGAATATGTGGGGTCATCTCCCAATTCTTTGTTTGAATAGGTTATGAATTTTTGTGGTAAATGTCTTCCATTCTCTTTTGGAATCAACACCATCAATTGCTTCCCAAGTCATTGACACCTTTATTTTATTCCCACTGAATCAATCCTCTCAGTCTGGAAACATGCTTAGAACTTCCCTACAAAAAAATATCTAATCTTGGTCCTGTTGCCTGATTGGGCTACTTTCTTATTTCTTCTTTCTTTCGTTGATAAATTGCGTGCTTCCAATACCTAAATATCCACTCTCTCTTTACTTTGTGCAATTGGGTTTCTAGATGTGCTTTAGCCTTGTCTGGGCTGGCATAACAAACATTCCGTAGCTGGGTGACTTAAACAAGAAGCATTTATTTTTCACAGTTCTAGAAGCTGAGAAGTCCAAGACCGAGGTGCTGGCAGATTTGGTTTCTGGTAAGAGCCGATTTGTGGTTTGCAGCTGGCGCATGGTGGAGAGCAGATGGGGAGATCTTGTGTCTCCTCCTCTTTTTATAAGGGCATTAATCTCATCATGAGGTCCCCACTCTCATGTCACTAATATAACTCTAATCACCTCCCTAAAGCCCCACATCGAAATATCATCATATTTGGGTTTAAGATTTCATCATATGCATTTGGTAGAGACATAGTCAGTCCATGACACCTACTATGTGTGGATCCCATGTTTTCCAAGGTCATCAGTGACCTCATAATTGTTTGTTCACAATGTGTTTTCTTTTTTTCATAATAGCCTTACTGAGGAATAAGCTTATATATAAGAAGCTGAACATATTTTGAGTGTACAGTTTGATGAATACTGACATGTATATACACTCATGAAACTATCCCCACAATCAAATTAGTGATCATAACCATCACTCCCCGAACTTTTCTTGTGCCCCTTCCTGCCTCTTATCTTCCTTTCCCAGGCCTCCACCAATGAGCTTTCTGTCGGCCTCAATTAGTTGTCCTTTCCAGAATTGCTAGAATTTTCTATAGATGAGCAGTATGTATGGTCTTTTTGTCTGGCTTCTCTCACTCAGCATAATCATTTTGAGATGCACTGATGTTATTGCTTGTATCAGTGGTTCATTCCTTTTTATTACTGAGTAGTATTCAGTTGTGTGGATCTACCACTGTTTGTCTTCCACTTTATACAGATGTGGTTTTCAGAACAAGTGGAACAGAACACTTAACTGAAAGATGAATGAAGCATCAATAGCAAAGAGCCATCGTAGATGATTCCATATCTAAGAATTTCACATGTGATTAAAATGGAAATCATAAGTCAATGAATTAGATGAATATTTTTAATTTTTACAAAGTATTTTAATTATTTATATGACAGAGAGAGAGAGAGAGAGCACACGTAGGGGGAGCAGGAGAGGGAGAAACTCCCCACTGAGCAGGGAGCCCAATGCAGGGCTCAAAACCTGGACCCTGGGATCATGACCTGAGCCGAAGGCAGATGCTCAACTGAGTGAGCCACCCACATGTCCCTAAATTAGATGAATTTAAGCAAATTATTTTGGAGTCATTGAACAGGAGTTCGGAGCAAAAAATATAAGTAGATTCTCCCCTCACTTGATACAGCATAGTAACTAAGTAGAGTAATGACTTCAAAATTATACAGTTTATTTTCTTAAATAGATTGGGACATGATCTTCTTTTAAGATTATTTGGCCGTGGTATGCAGGGTAGATTAGAAATAGGAAGGGTTGACATATAGACGCCAAAGCTAGGAGGCCATGGTAACATTTAGGAGCATGAGTTAATAAGAACAATGGCAATGAGAGTGGAGAAGGGGAAACTAAGAAATAGATTTCCAAATTTCCAAATTAGATTTTTCTAACCAGAATTCAATGAAAGCAATCTCTTAATTCTTTTCCAGACTTGTCTTCAGGTAGCAGATGCTCTTCCAATTTTCGTTGGGAGAACACTGTTCCGGGAGACCAGAGTCTAGACCTGCTTTAGTCACACACTTTCTGTGTGACCATAAACAAGTTGTGTATCTTTCTGCGGCATCTGCTTTCTCTCCTGCAAAGTGAATGGACAAAGCAGGTACTATGAGTTCTTCTAGCTCCAGATTTCTTATATGATAAGAATTTATTATCTTGAAACTCCTCCCTAATTAGTCCTAAAATGACAGACCATTTCAGCTGGAAATGAAGAGAGTAAGTGAATTGTATGGACGAACTACCCTTCCAGGGCCCTGGTGAAGTATTCAGCTGTAACATAGATTAAAAATTCTCTGTGCACACTGTGTTTTCTCTTCATAATGAAGGGAGCTGTGCACAAAGGAATAGGGTTGTAGGGTATTAATTTGCTTCTGTTCTGCTGGGTCAAATGGCACTCAAGAGGTTAGGTGTTTGTAATCTAAACATGCACAAAGTTCAGGAAAGGAAGAAGCCTAGAGTTTGGTTACTTCGGACAAATTACAGGTCCATAGGGACCACTTCATAAGATGACCCAGAGGAGAATTCAACTTTTTAATTGATCTCCTGTGGTCCTCTGACTCTTGTCAATATCACAGATAAGTCCAGAAGATGCCCCTAGTGATTCATTATAACACTTGTCTCATGGATTACTCCATTTTTAAATGTTTCTCTGTGGTAAGACTAAGTAGTTAACAAAGACATGTTGGCTTCCCCAGTGGACCTTATTAAAACTGCTGTGGTTAAGAGGTGATTAATTTATGTAAATGAATCAATGTGGCCAATGAACCAAGCTATGCACACAGAACATATCCAGGAGGGGGAGAATCCCAAAGCTTAGTCACACTCAGGAGAGCAATGTGTAGTATTTAAAGGTGAATTCCTGAGGAAAGATGAAAAAAGAACACTGAGAATGATGTCTTTGATTCAAAAAGGCTCAACATGAGATGACAGACAGTTGAAAGATGGTTCTAGAATTTGTACATGTTGCTTTCGCATAGATTCCTGGAGCAAAAGTAAAAAATCCTTGCATTTATGGGAAGCTGGTCAGCTCAAGAGGCTGTCCTCAAGCTTCCACTGTGTACCTGGTACCCATCCTATCTGCAGTCAGCAAATGTCACCAACCTCTTTCTTGTGCCAGTTGTTATGTCCCAGGGGCAGGTAAATTTTACTCTGCTATGTAGAATAATAGATCGGAGGGGTGAGTGAGTTAGCCTGAGATTTAAAATCTACCTGATTGTTGGAAAGAATTATAGAAATGGAAAGTCAGAAAGAGAGATTTCGTGTGAAAAGGATAAGTTAGATTTGGCCTGTTTCATAATAATCATATGTTTTGAGTATAGAGCATCAAATTTTTTCCATTAAGAGATCATTAGTTTCCTTCTTAGCCCTAACTCACTAGGAATATCAAAATCAGGGTCATTGTGGCACTTTTATATGAATTACAATTAGTTATGATGTGGTTGCAATTACTGATTTTTGGGAAATAATGTAGCTTTACTACCATTAGGTGAAAAATCGGAACGGGGATCCACATCTGTAGGTGTGTGATGTGAATAGTTCTCCTGGGGTTGGGCAGTGCACACCTGTATGATCTTGTACAGAGCCCTGTCAGAGGAGATAGTGATTTAAAAAGAAATGGCTTACCTACTTCCCCAGAGCTTTATCTTTGAAATGACTACCAGAGATATAGGTACTGCTAAGAGATCAAGGCAAGAGGGAAAGGTCTGGAAATGGGACCTTATGAGATGCCCAAGCAAAGAGAGAAAGTCGGGGAAGGAGAATAAAGAGGAAGAGCCTGTGAAGTTTTAGGGGAATTAGTTTTGGGCAGTATCATGAGAGTTCTCAGCATTGTTCCTTCGTAATCATAAGATGGAAAGCATTCCCTTCTGTTTTGTTTTCTAGAGGAGTTTGTGAAGGATTGGAATTGATTCTTTAAGTACTTAGTGTAACTCACTGTGAAACCATGTGGGTCTGGGTTTTTCTTACTGGGATATGCTTTTTGTTGTTGTTGTTGTTGCTAACTTGATCTTTTCATTTGTTATAAGTCTATCCAAATTTCCTATTTCTACTTGAGTTGGTTTTAGTAGTTTGTGTCTTCCTAGAAATTGTCCATTTCATATAAGTTACCTATTTTGCTGGCGTATGATTGTTCACAGCATTCCTTCATAATCCTTTTTATTTTTTAAGGTTGGTAGTAATGCTCCCATTCCAAAATTTAATCATTTTAATGTTCTCTGTCTTTCTTCTTGATTAATCTAGCGAAAGGTTTGTCACTTTTGTTGATTTTTATGAAGAACCAACTTTTGGTTTCGTTTGTTAATCTCTTTTGTTTTATTCTATTTTATGTCTACTCTTATTTCCTTCCTTATGCTTGTTTTTCCCCCCTTATGCTTGTTTTAAGGTTAGTTTGCTTTACTTTTTCTAATTTCTTATGATGGAAAGTTAGGGTTTTGATTAGAGGGTTTTTGTTTGTATGTTTGTTTGGTTTGGTTTTTTGTATTTTGGGGATTTTTTAGTATAGGTGTTTACAGGTATAAGTTTTTCTCTAAACACTGCTTTAGTTGTATCCCATAAGTTTTGTTGTGGGATTTTATTATGTTTTTGTTTTCATTCATCTCAAATTATTTTCTATTTTAGGTTGTGATTTCTTTTCGGACTCACTGCTTAATTTTGGAGTGTCTTGTTTAATTTCCACATATTTGTGAATGTCCCAGATTTCCTGCTTTTATTGATTTCTAATTTAATCCCATTATGGTAAAAGAAAATTGTATAATTTCAATCCTTTTAAATTTATTAGGGTTTTTTTAATTCTATTCTTAAAATTCTCTTTATTGATATTCTCTATTTGGTATGGAATAATTTTTCCACTTTTCTTTAGTTCTTTATACATGGTTTTCCTAATTCTTTGAACATATTTAAAATACCTGATTTAAAGTCTTTGTCATGGGTTATCCTGGTGATGGGTATTAAGGAGGGCATGTATCGCATGGAGCACTGGGTGTTACATGCAAACAATGAATCCTAGAATACTACATCAAAAACTAATGATGCACTGTATGGTGACTAACATAACATAGTAAAAAAAATTAAGTCTTTGTCTGATAAGTCTAATATGTAGCCTCCTCTAGCTCTTCTTTTTTTTTTTTTTTTGACTCTTCTTTCTCTGTATGAACCATATCTCCTTGTTTCTATGTGTGTATTATAATTTTTAACATCAAAAATAAGACGGCTGAAATAACATAATATGGCAATATTGGAAAGCAGATTTTGTTGCTGTTCTTTGTGTTTATGTGTTCATTTGTCCACTTTCCTGAACTAATTTGTGAAGTCTGTATTTTTTGTCATTTGTGGCAACTGGCATTTCTGTTTGATTAGCTTAATAGTCAGCTAGTGACTGGACAGAGATTTCTTTTTTTTTTTTTTTTTTAAGATTTACTTATTTATTTGACACAGAGACAACCAGTGAGAGAGACAGCCAGCGAGAGAGGGAACACAAGCAGGGGGAGTGGGAGAGGAAGAAGCAGGCTCCCAGCAGAGGAGCCTGATGTGGGTCTTGATCCTAGAATGCCCGTATCATGCCCTGAGCTGAAGGCAGACGCTTAATGTCTGAGCCACCCAGGCGCCCCTGGACAGAGATTTCTTAAATGCCTGGAACCAGTAGGCCTCCTACGCTTTGCCAGTGGGCTCTGTGTGCACGTTTGGGCACTCCTTCAATATTTAGGCTTTACCACTCTTTCTTAGCCTTTACTTCTTGCTTTCAGAGAGCTTTCAGGTCAGCCCTAGGTAAAAGAGTAGGGCCTTTGTCGATCTTTCAGGGGACTTCAGATGGCCCTTGGCATGCATGCAGCTTTCTCTGTGCTTGTGTGTGACCTTGTAGTTTCCCAGGAATAGGTTGGGTCTCAGGGCTCCCTAAGTACATCTCATTTCTTAGTTTTTCCCTTAGTGTTTTGGTCAGCTTCTCGTGTGTCCCATTGTTATCATCTTCTCAGGCAGTGGCAATATTAAACAATCGGTGCCGATTACTTTCAACAAATGCCCCTGAGGAAAAGGTTGTTTGCAACGAGAGACCTCTGAGTCAGGACAAATAAATGCAAGTGCTAGCAGTGGAGGTTTGAGGGATGTGCCCGACACAGCAGGTAATGACGGTTCTTTGTGAATATGTTTTTGCAGAGTTCCAAACCAGTGTCCATTTCTCTGGGGCTTCTAGGTGGCTGTTGTTTGTTTGTTTGTTTGTTTGTTTGTTTTTACCACGTTGAGAGGTTGTTGGCTTTCAAGGCTATTGCAGAGCTGGGGAGAAGGGGATGAGCTCATAGGACAAGTTAAAATGCCACAGACGGTGTTGCCTGTTCTTAGCAAAACTCAGCCAGTTTTCTTGAATAAATGCTCCTTCAATTGTTGCAAGCCTGAGGTTAATTTCCAGAGTTCAACAAAAAATTTGATTAGATAATTTTTTTTTTTTTTGGTCAGTCTTCTCATTGCTTTTAAGGTGTGCCATTTTGGAGGTCTTTACTCTGCCATTTCTACCAACCTCACTCATGCTGTTTAGTTGTGTCTCAATCAACCTGGGTCCTAGAGCAGAGTCTCTTCAGCACTTCTCACAAAAAAAAATCCAATTATAATCAGTAATTAATTTTTAATAGGCTTTATAATAGGCTATTTGAAGAATCTGAAGAATTCACAGATAAGGTCACTTTCCATGTATGCTGCCTTTTGCAAGCTGAGGACTTCATCATTATTTCCCTCTCTTTTTTCCTTCAGTTACCTCTCACTTCATCATTGTGGGTCTCTCCCTGTAATAATAAGCATATTCTTTTCCCTCTGAAACCTACTTGATGTTATTTTTTCCCCCTCTAATCATTACCCTAAAGAATTGAAGTTCTCTTAGGAAGAATTCAAATGGACTAACATTTTATCCTGTTATAAATATTACATTTAAGTCCATTCTTGGATGAGATGTACATAGACCATTTCATAGTGTCTGTTCAGTGTATTCCAAGGCATTCTGGCTGGCTGCTATCCATGAAATCAACAACATCTCCCTCTTCCTCCTTTCTTTTTCCTTCCCTTCCATATCTGAATTCCTTTTTCTCCATTCATAAATATGAGATTTTTTTTTTGTCATTTGCAGAGAGAAGAGCAAATTTTGCTCAGCAAAGGGGCTAAGGTAAAGAGAAGAGTGGAGGGGGAAGCCATAGTATCTGTTCTCCACTAGTCTTCTCGTACTGATTTTGAGTTCTCTGTAGAGACAGGAGTATAGAGATAGAAGCTGATTGAGATATATCCAAAGGGAACTATGTGAGATATACAGAAAGTGTACTCTTTTCCAAAACACATGGAATAGTCTCAAAAATTGAGCATATCCTAATCTACAAAAGAAGCCTCTATAATGGAGACATTTAAATGCATTCTCTTTATGTCATAAGCAAGACACGGATGGGCCACTTACTATTACTGTTCATTATCATTCTCCAGTAGTAGGTTTTCAGATGTATCCTTTAGTGTGTATAGCAGGGTAGCAGTCTAAGAACTTTGGATATTCCGTACTGAGTGTCTTTATTGCTGGTTGAGTGAATCTGTAGTGCTGGTGTTGAGCAGCGATGATATTTGATTGCTTGATTAGAGTGTTCCCTCTGGTGTGTTTGAGAATTGATTCTGGTTGTATAGCATTGAGTCCTCATTACACACACTGCCTCGTCTGGAGAGTCTGTGATCTACTTCATGCTTCTTAATATATTCTTTGCCTGCTTAAAATGGCTAGAGTGGATCTCATTGAATTGCATCCAAAATTCTGACTGATTAAAGGGGGGTCTTGATAAAGCACATTGCTTGATAAAGCTAAGATAATAAGAATAGTAGGTAATGTTGCCAAAAGAAACAAACTAGGTCAGTGAAACGAAATATAAAACTCAGGAATAAACTGAGTTCATAGGTAACTTTATGTGTTATAAAGATGGTACCACAAATCTGAGGGGGAAAGGTGGATTATTTAGTAGATAGTGTTGGGAAAATTGTCTTGCTCTATGGAGAAAAATAAGGTTGCATCTTTATACTATATTCATATGCAAATTTCAGATGAATTAAAACTAAAATATTAAATAAAAACCTATGAAGATATTAAAATAAAATGGGGAAAAATACATTTGTGGCCTTAGAGTGGAGAATGATTTCTAAATCAAGATCCCTAAAGCTCAAATCATAAGTGAAAAAAGGGATAACTTTGACTTCATCAAGATTAAGGATTTCCATTAAAAAAAAAAGGACACCATAGACAAAGTTAATAGACTAAGGGTATACAGAAAAAGGTATTTGTGATGTTGAACACGTCAAGGAATTCATCTACTGAGAATTCCTGCAATTTACTAGGGAAAAACTATAGACTTAATTTAAAAATGGGCAAATCATTTGAATAGGTAATTTTGGAAAGAAAAAGATGAATGGCTCAATTTCATTAATAAAGAATGTTAATTAAAATGAGACTCTGAACTCAGCATATTGGTAAAATTTAGACAGGTTTAATTTTTTCATAATTTTTAATACCAAATATTGTTGAGGATTTGGAGAGACTGGAATGCTCATGCACTGCTGGTGGAAGTGTAAATGGCTATCACTGCTTTGAATGATTATCACTCAGTGAAATGGAGTAAGTGTATATACTGTGTTTGGACAATCCTTGCTGGACACATACCCCAAAGAAATTCCTATATAGTTCATAAGGGGAAATAAAAAAATGTGTTCATTTCTGTGTTGGTGGGTTAGAGGCAGCTTTATGAGCCCATCACTAGGGGACTTGTATCAGTAAATGTGGAGGAAGCACATGCTAACATATGGTGCAGCAGTGGGAAACTTTCCAATCAGGAGTACATAACCAGTGACCTAAGAAGTGTTTTAAGTTATCAATACCTAGGCTTCAGGTATTCGCTTGGCTTCAGGATGAAGCTGCTTGAACACTTAATTAGTTTATTTGTATAATTGTATTCCCTTTCCATTTCCTTTTACATTTCAGTTGTCAGGAATTTCAGAGGTCAAATTAATCACAGTAGTGGGGTGTCTGGGTAACTCAGTTGGTTAAGCATCTGACTCTTGAACTTAGCTCAAGGCTTTTTTTTTCTTCTTTTTTTTAGAGAGAGAGAGAGAGCAGGTGTGTGCCTGAGTGGTGGTGGAGGGGCAGGGAGAGGGGGAGGGGGCGAATCTTAAGCAGACTCCACACCCAGCGCAGGAGCACAAGGAGGGGCTCAATCTCATGACCCTGATATCATAACGTGAGCTGAAATCAAGAGTTGGACACTTAACCGACTGACCCACCCAAGGGACCCTCAGCTTAGGTCTTGGTCTCAGGGTTGTGAGTTCAAGCCCCGTGTTGGGCTCCACACTGGACTTGGAGGTTACTTAAAAAAAAATTGATCACAGTAGTTATATTAGTCCTTACATTTAATGAATCTGTGCCCACTTATGTTTGATTTTTCTCTCCTAATTTTACAGCCATATTGGTATTCTCTATTTGGAAATTTGGGGAGGTTGAAAATATAAATAAAAGTTCTCTGTTGGACCTAAATAATTGTCTTATCATTGTTAAGGAATCTCCTAGTTAAAAACAGAGAAAATATTGGGGAAGAAATGAATTTTTCCCCAAAACAGAGGATCATAGGGGAAGGGAAGATAAAATAAAACAAGATGAAACCAGAGAGGGAGACAAACTGTAAGAAACTCTCAATCCTAGGAAACAAACTGAGGGTTGCTGGAGTGGAGGGGGGTAGAGGGATGGGGTAACTGGGTGGTGGACATTAAGGAGGGCATGTGATGTAATGAGCACTGGGTATTATATAAGACTGATGAATCACCAGCCTGTACCTCTGAAACCAATAATACATTATATGTTAAAAAAAGAAAGAAAGAAAAAAGAAAGAAAGGAATTTCCCCTGACCTAAAAGGGAGACTATTAAAAAAAAAAAGAAGAAAGGAAATGAATAAAGCAACCATCTTTAGAGAAGTATTTCCCTGCATGGAAGCGTGTGTTAAATAACCACTCACCTGCACAAAGAACATCTTTTAATAACCAGAACGCTTTCTGAGAAGGCAGCTATTTCCTCTGGTTAACCCTTCATATCTCTATGGAAATTGAATAAAGATGAAGTATTTGAAGGAAAGCAAAGGTCATGAAATGACTTCAAGACAGGAAAAGGTACTGACTGTCAGAGGCCATCCAGGGGAAATAATGTTCCATTAGTTCCCACGTCGTCCACTAGGTGGTGGTGCACATAAAACTCTTTATTGAATAAACTTAATATTGCCACAAACTTTGTTTACTTTTCTTTCAAAAATAAAATCCAAAGAAAATCTGTATAAAACAACAAAAACCAGGGGGAGAGCTATTAAGTCTTGCATTAATAACAGAGGGGACAGTTTCAGGCTACAAAATGAGAATAGGTACCATCCAAAAGAGATCATCTCCAAATGCAGCTTTTGGGTCTTCCTTGACCCAATTTCTTTTGGTTACAAAAATGTATAACTGAGAGTTTCTTTCCATACTTGTTCCAGAAACTATCTTGGATGCAGGAGTACATAACAAATTTTAATGACTATGTTTGCATAGGAATTTTTGTGCCTTAAAAATTTCATCTCTCACCCATCACAATTACTAAGATTTCATGATCATTATTTTTAACACATTAGCATGCCATCGTATCCCATGTGATAAGTTCAGCATACTTGTTGTGTGAATACATCACTTTAATTTGAATGATGAAGCCATCTTTCATCGATCCTGGGACCCCTTCTGACACTCCAAGAGAAGGAAAGCAAGCTTCTAGAATGAAATTGCCGAACTGTGGTGACCTCTGAAACGTTAGACTGCCTTTAAGACCATCTTCTCAGAACAGGGGTGCCTGGGTGGCTCAGTCCCTTAAGCGGCTGCCTTGGGCTCAGGTCATGATCCCGGAGTCCTGGGTGGGGTCCTGCATCTGACTTCCTGCTCAGCGGGGATCCTGCTTTTCCATCTCCCTCTGCCTGCCACTCCCCCTGCTTGTACTCTCTCTCTGTCAAATAAATAAATAACATCTAAAAAAACCAAACAACACAAAACCACCTTTTCAGAACAGAGCACAGTTGAAGCCACTAGGAAGTAGCCTCACGGCCCGAGTCACTCTTCTACATTTGGCAGATTCTGGCTGATGATGTCACTGACACAAAGAAGAGAATGCAAAACAGGCAGCCTTAAAACCAGCTTCCTGGGAAGCATCACACTTACAGCTGAGGCCTGAGAGCAGCTGCACTCTGGCCATGGCTTTGCAGAACACTCTGGAAGCACTGTGGCTGGGGCTCCTCCTCAGCTCTCCTTGGAAGGGTGAGTAGGGTCCTTCGCTGTCTGGTCTTGGGAAAACCGGTGCCACTGTTTTAAAAATTGGGCTCACTTTTTTTTTTTAAACAGAAAAGCCAGATTTATTAATACTCCCCTCACCTAAAGGGCAATCAGACAGCCCAAGAGTAGCATAAAAGTCACAGCCTTCTTTTTTTGTTTCCTGCAGTTGCAAGGGGCAAGGACCAAGTGTTTCAGCCATCGGCTGTGGCTGCTTCAGGGGACTCTGTGGTGGAAATCTCCTGCAATCACTCTATATCCCAAGCTTACGGCTTCTTCTGGTACCTTCACATCCCAGGAAGGGCTCCAAGACTCCTGATTAAGGGCTCAAGGCCTTCTCAGCAGGGACACTACAACATGACGTATGAGCAATTCTCGTCCTCGCTGCTTGTCCTCCAAGTGCAGGTGGCGGGTGCTGCCATTTATTACTGTGCTCAGAGGGGCACAGAGGCATGGAGCCTATGAAGAGCTGCACAGAAACAGGGAGGGTCACAGCCTTTGCAGGAGGTGGAAAAGAGATGAGCAATAACTGCTCTCCTCCCTAATGCAGCGTTCCCCAAGCATTTCCATTCGGCACGATCAGAAAACATTTTGAGAGCAGACACACTGTACATGAGCAAATGTACCTAGGAAAATATACTTCTAAGGAGGGAATCAATAAGTATGCTGCAAATCTGCATTTCAAATAGTTTTTGTGATAATTGAAACACTCTTGATGAGTTTCTCTTGAGATCTGACTACTAGATTATTTTTGCTTTTAAATGGCACCTGCTAGCTTCAGTTTCTTTGCAGGAGTACCTTCAGGACACATGTCCATCTTGTAAAGAATAGTTTAGTTGACATTGGATAATATCATAAGATGCTGAAAAGGAATAAATGAGTGAGTAATTCTACCAACAGCCGGGAGTGTGGAACCTCAATCCTTCTGTCAGGATATCTTGCTTGTAATCTAACATACAGACCCAGTGAGGATGCCAGTGTCAATCAGTATATAAACTACTAGTAAAGCTCAAGCTCTTTCCTAATTTTTAAAGTAAAAATAGATACAAAGGGAAGTTGTAGTTTATTCTTCTCATATCCTTGTTAAATTATCTTGGGGCTCCTACCCCAGATGTGACCCTCCCACTTTAGACTGATGCCTGAGGGTAGAACAGTGGTTTCTAAACCTTTTTTATCAGAAGTATCTGGAGTTTTGAGGGGGTGGCTATTTATTTTATTTTATTTTATTTTATTTTATTTTATTTTATTTTATTTTATTTTATTTATTTATTTATTTATTTATTTATTTATTTATTTATTTGCTGTTTTCCAGATCAACTGAATTAGTTTTTAGGGGTGTGGCCCAGAGTCTGTATTTTCCACAAAGGTCTCTCTGATAATTTTTCTGCTCAGTCAAGTTTGATCTGGGAATCCCAGACTCTGGACCCCAGGTCTTGAGTTTTAACCACTATTCTCTACTTCCTTTCACTTAGAATTCTATTAATAGGGAAGGGTTTCAGGCAGTGATCCCTACAGTGCCACCGTTTGCCCACATAGTAGGTGTTCAGCAGATGTTTACATATGGCACAAAAAGTAATGGGCAGATTGCTAATGGAAGAAAGGAACGTTCTAATAATCATAACTATCATAAAGCTTTACCAGGATGTCTTAAATAGCTTGGATCTGAACTCGAGAATTTAATAATATCAAAATATTGCCATTTGATACAAATATAAATTGGTATATGCTTATACCACTTCTTTAGGCATATTCTATTTTGAGTTATTGCTTGTTTAAAAGTGTGTTGTCTCATCTTTTTAACCAAACAAAGTATGTGGGAAGAAGAACCATGCGTTCTTCTTTAGGAGTCCTACAGAGTGCCACGTGTACTGTCGTTGCTCAGCAAATAGGGAATAAGTGTATAGCCCTCTCATTGCTTTGGCAAACGAGAAAAGAGGCAGAACCTTCCCTTTGGTCATATAGAAAGTTCTTTTCAGTTCACTGAGGAGTATGTGTGTAGTGTATTGAAAACCCTTCCTTTTACATTGGTGTTTTGATTCTATTGTTTAAGCCATCAACAGCTAGTCTTCCTACCAGATTTTTTACAGCTCCCATGTAGACACTAAAAGCATTATTACCCAAAGAGGAAAGTAGGAAAAGAATGAAATATAAGAAGAAGAAAATGCAGTTGATGGGAGGGGAATTATGAAGAGAGTGGCAGTGATGGCTCAACCTTAAAGGAATAACATCATGAAGTTCTCACTCTGTTTGATGGTGACGAGGAGAGAAGGATCCACAGGAGAGTAAAATTTCCTTTACTCTCAAATCCTGGAAGTTTGCATACATGTAAAGATTGCTATCTTTTGTTTTGTTGTTGTTCACTTCCCATGAAAACAAAATAAAATAAAAAATTCCTAGGTGAAAAAGTTGTTGTAGGAATCCTGAGAATAAACATGGGGGGCAGAGCTAAAGAGCTTACGTGACAGGCAAATGCTGGTGGCATGGAGACGTGTGAGGTCTTTGTCTGGATTGGTCTGCTCTGTCAGCAGCTGGCTATGTCTGCACTGATGGTAAAATTTTCTTGGGGGCAGTATGGAGACTCATCCAGTCTCTTCAAATATGTGAGGATTGCCTCAGAGGGGTATGTGTCTGCCATTGGCTCCATGGGAGACCCAAGACCCAAAATCACTCTCAAAGTAGGGCTTATCTTGCCTCACAAAATGGGCCGTGCCTTCTCTAATCTCACTGTTTCTTATTCTTCTTTTGGGTGAGGCCGCAGGGGTATTTTTCTAGGGTATTTTTCTGCACTTCTGAGGATCAGGGCACCACAGAGACTGAGTGGGGATTGGGATGCTGAGTAGCATTCATTTTCTTCCAAGGGCTAGTGTTATGGGTTGAACTGTGCCCCCCTAAAAAAGATATGTGGAAGTCGTAGCCCCCAGGACCCTCAGAATGTGACTGTAGTTGGAAATAGGGTCTAGAGATAATAATAAAGTTAAACTGAAGTTATTAGGATGGGCTTTAATCCAATATGACTGGTGTCATATTGGATTAGAATAAGGGGAAATTTGGACGCAGAGAACAGATACGTATAGAAGGAAGACAGTGTGAAGAGACACAGAGAGATGGCCATGTGACTGCAGCGATACGTGTGTAATTTCAGGAACACCAATGATGGCCAGCAAACACCAGAAGCTCAAAAAGGCAGGCGCCTGTGCCCCTGCAGGTCCCGTACCTTTGGGAACCCAGAACAGTTCACATGTCTCCTTTACACATTTTGAACCAGAGCTGACATTGCCACTGAGTAGTTTTTTCCCATATTAAATATTTCTGTTTTCTTAACCATTTATTATATGTATGCCACATTTTTTAAAAAATAATAATTTTAAGGGGCGCCTGGGTGGCACAGTGGTTGAGCGTCTGCCTTCAGCTCAGGGCGTGATCCCGGCGGTATGGGATCGAGCCCCACATCAGGCTCCTCTGCTAGGAGCCTGCTTCTTCCTCTCCCACTCCCCCTGCTTGTGTTCCCTCTCTCGCTGGCTGTCTCTATCTCTTTCAAAATAAATAAATAAAATCTTTAAAAAATAATAATAATAATTTTAAAAAGAAAGATTTCACTTTTAAGTAATCTCTACACCCAACGTAGGGCTTGAACTCACAACCCCAAGATCAAGCATCACACACTCTGACTGAACCAGCCAAGTACCTGGTATGCCATGTTTTTGAGTCCCCTCTCTATTGTACACTTCATACAGCTTCTGGTTGGCTTATTTTCTTTAAAAATACAGTTCCTAGAACTTACAACACACCTCAAGGGTAGCTTGAGCTATTATTAAACTACAAGGCAACAGTAAGGAAACTGGCTCCGGGTAAGGGAAAGTATTAGACCCAGAGAAACCAGAAAATCTCTTCTGCTCTTGGAGATGTGGGAGGGTCACTGATTTATGGTCTCCTCTACTGGACGGACAGCAGAAGTGTAAATCAGGGGTTTCCCCCTTTTCTTTTGAGAGTTCCCTAATTTATGTGAAAATACACAATTTTCTTAGTTGGACTGTGTTCCTTGTCAGAGTTTCATATAAAAACACGCCAACTAATTATTGAACACTACATCTGAAACTAATGATGGTTAATTGAATTAAATAAAAAAATTTGGCACTGAAAAAAAAAGCAAAAAAAAAAATCCAAAAGAATGCCAACTTTCCTCTTTTTGCTTCAACAACTTTATTTTGTGCTGATTTTTCTCTGATACTTCTATAATGTATATAAGCTACATTTTAGAGTCTGATGTTTGCAAAGCGTTTTCTAATTATTTTTCATGAGCCATCTCTTGTTGTCTCCAGGGAAATCAGTGACACTTACAGAGTTCTGATGTTTATAAATAGCTTATTGGAAAAGGCGGTAGGCAGTCTCAAAGAAGTTCCTGGAGTCTAAATTGAAGCTCCTGGATATCGCTGTGGGCCTCATCTTCTTTCCTGTACTGAAGCCTGCAGGTCCTGCTGGGTGGTATTTGCCCTCAGTCACAGGCCTCCCCTGGTGACCATCGTTTCTTCCTCCTCCTTCCCATCAGGCCTAGAAGCAGTGAAGTCTTCTGGCTGTTGCTAACCCCAGGGTTCTTCACTTTCTCTTACATGTTTCCTTTAAATCTGCCCACAGAAATTTTAAAATGTCCCTTTCGTTAAGCTTTGTTCCAGTCATCCTCTTGGGATGATTGCCAGGGCCCTCAACTCATCTTAGGCTCTAGGCAGAAAGAGAAATTTATTATATGTTTCCTAATCATCACAGGCCTTCTGGGGCTTGAGGATGAGTGCTTTGAAGATAATTTACATATTCCAAAGAAAGACATTATCATAGGGTCAAGGTTTAAACTATTAAAGTATGAGATACTTAAATACTTAGCAAAACTTTCGGAAATAGCTATGGTCTGCTTTTTTTCTGATTCAAAGCAAAGATTGTCTATCCTCTTTCTAAAGTATATTGTTTGTTTGGACATTATTTAAAGGAAAACTAAGACAAATCAGAGGAACAATTTCTTTATGTGGATACTTCCTTGTTTCATTTCAATAGGATTTATTGAACCATTGCTCTGCTGTTACTATGGCATTTTTTAGTACAAAACTTTATTCTGTTCTCCCGTTAAAATGAGCCCTTTATCATCATAATACTTCAAGCCCAGTTAACCATCAATTTTTACTCAATATGCACTTTTTTTTTTAACTCTGTTCTGAACAGTCTCTCCATGTGGAAAATCTCGATTTTTCAACTCCTTCACCAAGGGCTTTTCTTTTTGCCTTTGTAATCTACTGTTTGTTATAGGACAGCTGTGCCAGGAGGTGTAAATAACAGCATCGCGTCCTTATCTCTCTCTAAAAGTATTTAAGGACAAGGTTCAACTTTATTTTGTGTGAATCTTTAATTAAAGGTCATTATGGGGAGGGTTTCCAACAGTCCCAACCTAGAAAACAAAACTGAGTTAGTTTTCAAAGAGGTTTACTTAGGGGCACCTGGGTGGCTCAGCCGATTGTCTGCCTTCAGCTCAGGTCATGATCCCAGGGTCCTGGGATCGAGCCCACATTGGGCTTCCTACTCAGCAAGGAGCCTGCTTGTCCCTCTTCATCTGCCTGCCACTCCCCCTGCTTGTGCTCTCCCTCTCTCTGTCAAATAAATAAATAAAATATTAAAAAAATATAGAAGCCTGCTCTAAAATACTTCTGAAGAGAACAAGGTTCTCTTTCTTATTTCTCTTCTCTTGCTTTGCTCTCTTCTCCTATTTTGCCTTTTCTTTTTTTTTTTTAAGATTTTATTTATTTATTTGACAGAGATAGAGACAGCCAGCGAGAGAGGGAACACAAGCAGGGGGAGTGGGAGAGGAAGAAGCAGGCTCCCAGCGGAGGAGCCGGATGTGGGGCTCAATCCCAGAATGCCGGGATCATGCCCTGAGCCGAAGGCAGATGCTTAACCACTGTGCCGCTCAGGTGCCCCCTATTTTACCTTTTCTTATCCCTCATTTTTCTTTTCCTTTCCGTCTTCACCCAAAGCTATGCTTTTCCTTATCTTTTCTATTTATTTTCCCCATTCCAACTAACAAATTCTATTTCCCTTCTGTCTCATATGCTATCTTAATAGAGCATAAACCATTCAGAGCTTGGTCCACTCAGCATGTATTTTTTTCCACTTTGATTCACAAATGCCTGCTTCTTCTCCTTGAACATCAAATTCTCCCTCTGGGGCTCATGGAAAATGTGAGCATCCAGAGAGTTCCGCTTGTGTGGTGAGGAACCAGACTACTTCCCTGGCTACTTGACACTAAAGTTACCCAGCTCTGTGTGTGGGCGCTAGGGGGTGCTGCAGTGTGAGGCTTGTCCCAGGAGCAAGAAGGTGGGCAGTCTGGCTCCCCACAGAGCCTTGAGGAGTCTGGGCCAAGAGCTTGCTCAATAGAAAGAAGAGACAGGTGCCAGGAAGCAACAGGTTCCCCAAAGAAGGAACCCAAAGTGCTGACACAGGGGTGCTGGTGTCTCTTCAAGAGCCCGTTCTCTGGCGTGGAAATTTCTCTCTGGCGGCGGTGGGCAGCTCAGCATAAACCATGGCCTCTGCATGCATCTCGACACTTGGGATTCTCTTCACACTGAGTGAGTACTGTTCCTTCCCCATTTACCGCTTGTAGTAACCGCATACGTGCTTTTCAGCAGCTTCACTGATGGAGTGTGGATTCATTTCCGGGTAGACTGAGAGCTCAGTCAGTGTCGCAGCCAGATCAGGTCACTGTGGCTGAAGGGGATCCACTGACTGTGAATTGCACCTATTCAGTTTCTGGAAGCCCTTATCTCTTTTGGTACGTCCAATATCCCAACCAAGGTCTTCAGTTCCTTCTGAAATACATCACTGGGAACAACCCGGTTAAAGGGAGCTATGGTTTTGAGGCTGAATTTAGTAACAGCCAAACCTCTTTCCACCTGAAGAAACCATCTGTCCTTGGGAGCGACTCCGCTGTGTACTTCCGTGCGGTGGCAGACACCGTGGTGGGGGCTGTGGGGACAGGTGAGCACAAACCCCTGAGTACCACAGCGAAACTGTTTTCCCAAAGCCTTTATGTACCTCCACCCGAGGGTGGTGTAGTTTCAGGATACATCACTCATTATAACTAAACTGCAATTTCAAGGGGCACCTGGGTGGCTCAGTCGGTTAAGTGTCCCAGGTCATGATCACAGGATCCTGGGATCGAGCCCAGTGTTGGGATCCCTGCTGGAGATCTGGTTCTCTGCTTCTCCCTCTCCCTTTGCTGCTCCCCCTGCTTGTGCTCTTTTGCCTCTCTCTCTCTCAAATAATTAAAATCTTTAAAAAAAAATAAACCACAATTTCAAGCCACAGAATTTGTTCATTAGACAAATGTTTATGAATCCTCATGTGCGCAGTACTCTGCTGAGCACTGATGACAAGTAGGTGAAAGAAACTATCACTGATTTCAATGTGCCAGGTGTGATCCTAAACATTTACAAACCCATGTAAATCTTGCAACTGTTATCATAAGCTTTACGTTGCAGATGAAGGAACAAAGGCACAGAGAATTTAAGTTCTCACTCACATCACAGAACTGTTAGCTGGCAAACTGAAACCGAGGTGGTCTGCCTCTCGGGTGTGTGGTCCAAAGGCTCCACTGCCCGGCCAGCCTAGAGGCTCCCTGAGGGCGTGAGACTGATTTCAGCGATGGGGTAGCCCTGACTCCTGGGATGGCTCCTGTCAAGAAGAGTGCTGGTTTGGGGCTCCTGGGTGGCTCAGTCATTGAGCGTCTGCCTTTGGCTCAGGGCGTGATCCCGGCGTTCTGGGATCGAGCCCCACATCAGGCTCCTAGGCTGGGAGCCTGCTTCTTCCTCTCCCACTCCCCCTGCTTGTGTTCCCTCTCTCACTGGCTGTCTCTCTCTCTGTCAAAAAAATAAATAAAATCTTAAAAAAAAAAAGAAGAATGCTGGTTGTAGAATGAACAAACCAACAACTCAGAACAGTTTGGCAAGTGCCAAGACTGCACAACATGTTACATGAAATGAGGAAGAGGGAGTAGCTCAGCTGTGAAGGAAGGAGAGGGCGAGGCCACAATACAAGGAGAGTTTGAATCAAAGGAGAATTTAAACATGTAGTTTAAACATGTGGGCTGCTTCTGGCTCCTCTGCTCACATCGTATGTATGCCCTTGAGGGACTCAACTTAATGCCCCCCCACCCTCCAATTTAGAATATCCTGGGAAGGGCTCTGGTTGACTCTGAGTCAGGTGCTCTCCCCTGGACTAACCAGTGGTGGCTGTGGGTGTGGGCTGCAGGGATTAGCCCAGCTCAACTTGCTCACTTGGCCAGTTACTGAGTGGCTGGAGGGATGACTCTGTGAGACATTAGTATCTCTGCTTTGAATCACATGATTAAAAGGGGTATGTCCCAAAAGAAATTAACTTTTACATAAGGGCTTATGTTTATTTCTCCCAAATGCCTAGCCAATAGCAGGAATACCACTTACTGAAAAATTCTGTCTCTCCCCGTAGATTTGATATACCACATTTACAGTACACTGAATTCCCATATACACCTGGGTCTGTTTTTGAACTCTTTATTCTTACAGTTTTGTGCTGGAGTGTGCTGCTTCAAGGAGGGTCGCCCTTCAGCCTCTGGCTTACACCTTGCCATCTACTCCCTTTCTCTTTCTTTAATTTTTAAAAAAAAATTTTATTGATTTATTTGAGACAGAGAGAGCATGAGATGGGGCAAGGGCAGAGGGAGAAGGAGAAACAGGCTCTCTGCTGAGCAGGGAGCCCAACTCAGGACTCAATCCCAGGATGCCAGGATCATGACCTGACCCGAAGGCAGACGCTCAACAGACCGAGTCACACAGGCGCCCCTGCTCCCCTTCTTTTTCTATCCCTAACTCCACCCCATATCTTGAAGGGCTTTCTTTACACACAAGGATGTGGACACCTTAGTCCACGTGTCTACATTCTCTGCAAACAGCCATCCCTTGGCCACCCCTTGGGCCTAGGGATGTGTACCCTGGTGGGATATCTGTTTTTCTAGGAAGATGGTACTTGGAAGAGGTCCATGCAGATCTTAAAAGTGGATCTGGGGACATGCGTGCAGGGAATTCTGGGATCCTACGGTCCCAGGGCATGGTCTGGAAGAGGTTCTTAGACTCTAGAGCGGTGGGGAGTGGCCTGGGTGGAGCCTTTTAGAGTGCAGGACTCAGAGCAGGTACATGTACTCATGTTTCAGGGTGGCTGTGTTGTGTATCATTACTGCCTGACATACATTGTGTTCATAAAACCATGTCCGAATTATAAGTTTACATATAGAGTTGCCATACCTCCAGGTAAGCTCTCAACCGCCACCACTGTTTTGCTCCAAAGGGAGTTCATACCCAGAAGGCTATTCTCAGCACTCTACACGATCAACCTGGCTCCGTGATCTGTTTCTGCCTTTGATACTTTGAAGTAGGCTTTATGTAAGTCCTGCAAGGGAAAGAAGGATGTTCACACAACCACAACTCCTTCATCCATTTACCTATTCATTCAACAATTATTTGTTGCATGTCCACTGTGTTCCAGGCATCCTTCTGGTCATGGGGAATACAATGGTGAACAAAAGCTTCCCATCCAGTCATTGCCCAGACTCGCAAAGTGTTGTTACCAATTCCCCACCCAAACAAAACTATTTCTTGGTCAAAGATACACAACTCTCAAGAATATTTCCTTTTAGGAAGAGTCTCCAGGGTCAGACTAGCTCTCAGATGTTTGTTTTTGTCATGTGGTGTGATGGGAGGAAAGGCATGAAGAGAAGGGGAATCTGTATTTCCCCCATCTTCTGAGGTGGCTAGGAGGGAGCAACTATTTCCTTAGATGTTCTGTTTTGTCATTTGGCCCTGGTCATCGGTCTGTTTTAGGAGGAAAGTTAGCCTGGTATTCTTTTTTTCCTATGCCTGTTGGAAAATATTCCTTATAACCAGGTAACCTTTAGGCAAAACTAGTAATTCAGTAGAGTCTCTCCTCATAGTATTCATTTTTTACGTCCTCTTTTATGTAAATATGTGACATTGGATAAGCTGTTTATACTGTATGTGCTTTGTCTCCTAATTCATAAAATTGAGATAATTGAGATAATTGAAAGGTTTGTTGTGAGGATTGCTGTATATGTGAAAATATATCTGAGACCCCAAATAAAAGTGGATGTTGAGAGTGGCATAGCCAGCAGATACTTAGGTCACTGCTACAGATTCTCTGCCATAAATTCATGTGTTGAGACCTAATCCTCAGTGTAATGGCATTAGGAGGTGGGATATTGGGGGGGAGGGATTAAGTCATGAGAGTGGGGCCCTTATTAAAAAGACCTTAGAGGGGGGCGCCTGGATGGCACAGCGGTTAAGCGTCTCCCTTCGGCTCAGGGCGTGATCCTGGCATTATGGGATCGAGCCCCATGTCAGGCTCCTCCACTATGAGCCTGCTTCTTCCTCTCCCGCTCCCCCTGCTTGTGTTCCCTCTCTCACTGGCTGTCTCTATCTCTGTCGAATAAATAAATAAAATCTTTAAAAAAATAAAAATAAAAATAAAAATAAAAAGACCTTAGAGGGGCACCTGGGAGGCTCAGTTGATTGAGTGTCTGACTCTTGATTTCAGCTAAGGTTGTGCTCTCGGGGTCGTGAGATGGAGCCCTGTGTTAGGCTCTAAGCTCAGTGGGGAGTCTACTTAAGATTCTCTCTCTCCCTCTCCTTCTGCCCCTCCCTGCTGCATGCTTTCTTTCTCTCAAAAATAAAAATAAAAATACCTTAGAGAGCTTCCTTGCCCCTTCCTCCATGTGAGGACATAGTGAAAAGATGGCTGTGAACTAGAAAGTGGATCCTCACCAGATATTGAATCTGCTGACACCTGATTTTGGACTTCCCAACCTTCAGAATGGTGAAAAATAAACGTTTGTTGTTTAAGCTACCCAGCTCTGATATTTATGGTATAGCAGGCCGGACAGATCAAGACAATCACCAATGGTAAGGAGCTCCCGGATCTGCCCTGATCTGCCTATACCTGGACTATAACATGAGAAAGAAATAGACTTCTGTCTTGCTTTACTTTGGCCACTTTGTCACGTCAGGTGGGCCTGTATTCTAACACTACCTTCTTCTCCTGAAAACTTGCTTTTAGGAAAGGAGCTAATATTATCTATTTACATTGTGAATTGATTGCATTTAAGCAACATTTTTAAAAAATTACTTGTGGACTCACAGCTTTTGTCCCTGAAATATAATTTTAAGCATTTTAGAGAAGGTAAAGGTAGAGAAACATTTGGGGGGGGGGGCAGAAAAGTCCTGGTTTTCCTGAAAACACTAAATGTAGACAGCCACCAGCTGCATCGGTGTGAGAACTTGCCCCTGCCTGGATGCTGGGGCACACCTCTCTCCAGGGGGAACCACCCTCTCTGGAGCCATCTTGGGCTCCATTCAGTCCTCTCTCCTCTGATCTCTTTCTGATTGTATAGTCATTTTCAGGGGGTTCTCTGCAAAAATCCAGAAGCACTTCAAATTAAATGGAACAAAGCCTAGCTCTTCATTTTCTCTCCTTCCCAAAGAAAAATGAAACAAAACAAAAAATAGAAATTCACTTCATGTTTTTGTTTTCTCTGTCAAACAGTGGTACCACTATTCACCCAGTCTATCCATCTGCCATTTACTCTCTTGCTTCCCATGTGGTCCAAGATGCTGTTCCTTCTGCCCTTCCTACGAGGCCCAGTCTTTACCATGTCAATTCCCTCTCTTATCTTGGGTGTTAGCTCGGGTGTCACTCCTGCTGGGAAACCCTCTGGAACCCCACACCAAAGCAGTTTCACTTCCTGTATGATTCTATAGTGTCCTACCTTCTCTCTCACAGCAGTTATCATGAGGACTATTGCTGCTTCCAAGATTTTCTTCCTTCTCTCTAGACCACTGGGTCTTTCTCATGATTGAATGCCCAGTGTCTGGCTCAGTGCCCAACCCAAGCAGGGACTCCACAAATATTATTTGATTGAGTAAACAGACACTTATCACGAGTCTTGAAATGTTTTTCCTCTTTATTTTTATTATTATTATTTTTTAAAGATTTTATTTATTTATTTATTTATTTATTTATTTATTTATTTATTTATTTATTTATTTATTTAACAGAGAGACAGCCAGCGAGAGAGGGAACACAAGCAGGGGAAGTGGGAGAGGAAGAAGCAGGCTCCCAGCGGAGGAGCCTGATGTGGGGCTCGATCCCAGAACACCGGGATCACGCCCTGAGCTGAAGGCAGATGCTTAACGACTGTGCCACCCAGGCGCCCCAGTTTTTACCCTTTAATCTGGGAAATCCTCTTTGTAGATTCTAGCCTGAAGAAATAATTGGAAGTTTAGACAAAAATTTATGTGCAAAGGTGTTTATCACAGTATTCTTTCTAAAATCCAATTATTTAATATTAGGAAAATTGGTAAATAAACTATAGTACATCTTTATCATGGAACATTTTGAGGCCATTAAAGTTGAAATTTTATGTACATTTATTGACAGGCAAAATGTTTGGGAAATAAGATTAAGTTAAAAAAAACCCAATGGTACTCAAGTGTGTGAGTGTTTGTGTGTGCACATGAAATTCAGTTTTGTTAAAAATATCTATGCATAGACAAAAGACTGAAAAGAAGTATACCCAAATATTATCGATGATGTTTCTGGGACATGGCATTATACATGATTGCTATTTTTTATACTTTTCCATATTCTCCAAATTCTATATTTAGAATTCATTATTTTAATAACCTGAAATATACTCACTTTAAAAATTTGTAAACATTCCTCTGGTTGGTGGCTCTTCCTATGGGACATAGTTTTCTGTCTTCACCTCAGGAACTTTCTAAAATTTGCTTTAACTATGGTTTTAGTTTCTATTATAATATATATAAGAAACAACGTTAATGCATGTAATACACTCCTGTGTTTACTCGTATCTTTTGAAAACAAACAAAAAAAAATGTTTCCCAAAGGAGTACATATATAACATCAACCATAAGTATTAGTACCATGCATGAGTTTGCCAGGGCTGCCATAACCAAGCACTACAAACCGTGGGGCTTAAGCCACAGAGAGGTATTGTCTCATAGCTCTGGGGGCTTAAAGTCCAAGATCAAGGTGTTGTCCGGGATGGTCCCTCCTGAGAGCTGTAAGGAAGGATCTGTTCCAGGCCCCTCGCCTTGGCTTGTAGGCAGCCATCTCCTCTCATCTCTTCACATTCTTTTCCTTTTATTCATGTCTGTTTTTGTGTCCAAATTTCCCCTTTTTATAAGGATACCAATCATACTGGATTAAAGTCCACCCAAATACTTCATTTAACTTGATTCTTTCTGGGGGCACCTGGTTGGCTCAGCCTTCAACTCTTGATCTTGGGGTTGTAAGTTCGAGCTTCATGTTGGGTGTAGAGATTACTTAAAAAAAAAAAAGACTCGATTACTTCTCTTGACCTATCTCTAAAAAGGTCACATTCTGAGGTCCTAGGGATTAAGACTCCAATGTATTTTTTTGGGGGGGTGGGGAGGGACACAATTTCACCCATAACACCACAACTATTAATGATTACTTTCATTCCAAAGAAGGGTACATGGGAAAACTTCTAGTGTTTCTTTCTCTAACCACTTGATACCCAGTAACGTTCTCCCAAGTGAGATAACAGACAGCAACACAGAAATACCAAGATAAGTTTGTTGACCTGACCAGTAAGATCCTTTTGGTCTTGTGATTTCCTATGTGAAACACACTGCATTTGTATAGAACACTATGTTAGAAAGAACCTTCTTTTTTTTAAAAGATTTTATTTATTTATTCGACAGAGATAGAGAGAGCCAGCGAGAGAGGGAACACAAGCAGGGGGAGTGGGAGAGGAAGAAGCAGGCTCATAGTGGAGGAGCCTGATGTGGGGCTCAATCCCATAACGCCGGGATCATGCCCTGAGCTGAAGGCAGACACTTAACCTCTGTGCCACCCAGGCGCCCCTAGAAAGAACCTTCTTATGCTCATTTAACTGATCTTTGTAATCTCTGTCAGAGAGATGAAGAGAGTAAGTGCTTTGCACAAAATGTGATGTGTAAGTAGCAAGTCCAGAGAACTGCTTACAGTCCAGTTTGTCTAAATCCTCATTCAGGGTTTTCTCCACTGATAAAATAAACTCCAAGCCAAACTGCCTGCTACTGTGTTTAAGGAAGAAGTATAATGTTCCATAAGTTGCAGGGTCTGAGACCTATTGACTTTTGCGGAACATTTCTTCTGTCCAACTATAGTTACCACACGGGGTCACTGTTGTAATTAGTTGCCTCTAAAGTGTAAACCTTTTATGCTTTATTTCTGTACAAGGTGTTCTAGCATCTTTAGCCCCGCCCCCAATAAATACTTCCTTTCTCCTCTACTTGCTACCAAGGGCAAGGTGGCTATTTATTTATTTATTTATTTATTTATTTATTTATTTTACTTATTTTTAAAATTTAAGTTCAATTAATTAACATACAATGTATTATTGGTTTCAGAGGTAGTCAGTGATTCATTAGTCTTATATAACACCCAGTGCTCATTACATCACATGCCCTCCTTCATGTCCATCATCCAGTTACCCCATCCCCCCATCCTCTTCCCTCCAGCAACCCTCAGTTTTCCTATGATTAAGAGTCTCATGGTTTGTCTCTCTCTCTCTGATTACATCTTGTTTTATTTTTTCCTCCCTTCCCCTATGATCCTCTGTTTTTTTCTTAAATTCCACATATGAGTGATCATATAATTGTCTTTCTCTGCTTGACTTACTTTGCTTAGCGTAATACCCTCTAGTTCCATCCACGTCCTTGCAAATGGTAAGATTTCATTTTTTGATGGCTGAGTAGTATTCCATTGTATGTGTGTGTGTATGTGTGTGTGTGTATATATATATCACATTTTTTAAAGATTTTTATTTATTTGAGAGAGCACATGAGTGAGAGAAAGCATGAGGCGGGGGGGGGGTGGGCGGGGAGCAGAGGGAGAGAGAGAAGCAAACTCCCCACTGAGCAGGGAGCCTGGAGTGGGACTTGATCCCAGGACCCTGGGATTATGACCTGAGCTGAAGGCAGATGCTTAACCAGCTGAGCCACCCAGCCCCCCCCCCCATCTTCTTTATCCATTCGTCTGTCAGTGGACATCTGGGCTCTTCTCATAGTTTGGATATTGTGGACGTTGCTGCTATAAACATTGGGGTGCAGGTGCCCCTTCGGATCACTACATTTGTATCTGTGGGGTAAATACTTAGTAGTGTAATTCCTGGGTCATAGGGTAGTTCTATTTTCAACTTTTTGAGGAACCTCCATACTGTTTTCCAGGGCGGCTGCAAAAATCTGGTTATTTATTCCATAACTCGTGATATCTACCCTGTCAAAATATTACTAGAAGTCATCAGCACTCACTGATCTTTTACTTGGGAAAATGGAAAAATTGCTCACTCAGAATACATTGGGCAATGCTAGACCTAAAAGAGGCACCTCCCAAATATTTTCTAGTGATTTTCCATTCCCATATTATATGAGCAAAGGTGTCATAACACATTCATGTGAGTAACATGTTTTGATTATTGCAAGTTGACTGATGCAGTTAACATTATTATGTGTCTTTTGTATTTGTCTCTTTTCCTATATGTTGTTTTCTTGTTTTGGTGTGTGTGTGTGTGTGTGTGTGTGTGTGTGTGTGTGTGTGTGTGTCTGTTACTATTATTGAATTTATATTGGATATGTCTTGAAGGAGGAGTGAATGACATGTACATAATCCTGCACAATTACTTTCTACTGGACATGGTACTTTGCATGTGATTCAGATGAAAAGGAAGGGGATGAAGAAATCAGAAGAGTGAGTCGTCCAAGGTCAAAGGTCGCAGAGCTAGGATTTGGATGTAGGTCTGTCTGGCTGAACTTGTGTGCCTTTTCTTCTTCCTCACCTCATTCCTCCTTGGTTAGGCGGATGATTCTGCCTCAAAGTCCTACTCTCACTGGTCAGTAGGGACTAGTGAAGGAGCTGGTCCTCTGTCTTACATTTGTTAAGTGAAGACTGAGGAGTAGATGTTAAATGTGGACTTATATTGTGAAAGGACACTAGGGTGTTAGGAAATGAAAGGTCCAGTTCAGATGGGCTCATGAACTCTTTTGTGGAATAAGATTAGCGTTCTCTGTTCATCTAGCTGCATAGGACCAATGGGGAGGATTTCCGGGCATATAGTACCAGGTCAGGGGGGTTAATCTCAGCTCTATGAGTATCAGACTGAATACAGTCAATGACCACCTTCTGAGACTGTGGAAAAGTGATGGGGAATAAGGAGCCCGATGGAATTTACCCTCTGATGAATTTGCTTCATTCAGACCAAATCTATAAGGAGTTATACCTTAGCAAAGATCTAAAAGAGAAATCCAAGTTGCTATGCTGTTGTGCTGGAAGCTTTTACTTATTTTTTCTTTTTTAAGATTTTATTTATTTATTTATTTATTTATTTATTTATTTATTTATTTATGAGAGAGAGAGAGAAAATGAGCAGGGGGGAGGGGCAGAGGGAGAAGGAGAAGCAGGGAGCCCAACATGGGACTCGATCCCAGGACCCTGAGATCATGACCTGAGCCAAAGGCAGATGCTTCATGACTGAACCACCCAGGTGCCCCTGCAAACTTGTACCTTTTATTCTTCCTGAGTGCTCAGTTGACCCTTGAGGGGAGGCTCATTCTGAGGAGGTGCTGTCCCTGCTCTTGGCTTGCTGCTGGGGACAGCCCCGGGTGACAGCCCCGGGTGACAGCTGACAGTGTGGGCTCGGGCTATTGCTGCTGTGCCACTTTCCCAGTTTGTATCCCAGTCCAGGCTCAGACTCTGTAACAGAGCCTAGACCCTGGGTCCTGGTTTATACCAAGAATTTGAGGCAGGTGACAAAAGTGACTGTGCTCCTGATCTTGGGTGAGTTATTTTGGGATTAAGAGGAACTGGGATGTGGCCTGGACTGGGATCTGGAGTCCTGCCTGCTAGCATTGCTCTCTTTACCCAACATGTCTAGGGCTGGCTGTGGGGTCCTGTATTTCTCTAGGTAGACATTACCATTTATGTGAGGTGTGTCTCAGGGCAATAAAGATGTTCTGGGTTACCCAGCCCTGGGTCCCTCCAGGGGAGAGAGATATTAGACCTGTTACTTTTGGACACATGTTACTGGGTTTCTCAAAATAAATATTTTAAAAATTTGCCCTGAATTAAATGGTATGTGCCTATATGAGTGATGGCATTTTCTATTGAGACTGATAGACCATGGGATGGAGAATATTTCCATGTAGCTCATCTTAGGGTTTGGTGGAGAAGTAGTGTTATGGGAAAACAAAAGTTACAGAGCATTAGAGCCCATAAACTCATCTCTGTTGGCTGACATCTTTCTAAACTGGGGTGGGGAGCCTGCTGAAGGTGAAGCAGAGCCCTGGGTCACTGAATGCTCAGGACAGAGCCAGCCCTTCTCTCAAGGGCACTTAAGAAGACCATGACTCCCTGTACTACATGCGGTGCAGATAATATCCTGGAAACAGCCCAGAGTCCCTGGTTCCCATAATCTCACATGGAGAAAATGAGGAAAGGAGATTCACAGCATTTGAAAAAAGACAAGAAACATACCTTCCTCCCTGCATGTCACAGATTTGAAGCCTGGAGACTCAGACACCTACGTCTGTGTAGCAAATTCAGAGTGACTCCTAAGTCCCTTGAGCCTCTGCCCAAACCAGCAACAGAGTCCAGCCACACCCTGACTTGAGACTTGAGAGGGTGGAATAGAGAGGAATCTCTGTAATGTTTCCATCTCCTTATGAAAGTAGACAGCCATATCACAGCTGAGAAGCCGTGTGCGATTAGCTAAGGAAGACATTAGACTATTCATGGATCACTGATCATGAAAGGAAATTATAGTTGGAATGCTGGCCCGGAAAAATCTTCAGAAAGCTTTTATCTGCATTGGAGTCTCATCTCACTCTTGTTCATGGGGTCTCTGTTGGATGATGTCTTGGTTGTAGTTAAGAGGAAAAGAGCCCTGTCTTAGAGATGAGGGACCAGGAGTATGGTCCACGTTCTTTAAAGTAGTCACTGACTATGAGCAAACAACACAATTAGGTTGAGTTTTAAGCTCTAGTTTTATAAATGGGAATCTGCATGTTGAATTAATAGCCACTGAGGGGTGGTAGAAGAGCAGTGGGATTCGAAGCCGTGAATTTGAATTCTAGTTGTATTTCATCTTTGCTACTTGCCCTCGGGTACCAACACAGAGTGGAAAACGAATAAACTGTGGAGGCAGGCATTCCTGGGTTTGAATCTTGGCGTTACTCTTTGGTCAAAATCTGAGCTTCAATGCCTCCTCTCTAAAATGGAGATCATAGGGGCGCCTGGGTGGCACAGCAGTTAAGCGTCTGCCTTCGGCTCAGGGCGTGATCCCGGCGTTATGGGATTGAGCCCCACATCAGGCTCCTCTGCTATGAGCCCGCTTCTTCCTCTCCCACTCCCCCTGCTTGTGTTCCCTCTCTCGCTGGCTGTCTCTATCTCTGTCGAATAAATAAATAAAATCTTTAAAAAAATAAAAATAAAATAAAATGGAGATCATAATGCTATCTTCCAGGGTTATTATGAGGTTGAATAATAACACACTAGGAGCGCCTGGGTGGCTCAGTCGGTTAAGCATCCAATTCTTGATTTTGGCTCAGGTCATGATCTCAATGTGGTGAGACAGAGCCATGTGTCGGGCTCCACACCCAGCGTGGAGTCCGCTTGAGGTTCTCTCTCTCTCTTCCTTGTCCCTCTGCCCCTCCCGCCCCCATGTGCTCTCTCTCTCTCAAATAAATAAACAAACAAACAAAATCTTTAAAATAAAAATAATATCCCACTAAAGGTCCTGCACTTACTCAATACCTGCCAGACAAATGTTATCGATATCCCGTTTTATCATATCTGTCTAATGAGGTTATTAAGCCTGACCTGCCAACCCTATAAAACTAGAGGATGACATAAAACCTTCTGGATTCACACTCTTCATAAATTGAAGAAGACCTAAAGAAATATAAGAACTTTTGGGGGAAGATAAGGCTCTTGGTCTTGTTACTTCTGACTAAAAAAAAAAAAAAAATCAATAAATCGAATAGCTGTTTCTCTGTAGAAAGATCACATGACTTTTTTGTGAAATGATCTCTAGGGCATGGCTTTCAAGGTTCAAGTAGATAAAGGATGACTCATGGAATGATTGGTGACTGGACTCCCAGGATGGATGAGTAACTCTCTGCCTCCAGGCTGAAGACAGTCTGTGTAAATAAATGATTATGTTCAGACCTTTGTATAATTACAGAGACCAGGATGAGTTTTTGTCTGGGTTTCTGGCAGTCAGTAGTTTATCAAAGTACACAACCCTGTTCTGACTTAGTATTACGACTTCCATCATAGTGAGCAGAGCAGAGGTATTCATTAAGCTCTCCTGAGAGCAGGGCTCCAGCTTAGGTCTCATCACTGCCCACAGCACATTACAGGCACATAGCCTGCCTCACTCAGATGCGTTTCTAGACTCACGTGTGCACACACAATTTCTCCCCAGCCTTCTCAGGGGTTCTGGTGCTACCCCCACTTAGCTTGAAGGAGGAGACAATATTCCCATTCTTAGGAGGAAGACACAGGAAACGCCCCAGAGCCCTGTCTATGAATACTTTTCAAAGAATTCTCTCTTCCTTTCTACATCTCTCAACTTCTCTTATAGGCTGGAGGCAGGTGAAGAGCTGAGGGTTTCAGGACAAATTCATCACTGTTACCAAGTCTCTTTGGATGTTCCTAACTTCTTAAGTTAGATTTTATAGAAATTTATCCTTATTGACCTCAGCCTTAGTTGAAATGATGAAAAACAGGAAAACCCACTGCTTAATTGTGTTACTATCCATTTGTTTCCCACAATGAAAGCAGACGCTGCAGCTCATTTATATTATGTTGATGGTTATATTACTCTTTACTTCTGTCTTGTATTTTATTTATTTTTTTAAAGATTTTATTTATTCATTTGACAGAGATAGAGACAGCCAGCGAGAGAGGGAACACAAGCAGGGGGAGTGGGAGAGGAAGAAGCAGGCTTCCAGCGGAGAAGCCTCATGTGGGGCTTGATCCCAGAGCGCCGGGATCACACCCTGAGCTGAAGGCAGATGCTTAACCACTGAGCCACCCAGGCGCCCCTACTTCTGTCTTTTAAATAAGATCTGTAGCCTCCACCTGCTGGTCCATCGTGTTAGTCGGTGTGTTTATTCTTCTCTATGCAACGCAATGTAGAGAGAACATTTCCTATTCTAGACAGCCAATGTCAGGGTGCCTGGCTGTCTCAGTCGGTAGAGTATGCGACTCTTCATCTCTGGGTTGTAAGTTTGAGCTCCATGTTGGATGCAGAGACTACTTAAAAAAAAAAAAGCCAATGTCATAGCCAAAAAAAATATTCCTAACATCATTAATTGGTTTTTCTTTTTCTAAATTCCCTAAGTTATTTAAAATAATTTCACATTTATATCACCCCTTTCTTGTACATTTTCCCTTCTGCAGTTTTTAATTACCTTTATATTTACTTTTGTGGAAAAGAACAACATACTTTCATTTTCTCATTTTTTAATATTCTTTTATTATTTATCTACTGAGAAGAACCTACCTTCTTCTCTTTTACTTTTTTAAACTTTGTTGACTTAAAGCTCCCAGTTCTTGATTACAGGTTCTGCCTTCTTTCTTTCTGAATCCCTCTCTAATGATGCTTGAAATAATAGCAAGGGACAGGACACGGCTTACTAGAAGAACTACTTCTGTTTGGCCTCCAGAGGGCGATGTTGCACAAACTAGAATCAGAGTCGAAGACCAGCATCATTCCTTTAGCTCCTCCTTCCCGGAGCTGATTGAGGAGTCCAGATGGAACCAGCTCTTTGCAGACAGTGACATATGAAGAATTTAGAAGTCAGATTTGTCAATGAAGAGACTCTTCCAAACTCTCTGGAACGTGCTTATGCAAGATTCTGGAGCACCGACCATACATATTCTTCCTTGTTCCAAGGGTGCTAAAAGTTTCCTCAGCCACGTTCCTTCCTGCTCAGGGAAGATTTTCAAAAAGGATCCTACAGCTTCTTCATTGCTCAGCCATGACCTTGGCTCCTGTCTCAGTGCTTATGATACTTTTTTCCCTGAGTGAATAAAATTCAATTTCATCCCCTTGTTCCCTAGAAGTACACTATTGTAGCTGCTCCGAATAGAGACATCTCCTCTTCATAGGTAAGTCTGTCCTGGTCTCACTGACTCAGCATTGATGTTTCAGGAGGAACCGGAGCCCGGTCGGTGACCCAGCCTGATGCCCACGCCACTGTCTCTGAAGGATCCCCTCTGGAGCTGAGGTGAACTACTCATCTTCTCTTCCACTGTATCTCTACTGGTACGTGCAGTACCCCAACCAAGGCCTCCAGCTTCTCCTCCAGTACATATCAGGGAACACTCTGGTTCAAGGCATCAAAGGTTTTGAGGCTGAATTTAGGAAGACTGAAACCTCCTTCCACCTGAGGAAACCCTCAGCCCATGGGAGCGATGCGGCCAAGTCCTTCTGTGCTGCGAGTGACACAGTGCCTGGGACTGCAGGGGAGCTGAACACAAACTTCTGGAGAATGTGAGGCTTTCAGTGACTCAAGGGATCAACCTGGGGCATTTTCAGTAAGATCTCATGTTCTATAAAGACAAGAGGGACAAAGGGGACTAAACTGCTTAGCTCTTGTGCAGACATGGTAGTAATCTTCAAAGAATCAGGCTTCATGAGGAAAGGGCAATTCATGAGAAAACCATTGGCTCCAACAGACTAGAGACTGGAACCTGTTTGGAGAATCACTTCACATGGGACAGTGGCAGGGACACGTTTTGTGTGGGAATTGCCATCTGACGTGTGACCAGACAGGAGAGTACCATGACAGTCTATGCTGATGGTTTTAATACATTAGGGGGCACTCTAGGCTTCCCCCTAACTGAGCAACTTTTCTTAAGATCCTAGATAATTCCATCTCTGTGTGTGAATACTTGAAAATGGAAAATGAAGGTTAACATTAGAGGAGGGACTGAGGAAAATGTGATAAAATAAAATCACTAAGCATACAGGGAGAATATTTACTAAAAGTTTCTGTCATTTACTCAGCTCTTCCACTTTAATATAACCTCAAAGAAATGGAACTCTGATCTCCATAAATCCATCAATGGATCAGGCTGAGGGGGGCCTGGACTGTGCTAATAAGACAGAGATAATTACTGGAGTGCAGTAGAGAGTAGGAATCGGTTAGAG
Source organism: Ursus americanus (assembly GCF_024610735.1). Classification (NCBI taxonomy): domain Eukaryota; kingdom Metazoa; phylum Chordata; class Mammalia; order Carnivora; family Ursidae; genus Ursus; species Ursus americanus. Next base: position 31,176,043 of record NC_142159.1, read on the forward strand.
CCAAGTGGGCTGGAGGCTCCAATAGAAAACATTTGTATTTTCCTTTTTTCCTAATTTTTATAACTAAAAAATTTTAAAACGAACTTCTACTCCACTGACTTAGAAATTACTCCAATGCCACTGATAAAATTTCTTCTCCCATATCTCCTCCGAGACAAAGAAATGAGGGAACTGAGGAATAAAAGTAGAAAGTGGAGAAAAGAGAGAGGTGTAAAAAAAGACGGGGAGGAAAAGGAGAAACACTTTAAACTGCAAAATGTGGCCTTCACCTCACGTTCACAGAGTGGAAACAGCCGTGTGGGTCTCAGGATGTGAAGGGAAAGGGTTGGGTGGGAAGAGAGGGGCTGGGAACACACGAAGGTGGCCTTCCTGCACGTGTATTTCTTTTACTACCAATTGAAGTCCTATTGTAAACATATATCACGTTCAGATATAAACACAAATCCATATTTTCTAGATTTACAAAACGATTTTAATTTCTTTCATTTGTATTTACTTATCTAACAAAGGGGATTAAGAAAACCTTTCCTTTGTTAGATATTCCGTAGAAATAAATTCTCACATTCTCTGTTAAACTACGTGTGTTGATTCTTGTTTGGAAAGCAGCCTCCCTGCACTTATGATCTTCCAGGATGTATGGACCCAATGAAGTCCCTATTTCTGTCTGAGTTGTCATCTCGCTTTCCTTACCCTCTGATCAGACTTTTCATACCCAAAACAGCTCCGAAAAACAAACCAGAACGACTGGGAAAGTTGGATATCTTCCTTTAGTGCTTCCTCTGCCCCCTCCAGCCTGAATCCTCCACCCCCAACACACCCACACCCCTGAGAAACCTTACACACTCAGCTAGGGCTGGGCCATCATGGGTGGAGTTTCCTGTTAAGAAGCAAAATGACAAAGCTCAAGTGTGTGTGACTGGTGCTCACGGGCTGTGTTGGAATGATTGACTGTAAGACAGTTTCTCTGGCCCCAGGACTCTACTCTCTGCACAGTAGGGGTGTTGGTAACTCAGCAACTAGACAAGGAATCATGAGCAGACACTGGGGAGCTCTGCTTGGGCTCCTGTGGGTGCAGGTGTGCTGTGAGTGGGGGCGTCCAGATGGGGCTGGGGAGCAGTCCACAGCCCACAGGGGTGGGGGGAGCTGACACTGAGAGGTGTCCTGCACTGAGGTGAGCTGACACTGAGAGGGTCCTACAGCCCCAGGGGTGTGTCTCGGGACATTTTACAAGTTTGGAAACTGCATCGGTGACCCCCAGTGACATGACTTGTGTTTGTTCTTCTCTTTCCAGGCAGGGGTGAGAGGGCTGGAGGTGGAGCAGAGCCCTTCAGCCCTGAGCCCCCAGGAGGGAGCCGGCGCTGCTCTGAAGTGCAATTTTTCCCAAGCTGTGCGCAGTGTGCAGTGGTTCTGACAGAACCCCGGGGGCGGCGGCCTCACCTCCCTGTTTTTCATAGCTTCGGGCGCGAAGCAGAGTGGAAGGCTCAACTGCACACTGAACACGAGGGAACGGTCCAGCGCCCTCCACATCGCAGCCTCCCAGCTGGAAGACGCAGCCTCCTACCTGTGCGCCTCAGAGACACAGTGCTGCCTGCTGCTCCGGGGCCTGCACACCAACTGCAGCTGCGCCTGCGCCCGGCCCGCCACCAGGAGGCCCTGCACAGCAGCCACGCACATTATTCATTTTCTCAGCCTTTTCATTCTTATAATTACAGACCTATACTGCTAACATGGAGCTCTTAGAGATTCCAAAAACAATGGCAAGATTCAAATCCATGCTTAAGGAAACAGTGGAAACGTCCAAGTCAGGGTCAAAGCTAGAGATCCGAGGAGCAGACACTAAATAGGTTCCTATGGTGTGAGCCCCACCCATGCTGTGTGCTGCTGGTACAACTCACCAGTTAATATGGACACGTAGCTCAGCTTTTAAGAAGGGTAAAGAAGAGCCTGGTCTTACTTGGCCCTGCTTCTGCTCGTGACTTTTAGTGCCTGGAGGTCCTGAATAACAAATATAATAGCAGAGTAGCTAATGTTTAGACAACACCATGTGCAGTGAGCATCATACAAACATCTTTCGTATCTTGTCATCTCCTTGACACCTTATAATGCAGGTGCTGTTTTTTTTTTTTTTTTTACAACAAGGGTAAGAAGCTTAAAAAATAAAAAGGTAAATGACTTTAAATAGCCAAGTTCCTAATCGGCAGACCCACTCGTGGAAGAGAAGCAATCTGACTTCAGATCCCATGTTCTTAAGCCCTACACTCCAATTACCTTCTCAGAAACCTACAAATCAAATTCTTTACAGTGATAAATATGCAGGATGTTTTCATAAAAGTTAGTGAATAAGCGTATTTTGACAATTTCTCAGTAGCGACATCTAAGAAAAAGCCAGTTTGAGGTCCCCCATGTATGAAGTCAGGACTCACCTATTGTCCCCAGTTCTACAGAAGAACCCGCTGCCACCCCCGGAAGGTCTCAGTGTCCCAGGCGGCAGAGGCCAGAAGACAAATGAGACCAGGGTCATCCCATGAGTCACACTGGGCCTACCAGGCCCTACCAGGCCACTGGCGATCTGCTTTCTTCTAAGAGACAAGTAGTCAGAATTATTTCATTTGGAGTTCATCCAAATGTGCATTCACCCAACAAATATTTATTACGAAGTGTTATAGGACAGGCACTGGTATGGAGCTTGAAGATATCTAATTCCACAGTACAGACAAGGTTCCTGTACATACGGAATTTTTATTCTACGGTGGGGAGACAGGACAAGGAAACAATTGAATAAATGACTTCAAAATATAAGTGACATTAAGAAAATAAAACAAAGTAGGGGTGCCTGGGTGGCTCAGTTGTTAAGCGTCTGCCTTCGGCTCAGGGCATGATCCCAGGATCCTGGGAGCAAGCCGCACATCGGGCTCCTCCGCTGGGAGCCTGCTTCTTCCTCTCCCACTCCCCCTGCCTGTGTTCCCTCTCTCACTATCTCTCTCTCTGTTAATAAATAAATAAAATCTTTTAAAAAAAGAAAAGAATTGTCATATCCACTTGTTGAATACTTCCCTTAAGAATAATATAGTGCCCTTCTGCATCTCTAACTATAGTCTGTAGCTTAAAATCCAATTTATCTGCTATGAGAATTGCTACCCCAGCTTTCTTTTGAGGTCCATTTGCATGAAAGATGGTACTCCATCCCCTTACTCTCAGTATGAATGCATCTTTGGGTTCGAAATGAGTCTCTTGTAGACAGCAAATGGATGGGTCATTTCTTTTTATCCAATCTGCAACCCTGTGGCGTATTATGGGATGGTTCAAACCATTTACATTAAGACTGATTACTGAGAGATATGATTTTAATAATGCCATGTTGCCAGTAAAGTCTTTGTTTGTATTGGCTGTGACTTTCTGTTCTGTATCACTCTTGGGGCCTTTTTACTTTTATAGAACCCCCGTAATATCTCCTGTAGGGCTGGTTTCGTGGTTACAAAATTGGTTAGTGACTGGCGATTCTGAAATGTCTTTATTTCTCCATCAATTCTGAATGACAGCCTTGCTGGATAAAGGATCCTTGGCAGCATGTTTTTCTCTGAAAGAGCTTTAAATATGCTCCCCCAACACTTTCTCTCATTCCAGGTCTGTGTAGACAGGTCTGACGTAATTCTGATGCTTTTGCCTTGGTACGTGAGAAATTTCTTTGCCCTGGCCGCTTTCAATACTGTATCCTTGCATCTAATATTTGAAAATTGCACTATGACATGACATGGCGTAGGTTTGTCGTGGTTGAGCTTGGGAGGGGTCCTCTCTGCCTCTTGGACACGAATGTTTGTTTCCCTCGCTAGATTAGGGAAGTTTTCAGCTACAATTTGTTCAAATATCTCTTCTAGACCTCTGTTTTTCTCCACCCCCTCATGGATGCTGATGATTCTAACATTGGATCGTTTCATTGAGTCAGTAATCTCCCGTAACCTACATTCGTGGGCGTGGATTTTTTTAAGACCATCTTCTATTTTCATTTTTTCCTCTATTAACCCATCCTCCAATTCACTAACCCGTTCCTCTGCTTCTGCGACCCTGGCCGTCAGAGCCTCTAGTTTTGCCTGCATTTGGCTCATAGAATTTTTAATTTCTGTCAGATTCGCTCTCATTTCTGTCCTTAGGGATTCTATATTCTCAGTAACCTTTTCGTTAATAGTTTTTTCAATTCTACTCATCATTTTGACCATCGTTACTCTGAATTCCATTTCTGATAATTTGGTTACATCCATATCCATTATTTCTGTGGCAGAGGCCACAGACTCACTGTCTTTTCTTTGCTGGGGGGGGGGGGGCTTCTCCTTCTTGTCATTCTGATGAGAAGAGGTTGCGGGGTTTCCAGAGCCCAAATTATTGACTGGGTCCCAGGCCGTGACCCTTGTTTTATAGGGATCTTAGGAATGTGGGATGACATGATACTCTATATGGAAAACCCAAAAGAAGCCACTTCCAAACTATTAGAAGTTATAGAGCAATTCAGTAACATGGCAGGATACAAAATAAATGCTCAGAAATCAGTTGCATTTCTATACACGAATAATGAGACTGAAGAAAGAGAAATTAGGGAATCCATCCCATTTACAATAGCACCAAAAACTATACGTTACCTTGGAATTAACTTAACCAGAGACGTAAAGGACCTATATTCTAGAAACTATAAATCACTCTTGAAAGACATTGAGGAAGACATAAAAAGATGGAAAGATATTCCATGCTCATGGATCGGAAGAATTAACATAGTTAAAATGTCCATGCTACCCAGAGCAATCTACACTTTCAATGCTATCCCAATCAAAATACCGAGGACATTTTTCAAAGAACTGGAACAAACAGTCCTTAAATTTGTATGGAACCAGAAAAGGCCCCGAATCTCCAAGGAACTGCTGAAAAGGAAAAACAAAGCTGGGGGCATCACAATGCCAGATTTCGAGCTGTACTACAAAGCTGTGATCACAAAGACAGCATGGTACTGGCACAAAAACAGACACATAGACCAATGGAACAGAATAGAGAGCCCAGAAATGGACCCTCGGCTCTTTGGGCAACGAATATTTGATATAGCAGGAAAAAACATCTGGAGGGATAAAGACAGTCTCTTCAATAAATGGTGCTGGGAAAATTGGACAGCTACATGCAAGAGAATGAAACTTGACCACTATCTCACACCATACACAAAAATAAACTCCAAATGGATGAAAGACCTCGATGTGAGACAGGAATCCATCAAAATTCTAGAGGAGAACATAGGTAGCAACCTCTACGACATCGGCCAAAGCAACCTTTTTCATGACACATCCCCAAAGGCAAGAGAAACAAAAGATAAAATGAACTTGTGGGACTTCATCAAGATTAAAAGTTTCTGCACAGCCAAGGAAACAGTCAGAAAAACTAAGAGGCAGCCCACGGAATGGGAGAATATATTTGCAAATGACACTACAGATAAAGGACTGGTATCCAAGATCTACAAAGAACTTCTCAAACTCAATACACAAGAAACAAATAAATCAAAAAATGGGCAGAAGATATGAACAGACACTTTTCCAATGAAGACATACAAATGGCTAACAGACACATGAAAAAATGTTCAAAATCATTAGCCATCAAGGAAATTCAAATCAAAACCACACTGAGATACCACCTTACTCCAGTTAGAATGGCAAAAATAGACAAGGCAAGAAACAACAATTGTTGGAGAGGATGTGGAGAAAGGGGATCCCTCCTACATTGTTGGTGGGAATGCAAGTTGGTACAGCCACTCTGGAAAACAGTGTGGAGGTCCCTTAAAAAGTTAAAAATTGAGCTACCCTATTATCCAGCCATTGCACTACTGGGTATTTACCCCAAAGATACAGACGTAGTGAAGAGAAGGGCCATATGCACCCCAATGTTCATAGCAGCAATGTCCACAATAGCTAAATCATGGAAGGAGCCGAGATGCCCTTCAACAGATGACGGGATTAAGAAGTTGTGGTCCATATATACAATGGAATATTACTCAGCTATCAGAAAGAATGAGTTCTCAACATTTGCTACAACATGGACGGCACTGGAGGAGATAATGCTAAGTGAAATAAGTCAAGCAGAGAAAGACAACTATTATATGATTTCTCTCATCTATGGAACATAAGAACTAAGATGATCGGTAGGGGAAGAAAGGGATAAAGAAAGGGGGGTAATCAGAAGGGGGAATGAAACATGAGAGACTATGGACTATGAGAAACAAACTGAGGACTTCAGAGGGGAGGGGGGTGGGGGAATGGGATAGACTGGTGATGGGTAGTAAGGAGGGCACATATTGTATAGTGCACTGGGTGTTATACACAACTAATGAATCATCGAGCCTTACATCGGAAACCGGGGATGTACTGTATGGTGACTAACATAATATAATAAAAAATCATTAAAAAAAAAAGAAAAGAAAAGAAAACAAAGTAATGTAAAAGAGAATTGCAGTGATGACATTTGAGCTCTCTGGAATGAAGATATTTGAACTGTCTTCAATGACAAAAATGACAAAAAACAAGGTACTAAAACCTTGGGAGAAGGAAGAGGTTTCAAATGCAACAATGGCCATCAGGCAGAAGCAAATCTGGGATATTTGTGAAAGAGAGCTGGTGTTCCCAGAAGGTAATGAGGGGGAGAGTGGTAGGTGATATGTCAAAAGGTAGTTCATATGTGGCCTTATACCATTATGGTTAGGTTCATAAGTTGTTCTATATGGAATGGGAAGCATTTGAAGGGTTTTAAATAGGTATTCTAATCTAATTTATCTTTCAGAAGGGTCACAGTCCATGCTCGGAGGAATGGCTCATGGGGGAAGTGTGGGGCAAGACTATGGCACAAAGACAGGAAGAGCTTCCGAGACCCGATGAAACCTGATGGAGGCCAAGTTCTGGGAGGGGCCCTGCAATATAGTCACATTTTCTTTATGTGAAAATTTCAAAAGTAAGCTATTTTAACAGCAATTGGTTAAAACCAGTCTTTTCCCATGCTAACTACCCCTCTTTCAGGCTTTCCCTTGTTTTAGGTGGTGTTGGAGTAGCTTCAGACATTTTTGGGAATCTGGCTGGGGTGAGATGGAGCTGAGGACACATTTAGTTTGCATTAAGTGAGATATATTTATGTGATTTACAGTGATTTCTGCGTATAGTTAAGTTTCTGCTTGCCGTTTCTCGTGTAGGAATTGCTTCCAGGACTATTCCTTCCACCCACTGTGTGCACTCACCCAGCTGTAGGATGCGGAACTGCACAAAACTGGCTTGGACATGTTCTGTGGCCCTCAGTACTTAAGTATGGGGGTAGAAGAAGACAATCAAGGTATGAGATATACAGAGTTGTGTCATATAATTAAGTAATCCGCCTGTTCTCGGTACCTCCTATCAGAGGAATGAATCATATAGTGTTTGTCCTTTTGTGTCTGCCTTATTTCACTGTAGCCTATTTTCCAGGTTCATCTGCATTGTGGCATGTCTCAGTATTTCCTTCCTTTTTAAGGCTGAATGATATCCCGTTATAGAGATATGCCACGTTTCATTCATGCATTTGTCAGTTAATGGACATCCGGGTGATTTCTGCTGCTGGGCTGTGACGAATAATGCTTCTATGAACATTCATGTACAAATTTTTGTAAAAATATGGTTTTGAATCTGAGACTTGACGAATAAGAGAGAATTAGGCAAAAATGGGAGTGAGGATCAGAAGTATAAAATAGTATAAGATAGGAGAAGTAGTCTGGGGCCAGATCTTGCAGATCTTTGAAAGGAGTATAGAGTTTATTCTAAATATAATGTCAGAGCCATTGACTGAATAAAAGCTCCACGTCGACGTGATCTGCTTCATATTTCAGTACTGTCTCTTCTGCTGCTCTGTAGTGGGTGGGTCGTAGAGGGCAGAACTAGTGAGGAGACCAGTTAGAAGACTACTGCCGTGGTTCAGGCGAGGGTGGATCATAGCCGGATTAAGGTTATGCTGGTGAATATTGGATTTGCGACTGCATTCAAGAGGTATTTCCTGGTGGTTGCCAGAGGGGAGAGGGAGATACAGGCTCTCAGTCATGCAATGAAGAAGTCACGGGAATAAAAGGCACAGCACAGGAAATATAGTCAATGATACTGTAGTAGCGTTGCATGGTGACAGTTGGGAGCTATGCTTGTGGCGAGCATAGCGTAATTTTTAAACTAGTCAAATCACTGTGTCATACACCTGAAACTAATGTAACACTGTGTGTCAACTACACTCAAAAAATTAATAAAAATGATGTATTTATCTCTTCCATCAGGTTTTTTAAAAATTGAGACGTAATTGACAGATAACATTGTGTAAGTTTAAGGCGTACAATGTTGTGATTTGATATAGTTAATATTTCAATATGATTATCACCATAGCCTTAACTAATACCTCTGTGGTGTTACATAATTATCCTTTCTTTCTTTGTGGTGAGTACAATGAAGATTTAGCCTCTTAGCAATTTTGAAGTTAATAGTACAGTATTGTTGACTATAATCACTATGCTGTTTATTAGCTTTCCGGAACTTATTTATCTACGAGTTGCAAGTTTGTACCCTGAGTATCTCCCCAATTCCTTAACCGCCAGCTCCTGGTAAGCACCATTCAACTCTCTTTTTATGAGTTGGCTCTTTTAGAGTCCACGTATGAGTGATATCATGCAGCATTTGTCTTTCTCTGTCTGACACATTACACTTAGCATAATGCCCTCAGTGTACCACTCAGTAGCAAATGGCAGTATGTCTTTCCATCTCCTGGGTGAGTGATATTCCATTGTATAGCATATATACCACATCTTCTTTATTTTAAGGATTTTATTTATTTGAGAGAGAGAGAGAGAGAGAGTGGGGGAGGAGCAGAGGAAGAGGGAAAGCAGACTCCATGGTGAGCACAGAGCTCCATGTGGGGCTTGATCCCACAACCCTGAGATCATGACCTGAGCCAAAATCAAGAGTTGGACAATTAACCGACTGAGCCACCTGGGTACCCCTATATACCACATCTTCTTTATGCGTTTATCTGTTGACAATTTCCTGATTTTAAGTAGACTAAGCCTGTTGAAAAAATGTGGGAAACATGTAACTTCTTCAAATTTATTTAAAAGGACTCAGTACCGTGCTGGGAAGTTGCGATGGAATTCTGAACCCTACCTTTTCACTATGCTTGCTCTCTGCTAATCCACATAACTTCTTTTTTTTTAAGATTTTATTTATTTATTTATTTGACAGAGAGACAGCCAGTGAGAGAGGGAACACAAGCAGGGGGAGTGGGAGAGGAAGAGACAGGCTCCAAGCGGAGGAGCCTGATGCGGGGCTCGATCCCATAACGCTGGGATCACGCCCTGAGCTGAAGGCAGACGCTTAATGACTGAGCCACCCAGGCGCCCCCCACATAACTTCTGATTGGAGACACACTCAGAACTTACTTTATTTAGACTATTGCTGTTTTGCGTGTTCATCTCCCACAGATACAGGAGAAAAGAGGATTGGACCAGCTGGTTTAGCAGTTGGGGACCCAACCACAAGATGGCGAGGCATCTCTGCTGATGCAGGATACATGAAAGGGTCCTTCTGGTTGACTGTGGGAGTATGCTAAGATAGAAGCAGAGGCTTGTGTAGACAGTTTAAGAACCACTGTGCTGTGGAGGAAAGAAAGAGATAACCTGGTAACAGAAGTAGCTCTCCTGGCTGGAGATTGCAGATCCCAGTTGGAAAAACAATGAAGACGTTTATCGGACCTCTGTTCCTGTTCTCGTGGCTGCGGCTGGACGGTGAGCGGAAAGCTTTGGGGAACAGGGTGTCTTAGTATTAGAAGTCTGAAAGGGAGACTGGTTTTTTCCAGACTTCCTGAAGTTGCTGCAGCAAAAAAGAAATGCACACTCTGGAGACTGATGACCTGATGATTTTGTCTGACTTTCCTTTTACCCGGGGGTGAGCAGAGGAGAGGTAAAGCAGCAGCCTTCTTTCCTGACTGTCTGGGAGGGAGACAGCTTCATTATCAACTGCACTTACACAGCGCCTCCAACTGCTTCTTTTGGTACAATCAAGAGCCTGGAAAACGCCTCCACTTGCTTATATACACTCTTTCAGATGGGGCCGAGAAACAAGAACAAAGACTCACCGTCCTATTGAATAAGAAGGACAAACATCTTTCCCTGCAAGACACAGCCACCCATCCTGGGGACTCAGCCACCTACTTCTGTGCAACAAGAGCACAGTGGTCCCCAGGCACCGGCAGCCTGTCCCCAAACCTAAGACTGGGGTGGAAGCCCCACTCTTTTTCCTTTGTCACAAGCCTTCAAGTCAGAGATTTTGCCGTATTCCATCTTAAATATATAAACATTCTTTTTAAAAGATATATATAAACATTCTAACTGATCTTAAAGAAGGTCAGTTTCAAAGTGACCCAGTAAGTGTCAGAACATTTGGAATGAACACTTAGTTAAATATCTGGGCTTTAAGGTTGACTTTATGGGGACCATTCATCGTTCTCGTCTACCAAGGACATCCTGGTGTCAGTGTCAGGGAGTACTCCTCCTGATGGAAAGATTTTTACCTTTTAATAATAGCACTTATTAACTTTTTCTCATTATAAAACTATTAACTCCACATTATAGGAGGAAAACCAAAAATATATATAAAGTTCAAACATAACACTATTACCCAGATAAATCACGGCTAATATCTGGTATACATTCTTCATTAAACTCTTGTTAAAGATTAGAAACACACAGACTGATATTGGGACTTCCTTCCACTTAACATTATACCATAATCTGAGCATTCACATTTATCAAATTTTATGAAATTGAACTTTTAATGGTTTTATGAGTGATTTTATGTCACCATTTTATTTCTTCTTTAATCATTCCCTTATATTTGTGGGAATATTTTTCTTCACTCAGATGTTACCCTTTAAATAGATAGCTTTTTATATGTGGTAGCCAATAATAATATTACCAATACCAATAATAGTAATAACTAGTACAAAGCGGAAAAGCAAGGAATGGACTTGAATATGAAAGAGTTTGAATAAAACAAAAGAGGAATTCTAAATTAATGGGGAAGAGCAGGATTATCCTCAAATGATCTTGTATCAGTTGTTCAGATCAGAGGTTCTCATACTTTCTCCTGAAGCATCCCTACAGAGACCAAACATGACCTTTTCCTTCTTGAAATCTGGATGTGAGGGCACAGTCCCCCAAAGTAGTCTGGCGAAAGTACAAACAGTCTCATAGTTACTTTAAAATTTTGGAGAGATCATTTTTATTTTACTGCATTATGTATCCATATTAATTTTAGTGCAACATAATCTTGTAAATAATTTACCAATTCTTCAATTTTTCAGTAATAAAAGTGCTCCCAGATGATGCATGATATTTATTACATGTTTTGTCTTGAGGGCAAGAGTACTGTAATTTGACAAGCACAAAGTTGACTATTTGAAAACAAAAGTATTGCAAAATCAGCAGGCAATCAATAAATATTGGTTGAAAAAATAAATGAGGTACCTCACATGATGAAATAAATTCCAGAGAGATTAAAGTAATTAAATCACAAAGTTATTAGTGAAAAATACAAGTGCATGTTACTCAAGAAACTGAAGGGAGAAGAATTTCCTAAACTTGAGAACGACGGAAAAACTCAAGGGAAAAAATAGAAGATTTGATTACATAAATATTAAAAGCTAATTTATTATATGTAAAAATGACCAAAATTACCTTCAAACCACAGTTTACTGTTAATTTGCTGCTAAGCTGACAACAGATTAATAATTTCTCTACATAATTTTATGTGCATAAAGAGGAAAACATTAATATCGAACTATGTAAATAGAAGATGTGATGAGGGAGTTTGCACAAGAAAAAAATAGCATGGTTCAAAACACATGGAAAATGTTTAAACCCACTGGTATTCATAAAAATGTATACAAATAACTTTAAAAAAACCATTACGGAGTTGTAGGAATAATTTAATGGCAATTTAAAGAACAGAGAATTTGAGCAGGATGCTGTGAAATAAACCTACACTAGTGGGAGAGTTAATTTTAAAGCTATTTTGGAAAGTAATTAAAAAACATGATTTAGTAATCTAAAAACAGATTAATTTCCTTGTAATGTTTTCCCTGGAAAATTTGTCTTTAGGAAAACCCTCCATGCATATGAAAATAATTATTTACAAAGATATTTGGGAAGTTATTTATATTATCCCAAAATTGAAAACCAGAATGTCTAATCTTAAAGGGAAGGGCTTGGGGTGCCTGGTGGCTCCGTCGGTTAAACATCTGACTCTTGATTTCCACTCAGGTCATGATCTCAGGGTCCTGGGATCGAGCCCCGTGTTGGGCTCCATGCTCAGCAAGAAGTCAGCTTGTGGATTCTCTTTCCCTCTACCTAAGATCCTCCCCCTGCTCTTTCTTTCTCTCTCAAATAAGTAAACAAATAAATATTGGGGGGAAAGAAGGGAAGGGCTTAGTCACCCAAATGGAATATTATATAGCAAACAAATGGTATTATAAAGAGAATCTATAATGGTTATCAAGATATGAACTGGTGTGATTGTTACATAGTATTGCTACATAGTGAAACTGTGAATAGTACAAAGGTTGGAAAGTAATACACCAAGATATCAATAATGTATATCCTTCCTTAACAGGGACGAGTAGTGATTTTTCTCTCTTCATTCTGTTTTCTCTATTTTCTAAAATACAAGCCTTATCCGATTTAAGGTATCTCTGATCCATCATTTTCTGCAAATTCTCTAAAATCCCTCCTACCTCTGAAGCTCAGTGAGCCCTAGTTCAGTCACTATGGGTCACAGTGAGAGGGGTGGCCGTGCAGCCCGCATTGTATCCCCTTTCTTAGAGTGACAGTTCCCGTCTGCATTATTGTGTGTGATGTACGTACAAAGTGTTTTATGTACATTAGTCCATCCACGTCTCCTCATAACATCCTGCTGCTATTCCTGTCTTACAGACGAAGAAATTGGTACCTGAAGACATTAAGTAGCTTTTGCCCAACCAAGCTCAGTCAGAGATTAAAGGCAAGAGTGGGTTTCAGAGCCGGGATGGCTTGAGGCTGGAACACACTCCACAGTGCCTATCAACCTTTCTCTTCAACTTACTCTTGTGCACAAGCAGCCAGGTTGAATGTATAGAATTTTTTTAAATATTACTTACTTGCTGAAAAGCCTCTGTAGGTTTTTTGCTAATAAATAACCTATAAACAGGGGCGCCTGGGTGGCTCAGCCGTTAAGCGTCTGCCTTCGGCTCAGGGTGGGATCCCAGCCCCACATTGGGCTCCTCTGCTGGGAGCCTGCTTCTTCCTCTCCCACTCCCCCTGCTTGTGTTCCCTCTCTCACTGGCTGTCTCTCTCTGTCAAATAAATAAATAAAATCTCTAAAAAAACAAATAAATAACCTATAAACAAATTCAAGCATTCAAAATCTTCTGCTTTCTAGACCCAAACTCTCCTTCCAGCTTTATCTCTCAGCATACCCTAGCCCATTCTCTTCTTTCTTTCTCCCATGAATTCATTTGCCCATCTGTCTGTCCATCTATCCATTCCTCTATAATTTAGGCCGCAGAATGGCCTAAATGTATTTGAGGATGTGACAACACTACACCCACCTTGGCGTTAACAAAGTAGAAAAGAAAGAAATTCTGATATACGCAATCAGAGGACTGCTGTATTTTAAAAAATAATTGACCCTTCAGGGAGCACGGTTTTGCATGAAGTAGGAACCTTCCCTGATTTGTTTCTGCTGGATTTAAAGTGAATATTTACTACACTATTCCAATGAGATCAAGAAGAGAGACCTGGTGAAGTCAAAGCAATAATTTTCCTGCCTGTGGGGAAGTCAGGAGGGGTGAAGAGAAGAGGATCCCTCCCTGGATCTGAGCAAGTTCCCTAGTATTCAGCCACACACTCTCTTGGGCTCCCCATTATCTACAGCTGGTGACGCCCTCCAGCAACTGTTGTAGGAACAACAGAATAGTTTGGGCGGTGGAATGGAGACCTTGGGAATGCAAATTCCTTTTTCCGGACTGAGACAAGCATTCGTCTAGTCCCACTACTTAAAGTAGTGGCATCGACATCACCAGAAAGCTTGTTAGAAATATAGACTACCCAGGGGCGTCTGGGTGGCTCCATTGTTAAGTGTCTGCCTTCGGCTCAGGTCATGATCCCAGGGTCCTGGGATCGAATGCTGAAGTCCTGGGATCGAGTTCTGCGGTCCTGGGATCGAGTCCTGTGTCAGGCTCCCTGCTCTGTGGGGAGTCTGCTTCTCTCTCTGTCCTTCGCGCTGCTTGTGTTCCCTCTCTCTCTGTGCCTGTCAAATAAATAAAATCTTTAAAATATATATATATAGACTATCCAATCCCACTGGAGACCTAACTGTTGGGGCCACAGCCTGACTTCCCCAAGATGGGCCACTTTGGCATGAAGATTATTTTAAGTTAAAAGGCGATCAAAACCCAGCAGAATCAGGAAAAGCTCTTTACACCCCCCCTAAAAAGAATTTAGATAGAGGACCTGCTCCAGGAAGACAGCTATCACCGTAAATAACTGCATTATACTATGAACTAAGTATGGTAGACAGGGAGGAACTTAACAAAGCCAGTGTGATAGAAGTCCTCAATGTCCCATTGTCTCTATGTTATCCAGCAAACATTTGCTTACCAAATATTTACTTTTTCATCTTCCTGTGAATTTTCTTCCCTTTGAAGTCCCAGACCCCACCCCCTCTCCTTAGTTGAGAATGACATACATACCTCATTTTGCCTGTCTTTGGAATTTCCATGTCTGCGTGGATTCCGGTAAGTACGGCATCAGATTTGATTTTCTCTTACTAATCTGTCTCATGACCTCTGGATTCTTAGTCTGGCTAGAAGGACCTTGTAGGGAACAGGATATTCCTGCTCCCTGACATAATGAAAAAGAATCCGTATTTTAGCAAAATCCCCAGGTAATTGGTATGCACGGTGAGAAGGACGGGTCTTGAGCACATTTTGTTATTGTAAAAACCTTCTGAACACAAGATGGCGGTATTTCCCATCTGTTTGGATCCTTTCTCAGATTTGAAACAAGCTCACTTTCAAGTTGGATTAGATCCGTGAGTGTCTGTAGAGGGCTAAACAAGCGTGTCACTGATTGGGTAGGAAGCAGAGACTTCCTCCCACAGAAGAACTCGAGTGACACCCACCAAACTAAAGGGAATGGCTTTTTGACTGAGGAGACTGAGTCCACATACCAGGCCACAGTTGGGGAGAAGAATGAAGCTGTTCCTGGGAGTTATTTTGGTGATTTTGTGGCTTCCAGTGGACTGTGAGTTGGAGGCTTTCTGGTGATGAGGGCAAAGAGATCCAGGGACCCAGCCCATAGGATGGGGTCCATTCTGCTTCATCTTTCATTATATCTGGGGTTGTGGAAAGGAAATAAGACACTTTTAAAAAAAATATTTATTGGAGAGAGCGAGAGAGCGCGTGCACGTGTGAGCAAGTGGGAGGAGGGACAGAGGGAGAGAGAGAGAGAGAGAGAATCCTAAAGCAGATTCCCCGCTGAGTGCTGAGCGGCGCGCAGGGCCTGATCCCAGAACCCTGAGATCATGACCGGAGCTGAAATCAAGAGTCGGCAGCTCAACTGACGGAGCCACCCTCGCGCCCCGACAATATGACTTTTAGGAGTGTCAGTGTAGTGACTAAACCTCCTGTTTCTGGTATGGTGTTCTTGCCTCGGGGTAAGCTGCCAAAAGATGGAACAGAATCCGCAGTCCCTGAGCACCCAGGAGGGCGAGAAGGCCGTGCTGACCTGTAACTCTATGGATTATTCTCCGGTGCTCTTCCCGCTGTACCGACGAGATCTGGGAAGAGGCCTCGTCTTGTTGCCACTCATTCGTGGAAATGAGGGTGAAAAACAGATGGGAAGACTGAGGGCCACCTTTGATCAGGCCGTCAGAGCTCCTTTCCCTCACAGATCCCCAGCCTGCAGACTCGGCCAAGTACTTCTGTGCTGCCGGCACACAGCAGGGCCTGCTGCCGGCCTCTGGCCCAAACTCTGCCAGCGGCTCAGTCCACACAGCTGCCGGCCGCGACCGGCCCCAGCCTAGGAAGCGGGGGCACCTGACGGGATGAGAGGGTGTGAGCCAGAGCCTGGGTTGGCGCGAGCGTGTATCGCGCAGCCTGATTCTCTCGCGGCCGGTACTACTGCGTGGCTCCGGCCACTCCCGAATTCATGGTCTCCGTGGCCTCGGGCAGAACATGAAGGGCCTGACGCGTGGTTCTCAAGGTTGTCTCAGCTCTGAAATTCAAACAGAGGCTAATTTTTCAGGAAGAAGAAATATGCCCTGAAGAACGCCAGAGAGCAAGAAAAGAGGACTTACACGCATGCACGCACGTGTGTGTGTGTGTGTGTGTGTGTGTGTGTGTGTGTTTAAGGACAGTTAATTCTGCCCAGTTTTTGTGACTAGGCCAGAAAGCCTGAGACATATACAGGGTTAAACACATTAAACACTGAATGTTTTCAGTGTTTACATAAAGAACAAAAAACAAAGTCTAAACATTCCTGAGACCCTTCTAAACTGAACCCCAAATAATGATGATAATGGTAGGAATAAAAAATTGACCTGTGGTAAAAAAAAAAAATTCAACCAAATAAAATTGAAGATCTAATTGGCTTCATTGAATGATTCATGCATTGAGCAGCATTCTATCCAGGAAGCAGAGGGGAGCTCTGCAGAGCCGCAAGGAAGGAAAAGTTTTTAAAGGCAGAGAGAAGGCATTTTAAAAAAGAAGAATTTATTAGCAAGGAATGCAGTGTTTAGGCAAAGTTGCCCCCCCCCCCCCAGGGGTGAGGAGTCTTTCAGGAGACTGCCTCTAGGAAATTCCAGCTTGGCTGGTTAAAGGTCCATTCCTGAGGGATTGGAACTGCGGTTAGGTTAGTTATTAAATCTTGGTTTACTGATTTGTGGCCTTAAGTGGCTCATTATGGCCATGCGGGTTTCTTTTTAACACCTGTATTCTTTGTTATGACTCATCTCGTGAATGAAGGGCCAGACTATACTGGGCAACATGCCATAAGTCATGAGGACCACAGACGTGGATTTAGGGATGTAGGAAAGACATTAGGGCTTGAAGGCAACGGCCAAGAAAGAGTTCTTGAGATGTGTTTGGTGCAAAAAGGTGGTTTTATTAAAGGTCTGGAACTGGGCCCTTGGGCAGAAAGAGCTGCGTTGGGATAATGAGGAATGGCCCATTATATACTTTCAAGTTGGGAGGGAGTTAGGGATAGGGTAAGTCCCTAAAGAATTTGGAAGCAAGGTTTCCAGGACCTTGAGGGGACTAGCTATTGTTAGGAAAAAGTCATTTATTACTGTTTAGTAAAACCCTAGTCATGAGACCCTTCAGATGTATATGGTGGGTCATATGCTTGGGTGGGGATGACCGCCAATGTATATCTTGGGGTTAGAGATAAGGGAAGTTTCCAAAAGAACTTTTATATGTTCAAATAGACTTACAGGACCGTGGGAGTTGGGCTAAGATTGCCTTTTGCCCTCAGTAAAGTATTAGCATGGAGGCAGCTGAGTTCCTAGAGGAAGGTCACTCTGTTTCAAGGATGTGTCAATGGGCTGTAGGTAGTAAGGCAATTTAATCTTTTTTTTTTTTTTGCCTTGTTTCCCACGTCATTTAGAACCTTTGTTTACTGTGTGTGGTGTCAGCGAGTGCGTCTGTGCATGACTGTGTAATAGACAGAGCTTGCGCCTTCTCATACTAGGCATGGGTTCTGAGTTGAGGACTTCTCTATTTTTTTTTTAATCCAGCACTGACATTTCTATTGAAAGGGAGCAGAATAAAGCTCTAGAAACTCTTATCAATAGAGAAGGTAGCCACTTAAATCTGCACAATCACCATACCCTTTGTTTACTGTGTTTTGCCTGGAAACCTCCCATAACTAACATATCCCTCACCCCCCACATCTTTCTTTTGTCTTTAGCTGAAGATGGTGTTTATTCATTTTTTTAATTTTTTTGATGTTTAAGATTTTTATTTATTTATTTGACAGAGAAAGAGACAGTTGTCGAGAGAAGGAACACAAGCAGGGGAAGTGGGAGAGGAAGAAGCAGGCTCCCAGCGGAGGAGCCTGATGTGGGGCTTGATCCCAGAATGCCGGGATCACGCCCTGAGCTGAAGGCAGATGCTTAACGACTGTGCCACCCAGGCGCCCTTGAAGATGGTGTTTAAGGTGATGGCTTGGGCCATTTCTGGAAGTTACTCAATTTTCCTTGATCTCTCCCATTGACGAGGGAGCAGAAGGCAAGCTAAGGAAAAAGCAAGAGCTGACACCCTGCAACTCCCCCCCACACCCTTAAATCCTGGGTGGGGCAAGTGTGACATTCTTCTGGGAAACTTCCAACTATCTTAATGTTAATGCTTTGCTAGAGGGAAAAACAAACCTTAGCTTGATAATAGCAAGGCCTCCAGTATCCTGAGGATCTTTAGTATATGAAAGTCCTTTTGGACACCTCCCTTTTCCCTTACTTCCCCCAACTCCCACAGTATAAAATCAGCCACTCCTCCCCACCCAGCACAGCAGCTCTTTCTACCCCCGGGTCCTGTTCCCTGTGCTTTAATAAAATCACCTTTTTGCACCAAAGATGTCTCAAGAATTCTTTCTTGGCCATCAGCAGCAAACCTCACCAACATTCCAAAAGGACATCACCATGAATACAGGAAGTGCACATGCCATCAAACTCCTGTTTGTTTTTCTTCTGTTAATCTGACTTTTGTTATAGGGGAGGGGGAGTCAAGAACCTAGAAGAGTAGAAGAAAAATTACTCTTCCCCCCACATTACCAGTGTGTCATTTATCTATTTCCTCCTTTTTGGATTCATTTTCAGTTTATTCATTAACAAAAGGGACAGACAGATGCCATGGCATATACAGTTACTAATATTAAATAAAGAAAATCCAACCAAGTAAATTTGAAGATCTAATTGGCTTTATTGAGTCATGAATCCAGCAGCATTCTACCTAGCAAGTAAACGAAAGTTCCCAGGAATTGTACAAAATGGAATGTTTTTTTATATGAAGGAGGGTGGGACAGAAAGTTATTAACATAAGAAAAGAAAGGATTGTTTTAGGCAAGGTCACCTTTTCTTAGGGGGAAGGGCATATATGGAGGAGAATAGAGGAAGAAAATGAGAAAATGAGAAATAGAGAATTTGAGGGCTAGAATATACATTAACAGTCAACCAGTATGAATCCTTAATCGTAATCATAATCACTATAATAGAGAATGCTAGGAACATTAGGAAGCTAGGGAATAATTGGCTCTGAGTGCTGGCTTCTGGGATTTGTTAGAAGAGACTCAATGCAGGGTTGTTAAACTGGTTACACTTCTTGAAAATTTATAAGCCTCCTGAAATCGAACATAGGGGTTGTGTTATTAAGGCATATGTGTTATTTGGGAGGAGTTTTCACTGCATCTTTAAAAGGTGTAATAAGCCAAGAAAGATTCAGATAATTTGACTAAGAGTAAAAATCATGTCAAGAAAGGGGGCTGAGAGAAGGATGGGGAATCAGCCAGCAGCTCAGGACAGGGATGGGGAAGGAGCTTAGAAATTATTGAACGTAAAGGAATTACATTAGTGATGAGGGAGCAGAAGGCTGGCTGAAGACAAAGCATAAGGTGACACGCTGCAACCTCCCCCACCCCCACTCCTGGGTGGGATACCTGATGTTCCTCCAGGAAGTTCTCAACTATCTTAATGCTAATAATGCCTTGCTAGAGGGAAAAACAACCTTAACTTGACAGTGGCAAGGCCTCTGGTGTCCTGGTGTCCTGTGAGTCTTCTTTAACATAAGAAAATCCTTTTGAAACCTCCCTTTTTCCTTACCTTCCCCCAGCCCCATAGTCTATCATCAGCCACCCCTCACAAGCCGGCCCAGCAGCTCTTTCTGCCAAGGGTCCTGTTCCTGTGCTTTAATAAGCCACCATTTTGCACCAGAGACACCCGAAGAATTCTTTCTTTGTCATCCACTCTGGACTCCACCCCCACTGAACCTCACCTATATTCCAAAACCGCATCATTAGAATTAAGTAAATAGGGGCACTGGGGTGGCTCAGTCCCTTAAGCGGTTTACTATTAGACAGAGAACATAAATAGGTAACGAAGGCTTCAGCATTTCATGAAGCTTAAAAAATTTTCAGTATTGTGTTTTGGAGGTGGTTCATTACATGGAATGAGCCATCTTGATAAGGGCTCCAAAGTTAAAAATTAGTTTATTTTTAAGATGGAAAAATATGACAAAATTAATGACAATGAAGCAAACAATTATCTGTTATACTAAAAATTAAAATTAGTAAGTTAAATATAAAACGTGAATATAAATTTTACACTATAAATACCCAACGTTAATGACATCACTTTAAGGTGCAGGGAAAGCCACAAGAGGGCACTCCATTTCTCAGATGTGGTTTATTCCCTCAGTCGCGTGGTGGCTTGACACTCATTGGCCCTATTTCTCTGTGCATGTTATGTTCTCTTTTCAGTTGCAAGTTGCTGTAGGGCAGGAAGTTTCTCTTTCCAAAAGAGCAAGGACTCTCTAGAAGATTCTATCCAGAATCCAGAATCAGACTAGAGGAGCACCCAATCAGCTTTGTTATATTTGGGGGTACAAAGCCATTTTCTCTTCCTGCAGCTCAAACAGCCATGCTTTCTGCTTTTTGCTCAACGCTTGTGGTGGTCCTGCTAGTAATTCTCAGTGAGTAATGTTTCATTTTTTTTAAATCAATTTTTTATTAAGCTTTAAATTTTAATTCCAATATAGTTACCGTACAGTATTATATTAGTTTCAGGTGTACAACATAGTGATTCAACAATTTTATACATTACTCAGTGCTTGTCATGGTAAGGGGACTCTTAATCCCCTTCACCTATTTGTCCCATTCCTCCCCCCACCACCACCTCCATTCTGGTAACCCTCCCTCTGTTCTCTATAGTTAAGAGTCCATTTTAGGTTTCTCTCTCTCTCTCTTTTTTCCCCCTTTGTTCATTTATTTTGTTTCTTAAATTCTACAAATGAATGAAATCATGTGGTATTTGTCTTGGTCTGACTGGCTAATTTCACTTAGCATTATACTCTTCGGATCCATCTGTGTTATTGCAAATGACAAGATTTCATTCTTCTCTATGGCTGAGTAACAGTCCATTGTGTATATATACACCACGTATTTATCTTCATCTATCGATGGACACTTGGATTGCTCTATAATTTAGCTATCGTAGATAATGCTGCAATAAACATAGGGGTGCACATATCCTCTTGAATTAGTGCTTTCATATTCTTTGAGTAAATACCCAGTAGTGTGATTACTGGGTGATAGGCTAGTTCTCCTTTTAATTTTTGGAGGAATCTCCGTACTGTAGTAATGTTTCATTTTTTAAAATGATTTTCTATTCCTAGGTCTGGGTGATGATATCTAGCTCAATTTCCTCACTGGGGACTGTCCTTTTGTTCATAAATTCCTAAATAACAAAATCGTCATTATTTTAGGAGAGACCCATGGAGACACGGTGATGCAGACTGAAGGCCCCGTTACCCTCCCCGAGGGGACACCGCTGACCCTGAACTGCACCTACGAGCGCAGCTACTCAGTTTCTGTTTTCTGGTATGGGCAGCACCAGAACAAAGAGCCTGAGCTCCCCCTGAAGAGCTCATCAGAAAACCAGAGGGCTGAGCGTCACGGTTTTCAGGCCCATCGGAAGAGCGACAAGTCCTTCCCGCTGGAGAAAAGCGGGGCGCAAACGTTGGACTGGGCTCTGTACTACTGCCTGCTGGGAGCACAGTGAGAGCACCTGCAGGGGGAGCCAGGCACGAACCCAGAGCAGCGCAGGCGGGGCCTGGCTGTGGGCAGCCTGCAGCGCAGAGGATGCTTTCTCGAGTTAGTGTCCTGGGCTGGGCACTAGAGGGGAGGGAACAATGTCCAGCTCAGATGCCTGCGCGCTCCGGAACCCGGTGCTACTTTGAGCGAGGAGTGGACAGAAGCGATCTAAATGACAACTTGATTTCTAATTTCCAGAAATGTTCCTGCCTTCAGTCAGGATGCCGTTTCTTCGTGCCAGATTTAAAAAGACCCCATGGTAACCATTTACGGAAGTTCTGTGTAGCCCGGCTACCAAGTAAGCATGTGATTTCCTGAGCTCCATCTCTGAGACCGGAACATTGCACGGATCTCATCATTTTTAGGGAAAATAGCTTCTAGACTAAATGAGCTCTCAGGAATCTCCTCCCACTGATTTAGTTTCTTTTCTCCTGGGTCCCAGCCTTACTACGATAACTGACTCACAACACCATGCAAGGGCTCGGTGTACAATGTGTTGATCTGATACACGTTACAAAATGTTCACCACCATAAGATCAGCGAACACCTCTTTCTGGTCACATAATTACCATTACTTTTTTGTGGTGAGAACCTTCAAGATGTACTCTCTTAACAACTTTCAAATAGATGATACTTGATTGTTAACTGGAACCACAGTGCTGTACGTTAGACCCCCAGAACTTCTCCATTTTTTAAACTAGAGGTTTGTAGCCATTAGCCAACATCTCCCCATTTCCTCTACCCCCTGACCCCTGGTAACCACCATTCTACTCTGTTTCTATGAGTTTCACTTTTTTCGATCTCATATATAAGTGATATCATGCAGTATTTGTCTTCCTCTGTCTGAATATATGGTAAGGAAGCCTAATCTCTTTGGAGTACTGTCCTATCTCAACTATGGGTCCTCCTCCCAGGAAAGACCCTGTAGTGTCCACGTGTATAAAAACATAGACGAGGGTGCACTGTCTTTCTTAGTGGTTGGCGAGTCAAACTAACATAATCGTTCCATGTTTCTTGGGACCAGGAAACAGAGAAATGAGTCCCTTACCATAAACTGGGCACACATTTTGGATTCCAGCACTGAGCCCCTAATTGGCTTAAGGATACTCAGAGAAGACCCTGGGAGCCGCAGAGGTGACCTTATGACTTCAGCTGGGCTGTGATGATTTATATAGAGAGATGTGGGAAAACCTAAGAAGCATTCCCTACAATGCTTGTGGATGTCAATTATAGGGGTTTCATGTGGCTTTTAACATGATTTCAAAGACTTGATAACCTAAAGATCCAAAGACTTGCTGTTGGACTGAACTGTGTCCCCACCACCCATACTCTTCAATCCATATCTTGAAACCCCCACCCCTGATGTGACTGTATTTGCCCTTAAGGAGGTCATTAAGGTTAAATGAGGTAACGATTTCAACAGGTCTAGTGATTATGATATTTTTAATGTTTGGTAGGTTTTAAAGTTTGGTAAATAAAATGCCCCTTAAATTTTGGATTCTTTTACAACAAAACCAACTCAGGCTCACAGGTACAGAGAACAGATTGGTAGGTGCCAGGGGGATGGGGGTTGGGTGGAACAAAATGGGCAAAGAGGACTGAGAAGTACAAACTTCCAGTTATAAAATAAGTAAGTCATGGGGATGTAATGGACACCATGGGAAATATGTCAGTAACATTGTATTAACTTTGTAAGGTGGCAGATGGTAACTACACTTACTGTGGCGATAACTTCCTAATGTGTATAACTGTTGAGTCATTATGGCGTACTTTCAGTTATATTATTACTTTCAGTTATATCTCAATAAATGTAAAAATTGTCATTTTTGTAGATCCAAAGTGGTTTAATAGAGGCAATTTTATTTGGCTCATTCTAATACATAGATTACATTAAAATGTTTGGATTCTTTTAATCTCGTATATCAGTATAATAATCAACCACAATTTTGTCTGGTTTGTGGCCAAGGAAATATGCAGCTTTTCATTCTCCAGGTGGAAGCAGTGGAGACTCAGTGACCCAAATGGAAAACCAAGTGACCCTCTCAGAAAGGGCTTTCCTTATTGTAAACCACTCCTTTGCTGCCAACAAGAGTGCTTCTCCCTTTTCTGGTGTGTTCAGTGTCTTGGTGAAATTGTGCAGCTGTCCTAAGAACCACAAAAGAAAATGTGATGGAAGCAACAAAGGTTTTGAAGCCACAAATGAAGAGAAAACCACCTTTCCCTGGGAGAAACTTTCAGTCCCTATGGCAGATATGGCTGTGTGCCACTGTGCTGAGTGATGACCCAGGGAGAAGCTCCTGGGGAGCCCAGCACAAGCCCTCAGAGGGCCAGGCAGGACCCACCTGCAGACGACTGTTCCTCATGATTCATTCTGGTTCCAGGAGAGTCTACTGTGGTTTGACCCTCAGGCGCTCTGGCAGGTGCAAAGATCACCCAGATCAACTCCAAGGACACAGTGGAAGAATAGGAGGTGAATATGCCCTGAATTTAATGCCCCATTGTAGGAATAAGAAACAGGGTCTGGCTTCTTTAATCAAGGATCGGTGGGGGATGGAACTCGAGAGTATTATGCTAAGTGAAATAAGTCAGCCAGAGAAAGACAAATACCATATGATTTCACTCATGTAGAATTTAAGAAACAAAACAGGTGAACACAGGGGGATAAAAAGAGAGGCAAACCATAAAACAGACTTAATGAGGGAGAACAAACTCAGGGTTACAGGGGGGGAGGCAGGCAGGGGGATGGGCAAATGGGTGATGGGGATTAAGGAGGGCACTTGTGGTGAGCACCAGTGTTGTACAAAGGTGATGAATCACGGGGCGTCTGGGTGGTTCAGTGGGTTATGCATCTGCCTTTGGCTCAGATCATGATCTCAGGGTCCTGGGATCAAACCCCAGATGGGGCTCCTTGCTCAGCATGGAGTCTGCTTCTCCCTCTGCTCCCCCACTCATGCGCACATGCTCTCTCTCTCAAATAAATAAAATCTTAAAAAAAAAAAACTAAGTGATGAATCACTGAATTCTACACCTGAAACTACTGCTACACTGAATGGTAACTAAGTGGAATTTAAATAATAACTTGAAGAAGAAAAAAAGATCTGTCTCTCCTCCTTCCAGACAAAGTGCAACCCTGTGACTTTGGCCAAGGTCACCCAAAGAAATAGCAATGTATATGTATATGATTTTTTCGTTAGAGACACAACATGAGATAGATGGGGTTACATCTGCCTAATGTCTCCCTGACAGAGAGAGGCTTATTTCCTAAGGGACACAGGAAAGAACTGAAGCAACTGGTTCTTACGGCAAGAATCAAAGGGAAGACGGAGAACAGAGTTCCACATGTAGGCAAAGAACGGAAAATTATTTATTTATTTATTTATTTATTTATTTATTTATTTATTTATTTATCAGAGAGAGAGAGCACAAGCAGGAGGAGTGGCAGACAGCGGGAGAAGCAGGCTTCCTACCGAGCAGGGAGCCCAATGCAGGACTCCATCCCAGGACCCTGGGATCATGACCTGAGCCCAAGCAGACACTTAACTAACTGAGCCACCCAGGTGCCCCCCCATCTACTGATTTTTTTTTTGAAAGGGGTTGGCAACAACATTTTTTAGCTTCTAAGAGCTCTTCCTGGTTGGTGAATCTTTGCTGTTGAATTTTTTCAAGATATGTTAATTTAGATATTTTTGAACATTTTCTTTCATTCTTGGAATTTTCTGTTTCCTTTTGTATCAGGTTTTCTGACTTTCTGTTTTGTTTTGTTTTGATATTTATCACTTGTACTGTGAAGGAAGGAGAGATTCCTTACCCTGCAAAGTCTTCCAGCTGGACTGAGAATTAAATTTACATGAGACAGATCAGCAGGAGAAAAAAACCAAAGCTTTATTTTGGGCACGAGGAGCCCGAGTAATGAAACTGAGACTGGAAGAAATGACCAAGGCTGGTAGTTTTGTTTTTGTTTTTTAAGATTTTATTTATTTATTTGACAGAGAGAGACAGCCAGCGAGAGAGGGAACACAAGCAGGGGGAGTGGGAGAGGAAGAAGCAGGCTCTCAGCGGAGGAGCCTGATGTGGGGCTCGATCCCAGAATGCTGGGATCATGCCCTGAGCTGAAGGTGGACGCTTAACGACCGAGTCACTCAGGCGCCCCAAGGCTGGAAGTTTTTATACTTTTTAGACAAGGTGACATTAAATCTGTGAGCAATTGCCGGCAAAGAAGACTTAACATTAGGAGCTTCAGTAATTAAGGAATTCTGAATGGAATTTGGTCTGGGTAAAAAGTAACAAGTGCTGTTTATATGGCATCCTTGTCTCTCAATTTCCTATCTCTGGTGTAGAAGATCTCTTTTTACCTCCTGGTATAGGAAGGGTGCCTTTCACATGGGAGGCTTATTTCTTGCTTTCAAGGGTACAGAGAAGGTCTGAGTTTTAAATGATTTTTATTTAAAATAATCAAAATGCCCATATGGCACATTTTGGGGCAGTCTGACCTGGGCCCCTATCACTACTTGCTTTATACGTTTGGCTAATCCTTCCTGCTGTCGCTTTGAATTATAAGAATGAAGGATTGTGAGGCATTAGGTATTATTTGTGTCATTGTTTAAGTTGGTCTGTTTGTTTTTTTTTTTTTTTAATAGACTGCTTTGCAGATTGGATCAAAGTTAAGGACTTTGAGGTAGGAATAACACCCTGGATTATCTAGGCAGACCCGTCTAATCACATCGGTAATTAAAATTGGGGCAACTTTCCCTGCTGTGGTCAGAGGAAGATGGGACTATGGAAGAATGGTCAAAGGCACAAAGCATTTGTGGCTTTGAAGATGGAGAAGGGGGCCATGAGCCAAGGAATGTGGGCAACCTCTAGCAGCTGGAAAAGTTTAAAAAAACCATTTTTACTCTGAGAGGCTTCAGAAAAGAAGCAGTCCTACTGGTGTCTTGATTTTAGCCTCCACGTCCTCCTCTTATGGCGAGCTTACTGCCAGCGAGGCATCCACAGCTCAGCCTGGCAATGCTGATCTGCTTATCTGTGCCTAAAGAATGGCCCCGCTGCTTTTACTTGAAGGTTCTGTGGATTCTGAAGTCTGATAGACTTACTGTATAATCAGTTTCTCTGTAGTTTACAGGCCCGATTATTCATATAGGCAAGGATTAATATTACTCACTAGAGAAGGCGGTATGTGATATGCTAAGGGAAGAAAGAAAATCTGTTCAGTGGAAGTTTTTGATGTATCTCTAAATAGAAGGAAAGCACAGATTAGCTTCCAGTGTAGAGTCTGGATCGGCTCTCTGTCCGACGTCTGGCCTCCAGAAGGTGATGTTGCACCAATTAGAGATCTCTGTTTCTTTGGAAGCTCAGCACCTTCCCCTCAGCCCCTCCTCCCTGCAGTTAGGAGACTCAAGCATGCTTGCTGGCTTCTTTGACATTAAGACAAGTGAGATATTCAGAGGTCAGAAAACACTCAAGATCATCTGAGGAGTTTCTTTGCATTTTTGCCTCAACAAGGGACTCGTCTAGCCCAACCTTACTCACATATCTTATTTCCAAGAGCTGGGTTCCACAGCTGCTCTCCTGCTTGCTCAGATGAAATCTTCCAGAAAGAAACCTTCCACATCCCTGCTGCTCCTCCATGCTCCTGTTGCTCATCCCAGTACTGGGGATGCTTTCTCCCTGAGTGAGTAATATCCTATTATGGCCCCTAGTTCTACAGAACTAACTTTTCTTATGCAAATTTTAGTAGAAATGCTTTTCATAGCCACGTCTGCTCTGCATTCACTGAGAGAACATCGATTTTGAAGGAGACGCCGGAGCCCAGTCAGTGACCCAGCCTGATGCCCACGTGTTGGTCTCTGAAGAAGCTGCTCTGGGGCTGAGTTGCAACTATTCCTGTGGGACACTCCTGATCTCATCTGGGATGTGCAGCACCCCAACCGAGGACTCCAGCTTCTCCTGAAGTACATGTCAAGGGACACCTGGGTTAAAGGTATTGGAGATTTCGAGGCTGAATTTACGATGAAGTGAACCCTCCTTCCACCTGAAGAAACCCTCAGCCCATGGGAGTGACTCAGCCAAGTGCTTCTGGGCTGTGAGGGACACAGTGCTTGGGATAGCACAGGGAGCTGAACACAAACTCCGTGAGACAGTAGGGAGGATAAGTGCATCTGAAAGGTTTTGGGTTCTGACGCAGTAGGAGCCTCCGTGTTCTTATACACAGTGTAGAGGTGTTCAGAACTCGCTGAGCCGGTGTGGGGCGCACAGGCTCTAACAGGATGGATATGAGAGTTCGGACATGGCACAGGAAGGCTTTACTTTTCATTCATTCATTCGTGATTGTATCTTTCAATAAACTGAACAGAAGGTGAACTCCTTTTGTAGACTTACCTCCTTCTTACAAACTTACTGTCTTTCCAACTTGGTAATTTCAAGATCGTTTTCTTGGAATCTTTCTTCCTGGATCCACTCTGTGCTGGTTATTTCCCCTCATTTTTAGGTGCCCGTCTAGGACAAAGGAGATGATTGGGGTGGTGAGCGGCTCAAAACACAGTGCGCTTGTGGAGATTTTTAGATACTGATCAGGAATGTTGCAGAAAGAATGGTGAATAAGTCACATTTCTTCAAGGACTACTAAAAATGTGGAAGACACTAAATCTAGATACCAAATTCTACTTGTTTTGAAGTTAAGATAGTTTATTTTTACCAACTATAACAATTGGTTTCCTTTCTTTTGACACCTTAAATTCTCCAAATCTATTTCAGAAATCTTCAAAATTGGTGGGATAGTAACTTTGGCCAATTTCCAACAAATGTTATCATTATTTTCTCTTTTACTCTTGTTCTATTTTCATATTATTTCACTGTTGGAATATTAAAAATTGGTTCTTATCTGTTTGGCATGTGAAAGGCAGGAAGACATTTTTCTTGGTCCAAGTTTCTTGCAGCTGGACTAAGAATTAAATTTACAGGAGACAGATTAACAGGAGAAAAATAAGCCAAATTTTTATTATTTGTACGTGGAAGCCTAATAATGAAATTGAAATATAAAGAAATACCAAGACAGGAAATTTTTAGACTTTTTAGCAAACAGACAATACATCTGCGAGAAATTGACAAGACAAACCAAACAAAACAAAACACACCCTTAACTTTGGGAACTTCAATTAGTAAGGATTTCTAAACTCACAGTGAGGTTTTAATAAAGGGTTAAAACTCTCATGTAATAGAGGATCAAGTTTATCATTAGCTTAATTCCTGCTTCTCATGTGTGGGGGTTCTTTTCATGTTCAGTCCCACTATTTTGAAAAAGTGGCAAATTCTAAATGACGATTTATGAAATGTTATGGTAGTCATAATCCACACTCAGGTACTATCTGGGCTAATTATTGCAGAGGTTTTCTGATTACAAATCACAGTTCGATTAGTGTCTCTAGGTTTAGACTGCACTTTACTTCGTGTAGATGAGGACTTAGTTCATGGACATGCTGCCCTGTATGCTACCCACGGGCATCTTCCTCATCCCTTTATAATATACTTCCCCACTTTGCTGGGGAGAAGCCCGAACTACATTTCCCACAACCCCTTTCTTTCACCATCTAGTTTAAAACCTGCAGTTGAGAATCATTTCTGGGATTTTAAGAAAATGAAAGAGAAGGAGGAGCCATTATTCTTCAGATTACTGGCCATGGTTTTGTTTGGCTTCTGGGTTTCTTTCTGAGAATCACCCACTTTGGGGTTGCAGGTAGCTGGTCTCATTACACTTCAGAGTTTCTTTTATTTATTTATTTTTAAAGTTTTATTTTTTTAATCTCTTTAACCTAATGTGAGGCTTGAGCTCAGGACCCCAAGACCAAGAGTCACATGCTCTTCCTACTGAGCCAATGAGGTGCCCTGACACTTCCGAGTTTCTTGTAACCAGTCTTTGCCATCTTTGCTTCATCAGCTCTTCCCATGTCTGTACATCTAATTCCCTATGTTAAATTTCTTTCTATTTAAAATATTTGGACTTGTTTCTGTTTTCCTGACTGACTTTTGACTAATACCTTTGGGTAAATCTAAGTCCCTTAAGCAGAGCTTGTGAGCTTTTGAAGGCAGGACATCTGAATAAAATTTATTGTTAGCTGGAAATTAGCTTAAGCAATTTTTGTTATTGATCACACATCTGATGCATTCCACTCAATTCTGCTACAATTCATCTATGATACTCATCTTCTTAGGAACTCGTGGTGTGGATGACAGATTCCCTCAGAGGAGCTGGAGGGTTGTTGCAGCACAGCAACAGCAAGGGACAAGGCTGACTTGGGTGAGTGAAGGAAGTCATGGGACGGGAGACTGTTCACACGTTATTTCTACTTTGACTCCAGGTAGAGTAGGGCAGAGGCATGGACGAAAGGCTAGGGGAAAAGGAGGAAGACACTGCTTCTCACAGGGACTTGACACAGGGTAGAAAGGACGCGGAAGAGCGAGAAGTGATTATGTACTGAAACGATATCCAGACCTAAGTTTTCTACCCAAGTCTGAAGCTTGTTGCTGTTTATACCTTGTTGCAGTACTACGTAGTTGCCTTCTCTGACTTCATGGAGAGGTTGTTTTCCAGAAAGCACGCTGGAAAAGCCTTCCGTGTTCAAAGACAAATATTAGCGGGACTTGAGACAAAGCATCCTTTTCCCTAAGTTTGTCCTGTGAACATTTGGAGTTTTGTGTGTTCTAAGTGGAATGGGCAAGCATAGTGGGAGGAAGCAGTAATTCTTTCTGCAGCTGTGACATCGGTACGACCATGAAAAGAGAATGGCTTTAAGGTTCTGTGAAGATTGTAGGCGTTTTCTCATGCTGACCCCCAGATGTGTTTCGCAGACACCACAACTGTCCTCTTAGTTCAGGGTTCTCGAAGGTTCTTTTGTAAATGTGTTTAATGTTGGCTACATCACAAACCGTTTGAGATATTTGTCTTCCCAAAGCTTACTTCTAGAGATTGTGATTTTGTAAGTGGAGAGATCTCCAAATCTGTACTTTTAAAAAAGATTTTGTTTATTCATTTGAGAGAGAGAAAGAGAGAGAGGGGGGAGGGGAGGGGCATGGGGAGAGGAAGTCCCAAGCAGATTGTGAGTTGAGCATGGAGCCTGACGCAGGGCTCGATTTCACAGCCCTGAGATCACAGCCTGATCTGAAATCAAGAGTTAAACACTCAGCGGACTGGGCCGCCCAGGTGCCCCAACAATATTTTATTTTAACTTAAAACACAAATGAGCATTCATTCAGTAATGAGAATGTGTCTGGAGATTGTAATTCCAAGTCATCTTGTTGCATGTATCTCTCTTAATACATCCTTATTTCTGATTTTTTCTGTCTTTAAAATGGGTGGAGGGACACCTGGGTGGCTCAGTCTGTTAACTGTCTGCCTTTTGCTCAGGTCATGGATCCCAGGGTCCTAGATCTAGTCCCACCTCAGGCTCCCTGCTCAGTGGGGAGGCTGCTTCTCCCTCTCCCTCTGCCTGCTGCTCCCCCTGCTTATGCTCTCTCTCTTTCTGACAAATAAATAAATAAATAAATAAAATCTTTAAAAAACAAAAACAAAAAAATGGGATAGAAAGGCAAAGATAATTTTTTTGAAAGATTTTATTTTTAAGGGACACCTGGGTGGCTCAGTTGGTTAAGCTGCTGCCTTTTGCTCAGGTCATGATCACTGAGGCCCACATGGGGCTCCTTGCCCAGCGGGGAGCCTACTTCTCCCTCTGCCTGCTGCTCCCCCTGCTTGTGCTCTCTCTCCCTCTCTCTCTGATAAATAAATGAATAAAATCTTTAAAAAAAAAGACTTTATTTTTAAGTAATCTCTACAGCTAACATGGGGCCTGAACCCACAACCCTAGAGTGGGGGGCTCCACTGACTGACCCAGCCAGGTGCCCCAGGGCAAAGATAATTTTAAAACAATCCGAGGGCACAACACTTCTATCACATGAGCAAGGTTTCATGTGTTCTTTCCAGTCGCCTCTTTCCTGAAGACAATGACTGCTCGACTGCTATCAGCATAGATTTAGTTTAACTGTTCTAGAACTTTAAATCAATGGAATCATACGGTAGACACCCTTTTGTCCCTGGTTTCTTTCAGTAAACATGACACACCTATATCTTGTGTATCAGTCATTCATTACTTTCTACTACTGAGTATCCTATTAAATGAATATATCACAATTTGTTTATCCATTCAGCTGTATCCACCACTGGCTGGACACAAGATCTGTTAAGGGTAAAATCTTTAACTCCATTCATAAACTTTCAAGGTACAGAGTACCTTAGATTTTTATATTCTTTTGGTGCAAGAGTAGGGTGTGTCTCTAAAATATTTTAGCCAAAACATATATCTTAGATACCTTTATTTAAAGGTATGTTGGGTGCTTGGCTGGCTCACTCAGTGAAGCATGTGACTTTTGATCTCAGGGTTGTAAGTTCAAGCCCCATGTTGGGTGCAGAGTTTCTTTAAAAAAAAAAAAAAGCAAACCCAAGTCTAACATTCATTTAGCTATTTAATATACCGCTACTTTTCCAATAAAAACCTAAAATATGGTATGCTCTGTTGTTTAGTAAAATTTCAGGTGTGTGTCCGGATGTGAATAGCTGAATTATAGTTTCCTGTGCCTTGGCATTCTATTATGATGCAAGCTGATCACCCCTGAAATTCGCTTTGTTGTCTGGGGCAACTGCCTCTCCTTAGAGTTGAAGCTTATTTAAATGGCACACATGCATGATTCCCTTATTGCCTCTGTTGAAAAAAGTTTTAATGTAAATTACACATCTTAACACTTTGATATACAGTTGACCCTTGAACAAGGTGGGGAAGGTGGCAGTGTATGGCCGCTGACCCCCTGCACAGTCTCCTTGACCTTTTTTCTTCCTAGAGTAATTTCCATCTACTAGCCTCATGACTTATTCCTTCACTTTTTCCTAGTCTCAGCTCCTAGAGAAACATGTGCATACGTGAATAAAGAATGCTCAAAAGGCTTTATTGTGTTGTGTTTCATAGATTTAAAAAATCAACACCTTAATGCTTCATTAATAGAGGAAGGGATGTATAAACAGTGGTATATTCATCCTATGGAATACAGTGCAACAGAAGGACATATGTGTGTTAACACAATAAGACCTGCAAGATTTATTATTGAGTTTATAAAGAAAGTTACAGAAAGGTACGCACAATATGTATCATTTTGTATTAAAACACTGTAAATAAAACTGTACATTTTCTATGGATTCATATATTTGGTATATGTGTGCAATCTACAGTAAAACACTTGGAGGCATCAACTTCAAATCGAATAATGAAAAGGTAAAAATTGAAAGTGGCAGTCAAAGGGGATTTTAGTCTTTATGGAATGCTTTATTCCTTTAATAATTCATATATCAAGAATTCCTATTGAAGTTATTATTAATAATAAGCAATAAGCTATCATAAAGGTTTATATTTTCCTCTATTCTTTTCATCAAAAAGGAGGAAAAGAGAGAATGACCACATTCTTCATAAGATTTTGTCCAACCACCCCACACAGAAATACTTCTCCCTCCTCTGGGATCATAAAGCTTTTCGTTCATACCCCTCTTAGGGCCCTACTCTCTGACTCTACTATAGTTATGGATATTTTTGTCTTCCCCGGTAGACTGTAAACTACTGTCTCATCCCTTTTACATATTCTTAACACCTGGTGAATTACCTCATTTATGGTAAAACTTCAGCAAATGTTTATGGATTTAGTTTGAACTATGTAAAAGAAATCAAATAGCACGAGATGAGAATTGCCAAAGTATTTTATGATATTGATTTCCATGCAATTCCATTCTAAAAGTGGGACTTGGTTCACTTTTAATCCCCATTCACTCTAAGCAGTTACTTTGTTTTCTGATCATCTGCCTCATCAAGAAGCATGGAACGATGGTCACCGTACGGTACGTCCTTAGTTTCTGATGTAGGGATCCATGATTCATTGTTTGCATGTAACACCCAGTGTTCCACGCAATTCGTGTCCTCCTTAATATATATCATAATAAAATTAATTAATTAATTAATTTTTAAAAAGAAGCATGGAATGACCATATGGGGCTCAGGGTCTGTCTGCTGAGTTACTTGGTCTCAAGCGGGCGTCATTTATGTTTTAGTCCACTAGGGGGCACTCTAGGCTTTACAAAAATGAAGGGGTTTTTTTCTGTGTGCGTTTTTTTGTTTTTTGTTTTGTTTGTTTTTTTGTTTTTTTGTTTTTTCCCTGATGGTAAGAGAGTTGAACGGTTAGGAGAGAACAGAAAACATGCGAGACAATCAAATTATAGATAGCAAAGGTGGGGGGAAACAGGCAACCCTGTCTGTGTAAAGTTCATCTTAGGTTTTCAGTTCTGCCATTCCATATCAACTTCACAAAGATGGGACCTGTATCCATCTCTACAAATCCACTGTGAGGATGATTCTCTGAGACGCATGGAAATAGGAGTATTTCTGGGCACTTGTGAGGAAGCTCAACAGAAAACGTCCATTAGCTGTTTTCAATTTTTTAATCATTCTGAATAAAATCCCCCAAACCCACTGACCTAGAAATTATCTCAATACTCCAGCTATCCTACCTTTTCATATATCTTGGTTGAGAACGGAAGGAACAAGAATGAAGAGAAGAAAAAAGGAAAAAAGGGACAGAGAAGGAAAGAGAGAGGACAATATTGACTGTGACCGGCAATGTGTGGCCTGGCCAGACTCAGCTCTGTGGGTGAGCCAGGTGTCCACCAGTCGCACAGGAGAGATGGAGAGGTGGAAATTAAGTCAGAGGGGACAGTATACAGACATTCTCTTTTTCACCAACCAAATTCTGGTTGGAATCATTTTCTATGCAGATGGTGACTGTCTTGGTTTCTAGAACTCTCTCGATTTCAAGAAATTGTATTTACTTCTGCAATACACACTGCATGCTATCAGTTAGTTTTCCTTTATCAGTATTTTTATTTTCTATTTTTTTAATTTTAAGTATTTTATTTATTTATAAGAGAGAGAGAGAATGAGTGAGGGGAGAGGCAGAGGGAGAAGCAGACTGTCTGCTGAGCAGGGAGCCCATGCTGCCAAATCCCAGAATCCTGGGATCATGACCTGAGCCGAAGGCAGATGCTCAACCGGCTGAACCAGCCAGGCGCCCCATCAGTATTTTCATATAACTGAGTTCTCACATTGTCTATCAAACTATGTACGATGCTTCATGGTTCTGTGTAACCCCCTTTCCCCACTGACTCTTCTAGAAAATATGATTCACCTTACTTCACACGGATTTCTTACACAAAGTGTTTTAAGAAAAAAGCCCCTTATATCGTCCTACATTGGAACTATTGCCCCCACCTCCTGCACTGTTGACAAGCACAATTTTGGAGAGATTGCTATGAGTGTCACTGGGCCACTGTGGGTGGAGTCTCGAGTTCCCTGAGTGGCAGGGCTGAGGTGTGACTGGTGCTCAGCGGCTATGTTGGAACGATTGACTGTAAGACACAGTTTCTCTGGCCCCAGGACTCTACTCTCTGTACAGTAGGGTATCGGTAACTCGGCAACTAGACAAGGAATCATGAGCAGACACTGGGGAGCTCTGCTCGGGCTCCTGTGGGTCCAGGTGTGCTGTGAGTGGGGGCGTCCAGATGGGGCTGGGGAGTGGTCCACAGCCCACGGGGGTGGGGGGAGCTGAAACTGGGCTCCAAGAGGGTTCTACAGCCCCAGGGGTGTGTTTCAGGACATTTTACAAGTTTGAAATCTGCATCGGTGACCCCCAGTGACATGACTTGTGTTTGTTCTTCTCTTTCCAGGCAGGGGTGAGAGGGCTGGAGGTGGAGCAGAGCCCTTCAGCCCTGAGCCTCCAGGAGGGAGCCGGTGCTGCTCTGAAGTGCAATTTTTCCCAAGCTGTGCGCAGTGTGCAGTGGTTCCGACAGAACCCCGGGGGCAGCGGCCTCACCCGGCTGATTTCCATGGCTTCGGGCACGAAGCAGAGCAGAAGGCTCAACTGCACACTGAACACAAGGGAACGGTCCAGCACCCTCCACACCGCAGCCTCCCAGTTGGAAGACGCAGCCTCCTACCTGTGCGCCGTGGAGACACAGTGCTGCCTGCTGATCCGGGGCCTGCACGCCACCTGCAGCTGCGCCTGGGCCCCGGCCCCGCCACCAGGAGGCCCTGCATAGCAGCCACGCCAGCAGGCTTGGACCATCTGGGGCTCTGCCGGGCTCCAAGGCGGTTGGCAGTAAACCTTAACAATAAATTATTACTAAATACAAGTGTGTATGTTGACGTTGCATAAAGCATATTGGAGGGATAGAAGTTCTTAAAATGTTTAGAAGCTCTAGTTTTAAAAATTACTGCAACATTAGAAAGCAAATATCTATAGGCTTAGAAATAGAAATTTAAGGTAAAGATAATAGCTTCAGTGGAAAAGAATACCATTTTCATGTGAACTTTGAACTTATTCAGTGAACCGATTTTAACACAGAGGATAATCTGAAATTAATTCGTCTTGTAACTTAAGATATAATAAGATGCATAAACAGGCATTCTGAATTGTATATAAATCATGAAGCCACTTTTTAGTTTCATATACACCCTCCAAAAGTTACAGCAAATGTCAGAGAAAACAATAAAATGCTGCGGTATAAATTTACATTTAAAATTAAATTTAGATTTACATGAAACTGATTGGTATGAAGAGTTAAATCGTTTATAGAACAACTGTTCCACCAGAGGCATCAGCTCTAGATTCACTTTATTTATATTTCAACTAATTTATCAGATATTTACGCTAATTTTGTCATAGCACATAAAATAGTTTTTAAAATCTGTAATATCAGTTGCACCAACAGAACTATCCTTCTCAAAATCAAAAATGTTCAAAAATTCCGTTTGCAGCATCGTGTTTACCAATAGCAACTGACATTGCTTTCATTTATATTGATTGAAATGAAGTTACTGAAAGTATTAATTTTGATGGCCAAATAAATTAATTTGGAGAAAAGCAAGCCAGAAAAATATTATTACGATATTATACTACCAAAGTATTATTATTTATTGCATTATACAAAATTTTTATAATACTTTTTCTAACTTTTTTTGGCAATTTGTCAATTTATATCTTATGTATCATTAAAATTCTATTGTGTTTTATAAGTAAAAAAATTTTATTTTTTAAAAAAAATTTTAAAGCTTCTATTTATTTATTTGAGAGAGAGAGTGAGCCAGAAAGAGAGAGAGAAGGAGCAGAAGCAGAGAGAGAAGCAGATTCCCCACTGAGCAGGGAGCCTGACATAGGACTTGATTCCAGGACTCAGATTATGACCTGAGCCAGAGGCAGATGCTTAATGGACTGAGCCAGGCAGGTGCCCCAGTAAAAAAAAAAAAAAAAAAAAATTAAAGAGAGCTTTATATTTTATTATATACTGTAACATTTTTCCTGTATTTTAAACATGGGGCCCCAGATTTTCCTTTGTCATTGCATACCACAAATTATATAGCCATCTCTGCCTAGGAATTTTGAACACCTGAGTTAAACTTGAATGAGGGAGCCAGAAGCTAGAGAGCAATCAGGCCTTGTGAGAACGTACTTTTCGCTTTACATATGTATGAGCAAAAGCTCAGCCACCACAGAGCCAACCCCATCTCCCTGCCTGTGGTGAATGTTATACTCAGTGAGTAAAGCTCCATTTTATTCCATTTTCCTGTAGATTTAGGTCCTCCTCAATCCATCTTTGGTCTCATAGAAGAAAAGAAAACCCAGAGAGGATCTTACCCTAAAGACTCAGTCTCTGCTTGTGAAGCGACCACAGGGTGGGTTAGGATCAACCTCAGACCCACTAGGTCACATGTGGTTGGGAAAATGGTCTTGGGGTGCCATGATGCAGGCTGTTACCCCTCTCTGACACCAGTCCACATTGCACACAATGGTCCTCAATAAATATTTCCTTTGTTATATGGTATAAAAGAAATTTAGAGCTGGAAGAGCCCTTAGAAATCCTTTAGTCCAAAGGCATTTTACAAAATACAGACTGTATTCGGGACGACAGTAAGGAGAATCAGGTAGTAAATGAGCTGGGGGAGGGAGAAAGTGGGTTTCCTCACTTCCTCTTTGACATTCTTGCCCCCACCTCCATGCTGTAGGACCAACTTGCTGGGTAAAAAGAATGGGTCTAACGCAAGCCCAGCCACTTAGACCTCTGCAGTTTGGGTCTGAGAAAGTTGTGGTCCAGTCAGTTTCAATGCCTGAATGGAGAGGTCCAATTTATGTAAAAGTTTGAGACCTTGGGCAGGAAAGGAGACTCAGGCTGAGCCACTGTTGCTCTACCAGCAAACTCATGCCTCACTCACTGTTTCTGCAGGACAAAGCCGAAGGTGGTGGTTCCGTGTGATCCCTGACATGTGTTTCTAAGGACTTTTCCCCAAATAGCAAATATATTTATCATCCCAGCCCCTTAAATGCAATGTATGACTACAGAGCATCACTAATACATTGTTATAAAATGTAGTCACTGAGAGGAGGAGTTAAGATGGCGGAGGAGTAGGGGACCCCTTTTTCAGCCAGTCCCCTGAGTCGAGCTGGATAGGTACCAGACCAGCCTGAACATCCACGGAATCAGCCTGAGATGCAGGAAGATGCATCTGGATCTCTACAAATGAATATCTCCGGTGCTGAGTATTGAGGTACGAAGCGGGGAGCCATGAAACCGCGCACAGATGTCGGAAGATAAACGGAAGGGGGAGGGAGCCGCCGCGTTCGGGCACCGGGAAGCGGCAGCCACCTGTACGGGGGAGCGGGCGGACTCACTGACGGCACCCGCGAGAGAGCAGACTGAGGCCGTGAGCCGGGGAATGTGCACCACCAGACTGAAACAGAGCTCCGGTGTGCTCACTGGAACCAGACTAAGACCGGGAGCTCCAGGAGCACGCGGGGCGGCAGGCGGCTGGAGGTGTTAGAAACACAAAGGACAGAGACGCGCCGGCCCTGGAAGTGAGGGCTGGGACACCGGGTGTGGGTGTGGGGCGCACATCCCGGGACGTTGGAGGGTTGAGCCGCACCAACAGTAACGAGTTAAAGTGGCCAGAACATCAGTGGAGAACGGTCCGCGATCCCTCTCTTCTGTGACAGAGGCTGAGATTCGGCCCCTGATGCTCTGACTCTCAGAAGAGGCACAGCAGACCACCAGGGAAAGCCTCCAGAGAACAAAAGCTTGGAAATACCGGCTCACAGAGTGCCCATCCCCATCCCACCCCTCACAGGGGACACGGAGACTCTACCCAAACAGGGTTGCCTGAGTATCGGCGCGGCAGGCCCCTCCCCCAGAAGGCAGGCTCAAAAATCAAGAAGCCCACATCCCTAAGATCCCTATAAAACAAGGGTGCACTGCCTGGGTCCCAGTCAATAATTTGGGCTCTGGACAACCCTGCAACCTCTCCTCGTCAGAATGACGAGAAGGAGAAATCCCCCCGCCAGCAAAAAAAAGACAATAAGTCTGTGGCCTCTGCCACAGAACTAATGGATATGGATATAACCAAATTATCAGAAATGGAATTCAGAGTAACAATGGTCAAGATGATGAGTAGACTATAAAAAAGTATTAACGAAAATGTTAATGAGTATATAGAATCTCTAAGGGTGGAAATGAGAGCAAATCTGGCAGAAATTAAAAATTCTATGAACCAAATGCAGTCAAAACTAGATGCTCTAACAGCCAGGGTGAATGAGGCAGAAGAACATATCAGCGAATTGGAGGATGGGTTAGTACAAGAGAAAGCTAAAATAGAAACTGGGCTCAAAAAAATCCAATCACAAGATTGTAGGTTATGGGAGATTACTGACTCAATGAAACGTTCCAATTTCAGAATCATCGGCATCACCGAGGGGGTGGGCAAAAACAGAGGTCTAGAAGACATATTTGAACAAATTGTAGCTGAAAACGTCCCTAATGTAGCAAAGGAAACAAGCATTCGTGTCCAAGAGGCAGAGAGGACCCTTCCCAAGCTCAACCATGACAAACCTACGCCACGTCATGTCATAGTGCAAATCACAAATATTAGATCCAAGGATACAGTATTGAAAGCGGGCAGGGCAAAGAAATTTCTCACGTACCAAGGCAAAGGTATCAGAATTATGTCAGACCTGTCTACACAGACCTGGAAGGAGAGAAAGGGCTGGGGGGGGCATTTTTAAAGCTCTTTCAGAGAAAAACATGCAGCCAAAGATCCTTTATCCAGCAAGGCTGTCATTCAGAACCGATGGAGAAATAAAGACCTTCCAGAATCGCCAGTCATTGGCCAATTTCGTAACCATGAAACCAGCCCTACAAGAGATATTAAGGGGGGTTCTATAAAAGTAAAAAGGCCCTATGAGTGATACAGAACAGAAAGTCACAATCTATAGAAACAAAGACTTTACTGGCAACATGGTATCATTAAAATCATATCTCTCAGTAATCAGTCTCAATGTAAATGGCCTAAATGCTCCCATAAGATGCCACAGGGTTGCAGATTGGATAAAAAACATGACCAATCCAATTGCTGTCTACAAGAGACTCATTTTGAACCTAAAGATACATTCAGCCTGAAAGTAAGGGGATGGAATACCATCTTTCATGCCAATGGACCTCAAAAGAAAGCTGGGGTAGCAATTCTCATATCAGACAGATTGGATTTTAAACTAAAGACTATAGTTAGAGACACAGAAGGGCACTATATTATTCTTAAAGGATGTATACAAGAAGTGGATATGACAAGTATAAATATATATGCCCCCCAACAGGGGAGCAGCAAGATACACAAGCCAACTCTTAACCAGAATAAAGAGACTTATAGATAAAAATATGTTAATAGAAGGGGACCTCAACACTCCACTATCAGCAATAGACAGAGCACCGGAGCAGAAAACCAGCAAAGAAACAAGAGCTTTGAATGCCATACTCAACGAGTTGGACCTCATAGATATATATAGAACACTACACCCCAGAACAAAAGAAGACTCATTCTATTCTAATGCCCATGGAACATTCTCAAGAATAGACCACTTTCTGGGTCACAAAAGAGGTCTCAACCTATACCAAAAGTCTGAAATTATTCCCTGCATATTCTCAGACCACAACGCTTTGAAATTGGAACTCAACCACAAGGAAAAATGTGGAAGAAACTCAAACACTTGGAGACTAAGAACCATCCTGCTCAGGAATGATTCAATAAACCAGGAAATCAAAAATCAATTTAAACAATTTATGGAGACCAACGAGAATGAAAACACAATGGTCCAAAACCAATGGGATACTACAAAGGCAGTCCTAAGGGGAAAACACATAGCCATCCAAGGCTCACTCAAAAGAATAGAAAATCTAAAATGCAGTTTTTATATTCTCACCTCAAGAAGCTGGAACAGCAACAGACGGACAGGCCTAATCCACACACGAGAAAGCAGTTGATCAAGATTAGAGCAGAAATCAATGAATTAGAAACCAGGAGTACAGTAGAGCAAATCAACAGAACTAGAAGCTGGTTCTTTGAAAGAATAAATAAAATTGACAGACCACTGGCAAGACTTATCCAAAAGAATAGAGAAAGGACCCAAATTAATAAAATTATGAATGAAATAGGAGAGGTCACAATCAACACCAATGAAATGGGAAGGATTATTAGAAACTTTTATCAACAGCTTTATGCCAATAAATTAAGCAATCTGGAAGAGATGGAGGACTTCCTGGAAACCTATAAATTACCAAGACTGAGACAGGAAGAAATTGATTTCTGAAACAGGCCAATTAATTATGAAGAGATTGAAACTGATAAAAAACCTTCCATTAAACAAAACTCCAGGACCGGATGGCTTTCCTGGGGAATTCTACCAAACATTCAAAGAAGAAATAATACCTATTCTCCTAAAGCTATTTCAAAAAATAGAAACAGAAGGAAAGCTACCAAACTCATTCTATGAGGCCAATATTACCTTGATCCCCAAACCAGGCAAAGACCCCCTCAAAAAGGAGAATTACAGACCGATTTCCCTAATGAATATGGATGCCAAAATCCTCAACAAGATCCTGGCAAATAGAATCCAACAGTACATTAAAAGGATTATCCATCATGACCAAGTGGGATTCATCCCTGGGATGCAAGGTGGTTCAACATTCACAAATCGATCAATGTCATAGATTTTATCCAGAAGGAAAAAGCCAATAATCATATGATTCTCTCAATAGATGCAGAAAAAGCATTTGACAAAATACAGCATCCTTTCCTGATTAAAACACTTCAGAGTGTAGGTATAGAAGGTACATTCCTCAATCTCATAAAAACCATCTATGAAAAGCCTACAGCAAATATCATTCTCAATGGGGAAAAGCTGGAAGCCTTTCCCTTGAGATCAGGAACATGACAAGGATGCCCACTCTCGCCACTATTATTCAACATAGTACTAGAAGTCCTTGCAACAGCAATCAGACAACAAAAAGGGATCAAAGGTATCCAAATCGGCAATGAAGAAGTCAAACTGTCTCTCTTCGCAGGTGACATGATACTCTATATGGAAAACCCAAAAGAATCCACTCCTAAACTACTAGAATTTATAGAGCAATTCAGTAATGTGGCGGGATACAAAATCAATGCTCAGAAATCAGTTGCATTTCTATACACGAATAATGAGACTGAAGAAAGAGAAATTAGGGAATCCATCCCATTTACAATAGCACCAAAAACTGTACGTTACCTTGGAATTAACTTAACCAGAGACGTAAAGGGTCTATATTCTAGAGACTATAAATCACTCTTGGGAAACATTGAAGAAGACACAAAAGGATGGAAAAATATTCCATGCTCATGGATCGGAAGAATTAACATAGTTAAAATGTCCATGCTACCCAGAGCAATCTTCACTTTCAATGTTATCCTGGTCAAAATACCAATGACATTTTTCAAAGAACTGGAAC
This sequence comes from Ursus americanus, assembly GCF_024610735.1. Lineage (NCBI taxonomy): Eukaryota > Metazoa > Chordata > Mammalia > Carnivora > Ursidae > Ursus > Ursus americanus. The sequence continues at coordinate 31,218,888 of NC_142159.1, forward strand.
AAATAGTCCTTAAATTTGTATGGAACCAGAAAAGGCCCCAAATCGCCAAGGAATTGTTGAAAAGGAAAAGCAAAGCTGGGGGCATCACAATGCCGGATTTCGAGCTGTACTACAAAGCTGTGATCACAAAGACAGCATGGTACTGGCACAAAAACAGACACATAGACCAGCGGAACAGAATAGAGAACGCAGAAATGGACCCTCGGCTCTTTGGGCAACTAATATTTGATAAAGCAGGAAAAAACATCCGGTGGGAAAAAGACAGTCTCTTCAATAAATGTTGCTGGGAAAATTGGACAGCTACATGCAAAAGAATGAAACTTGACCACTATCTCACACCATTCACAAAAATAAACTCCAAATGGATGAAAGACCTCGATGTGAGACAGGAATCCATCAAAATTCTAGAGAACATAGGCAGCAACCTCTACGACATCGGCCAAAGTAACCTTTTTCATGACACATCTCCAAATGAAAGAGAAACAAAAGGTAAAATGAACTTGTGGGACTTCATCAAGGTAAAAATCTTCTGCACAGCCACGGAAACAATAAAAAAAAAAAAACCTAAGAAGCAGCCCATGGAATGGGAGAATATATTTGTAAATGATACTACAGATAAAAGACTGGTATCCAAGATCTACAAAGAACTTTCAAACTCAATACACGAGAAACAAATAAACAAATCAAAAAATGGGCAGAAGATAGGAACAGACACTTTTCCAATTAAGACATACAAATGGCTAACAGACACATGAAAAAATGTTCAAAATCATTAGCCATCAGGGAAATTCAAATCAAAACCACACTAAGATACCACCTTATGCCAGTTAGAATGGCAAAAATTGACAAGGCAAGAAACAACAATTGCTGGAGAGGCTGTGGAGAAAAGGGATCCCTCCTACATTGTTGGTGGAAAAGCAAGTTGGTACAACCACTCTGGAAAACCGTGTGGAGGTCCCAGAAAAAGTTAAAAATTGAGCTACCCTATTATCCAGCCATTTTACTACTGGGTATTTACCCCAAGGAAAAAGACGTAGTGAAGAGAAGGGCCATATGCACCCCAATGTTCATAGCAGCATTGTCCACAATAGCTAAATCGTGGAAGGAACTGAGATGCCCTTCAACAGATGACTGGATTAAGAAGCTGTGGTCCCTATATATAATGGAATATTACTCAGCTATCAGAAAGAACGAGTTCTCAACATTTGCTGCAACATGGACGGCACTGGAGGAGATAATGCTAAGTGAAATAAGTCAAGCAAAGAAAGACAATTATCATATGATTTCTCTCATCTATGGAACATAAGAACTAGGAAGATCGGTAGGGGAAGAAAGGGATAAAGAAAGGGGAGGTAATCAGAAGGGGGAATGAAGCATGAGAGACTATGGACTCTGAGAAACAAACTGAGGGCTTCAGAGGGGAGGGGGTGGGGGAATGGGATAGGCTGGTGATGGGTAGTAAGGAGGGAACGTATTGCATGGTCACTGGGTGTTATACACAACTAATGAATCATGGAACCTTACATCAGAAACCAGGGATGTACTGTATGGTGACCAACATAATATAATAAAAAAACAATAAAAAAATAAAATGTAATCACTACAGTTGGGAGACTAAGGGGGAACATCGTCCTCATGCAGCTGGCCATCCCTGAAGGTATTAGAAGAAAGCCTTTCTTAGGTCAAGAAGTTTTGATGATGAGTCAGGCAATATTCAATGAAATAATCCTGAGGCTATGAATTTTGCCCAGGGGGTGATCATACTTGTGCTATAGTTCGTTTATAGAACACTGCTCTGGATAGAGTATATTCAAGCTGTAACATTCAGTTCTGCATAACGTAACTCCAAAGGGCAAATACTGACTTTAAGTTACTGTCTCCAAGAAGAGGGAAATTCACCCAAAGAAGGATTTGGGAATTCTATCCTATGGAGGATGGATGAGTAGACAGAGGAAGATTCTTAGAATGGAGAAATTTTACGTATGTAAAAACACATTTTATATTCACAGACAAATTTATATGTTGATTTGGATTCTTCATCATAGTTGTCCCCAGATTTTCAAGGGTGTGACATGCGGATGAGGACTGTATTTACTCTGCACAACTCCAGAGGACCAGTGAGTATAAATCATAGGAAAAGGGCTTCCATGTATGGAGGTAAGGTAGTCTTGATTTCCCAGGGATCCTTTCTCATGATCATTAGCATATTTGTATTGTACCCTAGAAACATGGCAATATTTAGGCTTTCCTAGATTTTTTTCCATACAGATGTAATTGGAAAATATCCAGTTACTAAAGTAGTTGAGGAAGGGTGTTTGGCAGAAATGGATAATTCTGGAAATCTACAGGACTGAGGAACTTTGTCAATGTCTTGGGAAAAGGACACTGGAGTGGAGTCTGGGAGAAAATAAGAGTGTGGAATCTGAAACAGCAGAAATCTCTATGCTCAGAAAGTTGCCTCACACTTTAGAGGAAATTCCACTAAGGATTTGAGTCAGTTACTGCATTTAGGACCTGGCATTCCTTTTGATACTAGAAAATAAAAGCATCTGTAGAATAAATTTATATATGGGTACATTTTTTAACCTGAAGCCTGATGTATTCTGAGATTTTCTACTCTTTCCCCCAATGTTTCCAGGATATAATCCATGTAGCAATAGGAATAGATTTCTTAAAGCATGTTGGATTTCTCAGCACAAATCAACCAGGTCTATAGGTCAAATTGTTTCCTAACTCATGGAACTTTTCCTCTGGCTCCTTTATCATTGGAATTTTTATGACTGTCATCTTAACCGAGGGAAGAATCCACATTTTGACTGTCAATTCTGTGGAAATTGCAAGGTCACAGGGAGACCAGCTTAGATGAGCAGAGTCAGAGATCAGAGGGATTGGAAATATCTAATCTTTGGCTTCCTTGTTCCTTTTAGAGTTTTTCTCCATAACAGACAATTGAGGACAGTAGATTTGGCAGAAAGGGAAGGTTTTATATTTTCTTTGTTTAAGAGATTGAATCTTGATTCCTTCCTGATGTCAGACATGTGCAGCAGGCCCATCACGGAATAAACAGCGATAGCATCTACCTCTTTCCAGCTTACTATCAGTGACTCAGTGGTGCGCAGAGGTATAAATCTTGATCTCCACATTCTCGCTGTGCACTCCATCCCTGATCTAACATATTTTTTGCTTGACTGATTGCCGTCTTGCTGCAGGTGAGCCCCTCGGAGGCACAGGCAAGGAGAAGCGCATTTCCCCGGTGAGATCAGTAGCGCTGTGACCACAGACGGAAGTGCACCTGCCTGCGCAGAACACGTGGAGGGCTCGTTTTCCTGCATCTGGTGCACTAGACTGTGGCAGGAGCAGGGCCTTTTTCTCATTGGCTGGGGGACCATGTGGGAAAGTCCTCTGTTAGAGGAAGGGGCGGCCTGGCAAGAGCAGGAGCTGAGCTGGCTGGAGGCTGCAGTTCTGAAGCTGGTCTAATGGGGAGGAGCCATGAGGACATCCAGGGGAGCTTTAATCGTGTTGTCGTGGCTGCAGCTGAGCTGTGAGTTGTCAAGTATGGGACACGGAGGATATTAGTGGACGGTCTTCAGAAGTCAAGTCTGGCTTTACTCAGGTTTCCCCCGTTAGTGTAGAAAAGAGCATTTGGACGGGTAAGAACCTGGAATCTCTTCTCCTCTCTCTGACCATTTCTTTCTGCACAGGGCTCAGCCGAGGAGAGACTGTGGAGCAGCGGTCTTCTACCCTGAGTGTGCAGCAGGGACGCAGCTCTGTCATCAACTGCAGCTATTCAGACAGTGCCTCAGACTACTTCCCTTGGTATAAGCAAGAGCTTGGAAAAGGTCCGCAGCTCCTTATAGACATTCGTTCAAGCATGACCACAAAAGAAGACCAAAGGCTCACTGTCTTACTGAATAAGACGGCCAGACATCTGTCCCTGCACATCGCAGACTCGCAGCCTGAAGACTCAGCTGTGTACTTCTGCGCAGCAAGCACACACTGCTCCCCAGACACCTGCTGCCTGCACTCCAACCTGCCACCGGGGCAGCCCCCTGGCCTTTGACACAGACCTTCCAGGATAGCGTTTGTGCTGTTGTTTGTCTGTAGGTAGAAGCTAATGTGTTAGACGTTAAAGGCATATAGTAAAATATTAGAATGGAGATGATACAGACAGGGTTAGAACATTTTGTTTGATGACTGTTGTTTAATGGATTCTTGAGTGGAATTAGTAATGTTTTTTTCTGAAATTCAGTTTTTAAAGAACTCTGCATTTGCTATTAAGACTCATCTCTTATTAATAACCCTTTAGTACCAACACTACAGTCCTTTTTATGGATGTGCACTTAAATATTGTGTCTCAAAATCATTTTTTATTTTTGTGATTCTTAAACATTACATGCCAAATATAGAAATATGGAAAGTGCAAATATGAAAGTGATATTTCTGTAATCATATAATGTTGCTAATATTCCTTTTGTCACTAAATATTTGTATTGTAATCAGTTTCATGATCTTTTCACTTTATGTATTTTGAGTTGAGCATTCCCCACTTCATCAATTCTTTACCTCAAAGTTCTTCCTTGTTTTAATTTCATTTTTAAGTTTTGATTTAACATGTGCTTTAAAGTAGCTGAGATATTTTAATTAATTACATATTCATATAATTTTCTTCCTTCTCAATGGGGCATAATTTGACAGACCTTTCTATGTACTTTGATCCTTTTTTTGTTCAGAAACTGTGTCATGGGTCTTCCCTAGAGCCCAGGGATGGTATGTACTATTTGTGTGTTTGAGGGAAATTAAGGTCAGGAGTCAGTTGACAATGGGAGCTTCAGATAAAACTCACAAATCTATTCTTGTTTATAAAATTCTGTAAATATCTATTTGCAATAACTCTCTCATACAACTTAAGAGACAGAATTCTACATCTCATTCACTGCTATATTTGCAGTACCTAGCACAAACTTTTTCACATAATCGATTTTAGTAGGTGTTTGTTAAAGAAAGAAGGAAAGGTCAATTCTGCTACTTACTCATAGTTTTAAGTTTGATGTTTGAATTAGATTTATAAATTGATTTGTGAAAAATGAAGGACCTTATGTGTATATCTGATTATTTGATCGTTTTAGGACATACTCTTTCATTCCATTTATATGTCTCTCTTAATAAAGCTCTGTTGTTTTAAGATAATTCAATTTATTGCAGGGCTTGTAATTTTTTGTCATCCATGTAATGAAAACCTTTCTTTCTGAGATATATGGTAAAACATTTATATGCATGTAATTGCCACCTTACTATTATTAGTAGATTGCACAAAGGCATTTGAACTAATGGCTACTGTAGAGACGATGGGCTACCAATCTCCCTGCCACATGTTCGCATTTCATTGAATTAAACATTACTAGCCACAACCTTCTTTTTAAAAAGCTTATTTCTCAACAAAAACTTAAAATGTACTATATGCTGACTAACTGAACATAATAAAAAAAATAAATGTTTAAAAAAAAAGAAACGTATTTCTCTAGTTCTGTAGAGACATCAATGGAGTGAAAAAAGTTGTGTAAATATTTAATTCTCTCCTTCTCCCACTCCTGCTCAAGGGTAGGCTCCTGTCAAGGTCCCTTGAAGCTTTCCTAGCTAAGGATGGATCTAATTGGCCATTGTCATGGTGAATGTGGTCTCTCTTAGCTGAGTTATGGTTGTGAGTTATTGCTAACTGGCTTGCTCTGATTGGGAAACACACACATCAGATTAAATTCAGTTTATCACACACAACGAAGGAGGTCAGGACGGCAGCCCAACACATCGATGGGCTCGATTCTTTCCCTCCTTGTACCCCCAGCTCCCGGCAGCAGAAACAACCTGACTCCTGATTGTCCCATTTCCTGCTGGCCTGACAATGGGGTCAGAAGGAAGCACGCGTCTATGTTATCAGTTCATTTCTTCTTAAGTCAGTTAGAAGCGAGACAGAGGGTGCTCTTGCTACAGGTTTGAAAGCTCGATCCTATTTAGCTGAGCACTGACGCAGTGGAAGCAGCAAGGGTTTAGCCAGAGTGCGCGGGGAGCCCGTAGCTCAGATCCAGACAGGGTCAGGCTTCACACCTTCACGCGGTGGGCGTGTCTGTCTCCTACTGCCTGGGACCGTGGAGCACCAACTTCAAGGCCTTCTCTCTATCCTGTGAGGCCAGACTGGGTGCTGAGAGTCTCCCTTTCCTTGGCTTTCTCCAGGCCGGTGCTGACTGCATATGTGTGGTTTCTCCCAACCCGGGTGATGGGGCTGCTTTCTGCACATGCTCACTAGCCACTTACAGAAGCTCCCTCTTGCTGCCCCTGAGTGCGCTGGTGGCAGGTCGCAGGGTGCGATGATGTGCGGGTGAGGCACTGAGTGTTGTGTGTGTAGTGGTTCGTGTAATTAGGTTTGTTGGCTGTGAGTCATCTGTACTCATGTTAATTTCTAAGGGACCTGCTCTGTGTTCACTGTCTTATTAACACCCCCACCATGCGTGTCCACAGTTTGCATACAGGAGTTTGACCTGCTTCCCACCCGTCTTATCCACAAAGGATCATAACTAGGGGCTCTAGGTGGTCCCTGTGAAGGAGCAGAGTGTGAATTTTCCCTTTTGTGAGTTCCTGCTTCTCTTCAACACTCCTTCAAAGGCATTTTTTTTTTTGCCTACATGTGACTCAGTTTGCATATGTCCAAGTCCTCCTTGTTTGATCAATGTTCCACACTCCAAAATCCTCACTCTCTTCATTTCCCTCCTTCCACCTCTACCCCCTTTTACTCAGTGCCTTAAAATTAGGGGCACCTGGGTGGCTCAGTCGTTAAGCGTCTACCTTCGGCTCAGGGCGTGATCCCAAGGTCCTGGGATTGAGCCCCACATCAGGCTCTTCTGCTGGGAGCCTGCTTCTCCTTCTCACACTCCCCTTGCTTGTGTTACCTCTCTTGCTGGCTGTCTCTCCCTCTGTCAAATAAATAAATAAAATCTTAAAAAATAAATAAAATAAAATTGGATGGTAATGAATGGTTAATAATTGGTCTTGTAACACCCTCTTATATTTGTTTGTGAGGCAGATTTGTAGAGTAGAAATCTTAATTAAGTATATCCTCAATTTTTTAAATTATAATATTATATCTTTTTCACATTCATTTTTACCATTTGAGCATTTTCATTTTTTGAGGGAACTGTTCAGTGTTACGAATACATTTACATTGTTCAAACAGCACCACCATCCACTTCTCGAAATCTTGTCATCTTGAAAAACTGAATATTTGTACTCATTAAACCGTAAGTTTCCTTTACTCCATTCCTCAAGTCCTTGAGAACTACTGTTTTGCCTATCTTTCCATGATTTTAACTACTTTAGACCTCGTAGAAGTGGAATTATACAGTATTGGTCATTTTTTGATACATCTTTTAACATAAAGTCCTCAGGATGCACCCACTTGCATCACGTGTCAGAATTTCTTTGCTTTTTAAGGTTCAGTAATATTCCAGTGTATGTCATACCACATTTTGTTTATCCATTCCTATCTGTTGTTGGACTTTTGGGTTGCTTCCACGTTTTGGTAGAAACAGGAATTCAAAAACGTCTCAATATTTATGGTAAATATCCAAATTCTTTCAATTTTTGAGTATATATCATAACTAGATTGCTAGGTCATAGGCCATTCTATTTTTTAAAAATTTAGACACATTTATACTGTTAATTGGAACAGCTATGCTCTAGACTGCGTTATCACAAGCAAGTTTCTAGAAACAGAAACAGAGTGACCACTAGTCATGAAAGGAGCGCCAGTATATTGGTGAATCACAAAATCCTGGAAGAGTTTTTCACTCTTGCTACAGTACATAGCGTATTTCGGGTGTGAATAACTGGTTTGGGCGGAATCGTGAAGCCCCTACCCTCTGTCAGCTGCTGAATAGCAGTTTGGGCATCCATTATAATATGTTTTCTTTCCTCTTTTGGTAAAAGATCCAAACCTGCAATTATTTAATTCTTTTTTAGTAGTTCCATTTGCGTAAATAAAGAACCTATAAAAGACACTTTTAAAATATTTTAAAGGCTTAGGAAGAAGTCATTTGCTGTCCGCTAGTCTCTCTCTGAAATTTGACAATCTCTGGTGTCAAAAAGAGGGAACAGGCTTTTGCTATCATCCAGCTCTGTGTTCTAAACTATTAGCTCTGCCATGAACTTTCTTGATACTTTTGAGCTTTGTTTCATCATTGGGAAAATGGGAGAATGTATCTTCTTTAGTATTTTGTTGTGACAATTTATCAATAATATACCCAGAGAGATTGACAAGTAGCAGATGAGCAGTTTAGGGGGGTAATCTCAGTAGGTACAGAAAAAGCATTTGACAAAATTCAGATTCATTCCTGATTAAAACTCCCAACAAATTAGATAGAATTGAAGGAAATTTCCTCAGCTTAAAAAAGGGCTTCAGAAAAATCTACATCAAATGTCATACTTGATGGTGAAAGCTTAACTGCTTTCTCCTCAGTTTCAGAAATAAGGGAAGAATTTTGGCTCTTAGCCAGTTGTGTTTAATATTGAAGTAGAGATTCGAGCCAATGTCAAAGGCAAGTAGAGGAAACAAAAGCCATACAGTTTGGAAGGGAAGAAGTGAACTTATCTTTATTAACAGAGAGCGTATTTGAGCAGAAAATGCAAGGGAACTTACAAAAAAGACCTACTAGAACATATTGGTTTAAGCAAGTCAAATGTACGCCTACCATATGATCCAGTCATTGTACTCCCAGATATGGACCCAAGAGAAATGAAAGCATATGTCTGTAGAGAAATTTTATGTGCAAATGTTCATAGCAGTTTTGTTTGTAAGAGCCCCACTGGGACTAATCGGTATGGTCATCAACAGGGAAATAGACAAAGTGTTTTATAGGCACGTGTTGGGATACCACACAGCAACAGAAAGAAACAAACTCTTGACAGTTATGCCTATGCAAGACTCTCAAAACAATTATGCCGGAAGAAGCTAGACAAAAGAGTACATATGATTCCATTTATACAAAGTTATAAATTATGTAGACTAATTCATGACAGAAACGTTCCCTAGAAATGGGAGTGGTGAGCGCTGAGAGAAGGATTACATTACCTCAGAGAGGTAACATTTAGGGCGATGCGTATGTTCATTATCTCAAATGTGGTGAGGGTTTCACAAATACATACATGTGGCAAACCTTAGAGAATTGTTTAATTTGGTGCATTTTATTGTTATATAAATTATGTGCTAAGAAAAGCCATTAAATATCAAGATTTACTCTGCTATATCTTCACTCACTGGTGTGCAAGTCTTCTTGTGTGAACCAAAATTCAAAATATTTCTCTGTAGGCCTTCTTTTTAAAGTTACAGATAACAACTGCTGCATCCATGTGCTATACTGTTTATTTTCTTTTTTCCTTTTTAAAAAGATTTTATTTATTTACTTATTTTAGAGAGAGAGAGAGAAGCACAAGTGGGGGGAGGAGGAGAGAGAGAGGAAAAGAGAAAGGGAGAGACTCCTGAGAAGTGTACAACTCCATGAGGGGCTCAACCAACAACCCTGAGATCATGACCCCAGTCAAAACCAAGAGCGCGAGGCTCAACCACCTGAGCCACCAATCGCCCCCTATTTACTTTCAACCATTATCATCCCAGCCTCTTTGGGATTCTCCCCGTGTATCTGAACACAAGGTTGTAGGGGCTTGTCCCAAATTCCTTCCTAGCATAGTTTTGTGGCAGGACTGACAATGTGATTTGAAAGGTGGAGGGGAAGGGAAGGCGTGTGTGACCCCAAACAGTATCCAGGCCGGAATTTCTTACTTCCCTCTGCATGTGGGAGACTTCCCGTGTTGGCTCTGGATTCATGAACCTCTTTGATCTATTTCTATGGAGAGTGGCCTCCAGGAAACAGCCTGAGCTAAGCTTCCATCTCTGTGTCTAGAGATAAAGGTTTACGGGGCTTTACAGATGATGTGTCCCTCTCCAGAACATTATCCTGCTAATCCTGATTTCTTACTTTGTGGGGATTATTATTTTTCTAAATCTTGGTAACAAAATGTGACAGAGGCATTGTAATGGAAAGCATGCTTGAGACTACGACCTGCTAAGAGTGCACCATTAGCTTTTTTTCCTGAAAAGCTTTTAATAAAAAGATAGTATTCCTTATGATTGATATTATTTTAGGACCCAGTAAATACTGCATTTCAAATAAAGGCTGTTGTTCATTATTTTTTTTTTACTTAACACATATTTAGTGAGTACATAAAAAATGACAGTCATTGTTCTAAATATTGGTGTACAGTGTAGAAAAACAGAATCACTCAGCAATGACTTGACTTCTTATTATTTTTTTCCATGTTCAACTCCTAGCCCCTTTCCTGGCAGTCAGTGGGTTACAGACTGGCCCACGTGGACAATGAGAATATGAAGCACTGTAGTAAGATGCTTAGAAGATTGTTACCCTCTAGCTACAGAAATACCCTGCGATTCTGTGTTAAAGAACTTCCATATCAGTAGTGTCTTAGGAACGAATAGACCTGAGAGGACATGATTTCTGTTGTTCAGCATTCCAAGGGCACCTGAAGACTCACATGTGCCTCATGAAGTCAGGGATGAAACACACGGTGACTTGGGGAGGATTCTGGCCAACACGCACGCACTCAGTCCCCGTCCACCAGGGGGCGCAGCTTCCCATCACAATCACATTTCCTGTGTGAAATGTGGGCTTCCCCTCATCATTTCTCTGTCACTCCAAGGTTTCTTCATGGTAAGAAAGAAGAACATTATTTAGGTGACACTGCAGAGATGAAGTGTTCTCCAGGCTTCCTGACTGTGATACTCTTAATGCTTGGTAAGTAAAATGCCTCTTAAAACTTGGATTCTTTCTTCCATTGTGTCTGCAAAATCTTTAACTATAATTTTATCCAAGAGCTTTATGCCCGAGGTGACACAGGTCTCTTTTCTCTTTCCTCAGGACAAACCCATGGAGACTCAGTGACCCAGACTGAAGGCCCAGTGACCCTCTCAGAAGAGGCTTCCCTGACTATAAACTGTACTTATTCAACAACAGGGTCTCCCACTCTTTTCTGGTATGTCCAGTATCCTGGTGAAGGTCTACAGCTCCTCCTGAAAGCCTTGAGGGACCAGGAGAAGAAAAGCAACAACGGTTTTGAAGCCACCTTGGACAGCAAATCCAAATCCTTTCACCTGGAGAAAGGCTCAGTGCAAGCGTCAGATTCCGCTGTGTACTACTGTGCCATGAGTGACATAGTGACGGGGACTGCAGGGGGAGCTGAGCGCAAACTCTGAGCAGAACAGGTACCTGGATGCTGAGTGTCTTTGACTGAGCCACTCTGGTTCCAGCTTACTCTGTGGTTGTTTGTACCCCAGTGTCTGCTTGATATAAAATCATGGAGATGTAGAGAGTGTAGGAACCTGAAGTAATATCCTCAACCTCAGCTGTTCCTTAGTGACACTGAGTACAGTTTGATGCCAAGAGTCCCTCAGCCAGGGCGTAAGTAATTTCAAGGTAAAACCATGTAACAACGAAGGGGTCTCTTGCTCATCCTTGCAGTGAACGTCCAGCCCCACAAGTTGTTCAGGGCAGCCTGGTGGGTGTGACTGTGTCTGTGACACTTTTAGAGACACACAGTGTGTCTGAGAAGGTGGTGATGTCCAGTGTCTTCCTGACAGAGTGTGGCAGGAGAGGTGATGGGAGAGCTTCAGCCCCAAACCAGGTTTCAGTAGAGAAAGAAGGGAAGGGAAGAAAGGAGGAGGAACACATGTACCTGAGCAAGGAAAAGAGAGTCTGGGGACCTCTGCCCTGCTTTCTTTTCTAGTAAATCACCTGGCCGACACAGGCTGATATTCACCATGAAGGGTTGGGGGCAGAAACAGATTTGAGGAAGTAGGTCATGTCCTGGAGGGTTAAATAGGTCAGTTGGCTTTCTGACAGTAAAACTCAAGTGAGATGGTGCAAACTACACACTATTTCTGTATCAGGACAAATTGTCACGAACAGTACATCAAATGATTGGATAAATTTCATTTGCAATGTGCATTAAGAAAAGTAATAGAAAAAGAAAAACTGCCCACAGAATAATCAGAACATGAATTCTCTCCATTCTTCCTCAACCCTTTGTCCCTGACTCCCCTCTGGCTAGAGGAACTTTCACCTGTTATCCTCATGGTTTATTCCTTCCGTTCTTCCTAGTCTCTGTTCTAGAAAAATATGTGCTCATGTGAGGAATATTTAATAAGGTTTATTGTAGTGTAGTATTTCCTGAAAAATAAATCATCTTGACTTTTAATCACTAGAGGAAAGGATGTATTAATGGGAGTATATCCACAGAATGGAATATAATGGAACAATGATGCATATAGGTTAATAGAGTAAGACGTATAAGATTTACTATTGTGTTGATAAAGGAAGTCACAGAAAGGTATACCCTGAATGCATATTTGTATTATAATAAAGTCTAAATAAAATACTATATATTTCCTTTTGATTCAAATTCAGTAAAACATCTGAAACATCAACTCCAAATTGTGAAGATGAACAAAAAATAGGGTAGTAAGTGACGAAAGAGTCAGAATTGGGAGTCATAGTAAAAGGGCTTTTCCTCTGTAGGTAATGTTTTATTACTTTTAATAGTTCATATATTCACAAATTTCTATTGTTAAAAGTAATAAAAGGCATAAAAGTCATCATAAAGATTTATCCATATTCTCCTTTATTCTTATCACCAAAAAAAAATAAAATAAAATAAAAGAAGAGAATATTTGCCTTCTTGATAAGATTTTGTCCAATGACATAAACTATACTTATTTCTCCCTCCTCTGGGGTCATATGTTTTTAGTTTCCGCACCTCTTAGGGTCCTACTCTTTGACTCTATTAAATCATGTAAATTACATGTAGACTGTAAACTGGTATGTTTTCCACTTTTATATATTTTATCTGTTTGTTTATTCTTTCAATTTTATTTCCGGTTAGCTAACATACAGTGTTATAGTAATTTCAGGTGTACAATAGAGTGATTCAGCCCTTCCACAGATCACCCGGGGCTCATCAGGACAAGGACAGTCCTTCATTCCCTCACCAATGAACCCATCCCCCAAACCTCTCCCTCCTAACCATCAGTGTGTTCTGTTTAATTAAGAGTCTGCTTCTTCCTTTATCTCTCTCTATCATTTTTTTCTTTGCTTCTTTGGTTTGTTTTTAAAATTCCAAATGAGTGACATCACATGGTATTTGTCTTTCTCTGACTGACTTGTTTCCCTCAGCATTATACTCTCTAGCTCCATTCATGTCATTGCAAATGGCAAGATTTCATTCTTTTTCATGGCTGATTAATATTCCATTACTCGTTTACATATTCTGAACATCCCATTGAAAGGAAAAGCTCAAGGATTATGGATTTCCTTTGAACTAAGGTAAAGAAATCAAATAAATAGCACAAGATGAGAATTACTTAATTATTTTCTGATATAATTTCCTAGAAGTTCCATGCTAAAGTAGGATTAGGTTCACTTGTAATCCCCATTCAATCCAAGCAGGTGTCTTCTTTTCTGACCAACTGCATTTCCTTCATCAGAAAGCTTGGAATGAAAAGGGCTGGGGATCTGGGTCTGCTGAATTGCTTGGTCTGAAGGGGTCTTTGCTGACTGCTTCAGTCCTCCAGGGGGCACTCTAGGCTTTACAAGAAACAAAGACTTTCTGAGGGCCCAGGGTGAACAGTTAGAGAACAGAACTCATGTGAGCCTGTCCAATTACAGATAGCAAAGGTAGGCGGAGAGGGGGGACAGGGATTGTGTAAAGTGCATCTCAGGTTTTGAGTTCTGCCATTGCATAGCAACTTCAGACATCTGGAGGCCATATCTCTAGAAATCCATTATGCACATAATTCTTCACAGATAACCAGGACAGGATTATTTCTGGGTATTGTGACCATGGAAACTCAACAGAGAACATCCCATTATCTGTTGTCAGTTGTTATGAATAAAAACTCCCAAACTTACTGGGCTTGAAATTATTTCAATATCCCAGATATCTTACCTTTTCATAGGTCTCTGCTGAGAGTGGAGGGAACAAGAATGAAGAGAAGAAGAGGGGAAAAAATAAGGAACAAAAATAGAAGGAAAGGAAGAGGACAATATTGACGTTGAGCAGCAACGAGTGGCCCAGTCAGACTCAGCTCTGTGGGTAAGCAGGGTGTCCACCAGTTGCACTGGAGAGGTGGAGAGGTGGAAATGAAATCAGAGAGGACATTATGCACACAACCTATTTTTCACCAACCAACTTCTGGTTGGAATGATTTTCTATGCAGATGGTGACTGTCTGTCTTGGTTTCTAGAACACTCTTGATTTCAGAAGTTGTAATTACTTCTGCAATACACAATGCATGCTATCAGATAGTTTTCCTTTATTGGTATTTTTATATAATTGAATTGTCACATTGTCTTCAAACTATGCAATTTTGAGAATGGTGTCACTCTTCCCTATGTGTCTTCAAGGTTTTTTGTAACCCCTTTTAGGCCCTGACTCTACTAGATATATCATTCACCTTTCCTCCCACACAGTGCCACAAATTTCTTACATAAAGTGTTCTAAGGTAAAGCCCTCTTATCCTCCTATATTGGAAATATTGCCTATACCTCCCTGCCCTGTTAGCAAGCACAATTTTGGAGAGATTCCTATGCAGTGCACCTGGGTCACTGTGGGTGGAGTCTCGAATTCCACGAATAACAAAGCTGAGGTGTGATTGGCTCAAAGATTCTGTGGGAACCCATTGAGTGTAAGAACACAATTTCTCTAGACCGAGGACTTTACACTCTACAGATTGGGGATGTGGGTAATTCAGCCACAAAGAAGAAATATGAAGAGCCACTGGGGAGCTCTGCTGGGGCTCCTGTGGGTCCAGGTTTGCTGTGAGTGGGGGCGTCCAGACGGGGCTGGGGAGCAGTCCGCAGCCCACAGTGGTGGGGGGAGCTGACACTGAGCTCCTAGAGGGTCCTACAGCCCCAGGGGTGTGTCTCGGGACATTTTACAAGTTTGGAAACTGCATCAGTGACCCCCAGTGACATGACTTGTGTTTGTTCTTCTCTTTCCAGGCAGGGGTGAGAGGGCTGGAGGTGGAGCAGAGCCCTTCAGCCCTGAGCCTTGGAGGGAGCCGGCCCTGCTCTGAAGTGCAATTTTTCTAGCTCAGCGCAGAGTGTGCAGTGGTTCCGACAGAAACCCAGGGGTAGTGGCCTCACCTCCCTGTTTTTCATGGCTTCAGGCACGAAGCAGAGCAGAAGGCTGAACTGCACACTGAACATGAGGGAATGGTCCAGCACCCTCCACATCGCGGCCTCCCAGCTGGAAGACGCAGCCTTCTACCTGTGCGCCCTGGAGACACAGCGCTGCCTGCTGATCCAGGGCCTGCATGCCAACTGCAGCTGCGCCTGCGCCCCGGCCCCTCCCTGGGTCATCTGCACCCACAGCAGCCTTGGGTCCTTTTCAGATTTTCAGATCCATGTTACAGCACCTTTTCCCTCCAAAATGAGATCCATCAGGGTTGTCATTTCACTTGCTTTTCTTGCCCTTATTTTTCTCTACCATGGGCACTTTGGAGCAAGTGATAGAGATGCCCCTATCTACTGCCCTGGGAAAGCAGGTCTTCTGGCAGCTAGCATATAAATTGTATGTAAATTACCCAAATGGAAAAGACTCAAAAAATAGATGATAATGAAGAAAAGAAAGAGATGACTAATTTTTTAGTTACCTATAGATGGTTCTACTATCAAAGGATAGTAATGAGAATATGTGTAATGTTTTTTCCAGTCTGTATTCATCTTTTTCCTCTTAGAAATACAAATATAACAAAATAATTTTAGCGGCGCCTGGGTGGCTCAGTCATTAAGCTTCTGTCTTCAGCTCAGGTCATGATCTCAGCATCATGGGATCGAGCCCGGCATTGGGCACCTCCGCTGGGAGCCTGCTTCTTCCTCTCCCACTCCCCCTGCTTGTGTTCCCTCTCTTGCTGGCTGTCTCTCTCTCTGTCAAATAAATAAATAAAATAGTTTTATTGAGGGTCAGGCACTCTAATTATTCAATTACATACACTTTTTATTTCAGCAAGGTAATACCCTATAAATAGTACTTTTACTTCATGCAAGAATAAGTCAGGATCTTAGAGCGTAAGTGCCTTAGATGAGCTCATATTATTCCAAAGTTAGTGACTCTAAGGGGACATGAGAGCTTATCCTCTGAGCACCTGAGGAAGAAAACACTTAGAATGACAAAATCTTAAGGATTTCTATTGCTCAGTTTATACAATACGTACATATCACTGCCAGAAGTGTCCGTTTAAGTAATTTCTAAATAGCACCTTGTGGGAAGAGCTCATGGAAATTTTCACTCTGTTCCATGAAAATGTACTGCCCTTCCTTGCATTTTGAGTGAATCTACGACTCATGATTATGTAACATCATTCCTAGTTTGGTAAAGGGAGCAGGGAGCTTCCAGGATTACCCTAAATGATCCCCATCTCTGTTGTATCCAGAAACAAAGACTTCTGACCCCAAACCCAAAGTTGAAACCTGCATGTGTAAGGATTCCAGCACAAGGGAATCCCAGCCTGCTGTGGTTGTTATGTTGACAAAAGGGCATTGACAGGAAAGATGGGTCCCTGAAAATTCAGATGGAGGTAAACGGGCAGACTCCCAAAGCTGGGAGAAGAGCCAGCTTCTTGAACAGGGGACCTGGGCAGTTACACAGCCCCCTGCTCTCCCAAGGAAGCCTGCCCTTGGTTTAATGCTGGGCCCTCGCTGTCTTGAAATTCATAGTAATTTTACTTTGTCCTTGTCCTTTCTAAGTGACTCCCGTGAGTGGGAGGAGCAAGTGCCTGAGCAGAGACACACGTGGGGCAGCAGGACACAGGCAGGAGCACAGGTAGGCTCGGGGTCTGGGTCACGGCAGGTGGTGTGTGCACTGAGCAGCGGGCAGGGCCACCTGGGGTCTGTGCCTGCTTTGGACTAACTGGGGCTTCAACGTCAGCAAAGGGCGTAGTAAATTCTGTTGGGAAATTACTACAGAAGGAAAGTGTTTACATGGACATTTCAATAAAGCTGTTTGGCAGTTTCTTATACTATTTTAACTAAACATACTCTTATAGTCCAATCCAGCAGTGGCTTCCTGAGTATTTACCCAAAGGGGTTGAAAACTTATGTCCACACACAGATTTGTACACAGGTGTTTTATGGCAGTTTATTCATAATTGCCACAACTCTGAAGTAAGCAGCATGTCCTTCAATAAGTGAATGAATAAATAAATGGTGGTCCATCCAAAATGGAATATGATTTGGTGCTAAAAAGTAATGAGCCATGAAGTGATGAAGAGATAGGGGAATCTTATATGCGTTTTACTAAGTGAAAACAGCCCATCTGAAAAGGCTACATAAGGTCTGATTCTTATGACATTCTGGAAAACGCAAAACTCTGGAGGGGGTAAAAGGCGGTGGTTGCCAAGGGTTGAGCAGAGCAGCAGGGATGAAGAGCACGGAGCACGGTCAGTGCAGTGAGCCCACATCTCTGACACGACAATGGTGGACACGTACTTACATTTGTTCACACCCACAGAATGTACAACACAGGCGTGAACTCCAGGAGACCTGCGGGCTTTGGGCAACCCGACGAGGCAGCATAGGCTCCTTCACCGTGGAAGGTGTCCGGGGGGGTTGACAATAGCAGAGGCGATACCTGTGTGGGGCACGAGGTGCACCGGAAGCCTCAGCACGTCTGCCTC
This sequence comes from Ursus americanus, assembly GCF_024610735.1. Taxonomy (NCBI): domain Eukaryota; kingdom Metazoa; phylum Chordata; class Mammalia; order Carnivora; family Ursidae; genus Ursus; species Ursus americanus. Next base: position 31,236,676 of record NC_142159.1, read on the forward strand.
GGTTTTCTTAGAACCTGAATGAGATGGTTGAAAAGAAGAAAGTCTTTCAAAAATCAAATTCAGAGACATGAAACTAATATGTATGAAGAGTTAAAGCATTTTAGATAAATGGCTCCCCTAGAAACATTACCTGATGACACCTTTTCCCTGCTTTTTGAATAAAGATTCCAGATTTTCATTTTGAAATGATCTCACAAATTGTATAGATATCTGTGGCTGGAAATTTTGAAACTCCAAAGTGAGGTTTCAAGGAGAAAGCCAGAATCCAGAAAGAAATTATGCTCTTTTATTTTTTATTTTATTTTATTTTATTATTATTTATTTATTTATTTTAAAAAGATTTTATTTATTTATTTCCAGAGAGAGAGAGCAAGAGTACAAGCAGGGGGATCAGCAGGCAGAGGGAGAAGCAGACTCCCCACTGAGGAAGGAGCCGACACGGGACTCGATCCCAGGACTCTGGGATCATGACCTAAGGGAAGGCAGATGCTTAACTGACTGAGCTACCCCGGCATCCCTATTTTTTCATTTTTGTCTACAAGCAACTCACTTTATTTTTTTCACTTTTTTGTTATTTTATTTTATTCATTTTTATTTTATTATGATCTATTAGTCACCATACAGTACATCATTAGTTTTTGATGTAGTGATCCACGATTCATTGTTTGCGTATAACACCCAGTGCTCCATGCAATATGTGCCCTCCTTAATACCCATCACTGGGCTAGCCCATTACCCCCCCCCCCGAAACCCTCATAAGTAGAAAATATTCTATGAAACAATCAGGGAGCTGGGAATTTTGTCCAATGGATGGCCTCATCAGTGCAACAGTTAATACATAAAATAGCATTATTCATATGAATGGTCACATTCAGTCCCTTACATTCTGTTCTGCATGTCACGCCTAAAAAGCGCAAATATTGACCTAACTACCTATCTTGGAGAAGAGGGGAATTTTCCAAGAGAAGAGTCTGAGAATTCTTATTTAATAAAGAATGGGTGAGAGAAAGGAAATTTCCTCGAATCAAGACGTTTTCCTTTCATAAAAACAATTTCATATATTCACATATGTTTATATATTGAGTTGATGTTCTTCACCATAGCTGCCTTTAAATCTTTCAGGGTGGGAAAGGTGGAAGGAAGGTAAGTTTATTCTTTGTCAATTCAGAGGATCCATGAGTAGGAATCACAGGACAGGGGCTTCCACTTTTGGAAATGAGGTAGTCTTCCTTCCCAGAAACCTTTTCTCCTGATAGTTCTTTAGGGCCAGGTTCCTGCTGGTACCATTCCTGGAACACATGCAATATTTATCCTTCCCTGGATTCATTCTCACAGAGGTCATCAGAAATTTCCAGAAATTCATGTGAATGAGAAAGAGGTTTTGTCAGAGAGAGATAATTCTGGAAACTCAAGGACTGGAGAACTTTATCAATGAGCATCAGGGAAAGAACACTGTAGTGGCGTTTAGGAGAAATCTGATGGAGTATGGAACATGAAGCAGTGTTGCCAGGAAGTGGGAAGCGTGACAGGATAGATGGTAACACTATAGAGGAAATCGTCCTGGGGCTACAAGTCAGTAATTGCACTGGAGGACATGTTATTTATTTTGATTGGAGAAAATGTAATCACTGCAAGTTTAAAGTTACATACGGTTATATTTTCTGAGTTTGCATCTTGAGGTTTTCTCATCAGTAGAATTTCTACTCTTTCTTTCAATACTCTGCATTATATAAGACACAGAGGATTCAAATAGATTTCTTTTTTTTTTTTTTAAAGATTTTATTTATTTATTTGACAGAGATAGAGACAGGCATCGAGAGAGGGAACACAAGCAGGGGGAGTGGGAGAGGAAGAAGCAGGCTCATAGCAGAAGAGCCCGATGTGGGGCTCGATCCCAGATCGCCGGGATCACGCCCTGAGCCGAAGGCAGACGCTTAACCGCTGTGCCACCCAGGCGCCCCTCAAATAGATTTCTTAAATCATGTCAGATTTCTCTATGAAAATTATTCAAAGCTTGGGTCAAAAAGTTTCCTATAGTTGACATAGTAATAACAGATGGAAGTTACTCCCCTGCTCCCTTATCTTTGAGATTTGGACTTTTACTTTTGTCACTGTCATCTTAATTGAGGGAAGATGAAACATTTTTTTAAAAAGATTTTTATTTATTTATTTGACAGAGACAGCCAGCGAGAGAGGGAACTCAAGCAGGGGGAGTGGGAGAGGAAGAAGCAGGCTCCTAACTGAGGAGCCTGATGTGGGACTCGATCCCAGAACACCGGGATCACGCCCTGAGCCGAAGGCAGATGCTTAATGACTGTGCCACCCAGGCGCCCCAAGATGAAACATTTTGACTGTTGGTACAGTCACCTCTCTGGAAATCACAAGGTCATGAGCAAGACCAAGCAGGAAGAGCAGAGTCTGAGCAAAGAGCCATTTGAAATATCAACTGATGCTCTCTCTCTAACTCTAATCCTTGGCTCCCATGTTCCTTTTAGAAATAGTTTTTCTCCATAACAGACCATTGAGGATGGTAGATTTGGCAGAAAGGGAAGGTTTTCTATTTTCTTTGTTGAAGGGAGTAAATCTTCATTCCTTGCTGATGTCAGACATGTGCAGCAGGCCCATCACGGAATAAACAGCGATAGCATCTACCTCTTTCCAGCTTACTATCAGTGACTCAGTGGTGCGCAGAGGTATAAATCTTGATCTCCACATTCTCGCTGTGCACTCCATCCCTGATCTAACATATTTTTTGCTTGACTGATTGCCGTCTTGCTGCAGGTGAGCCCCTCGGAGGCACAGGCAAGGAGAAGCGCATTTCCCCGGTGAGATCAGTAGCGCTGTGACCACAGACGGAAGTGCACCTGCCTGCGCAGAACACGTGGAGGGCTCGTTTTCCTGCATCTGGTGCACTAGACTGTGGCAGGAGCAGGGCCTTTTTCTCATTGGCTGGGGGACCATGTGGGAAAGTCCTCTGTTAGAGGAAGGGGCGGCCTGGCAAGAGCAGGAGCTGAGCTGGCTGGAGGCTGCAGTTCTGAAGCTGGTCTAATGGGGAGGAGCCATGAGGACATCCAGGGGAGCTTTAATCGTGTTGTCGTGGCTGCAGCTGAGCTGTGAGTTGTCAAGTATGGGACACGGAGGATATTAGTGGACGGTCTTCAGAAGTCAAGGCTGGCTTTACTCAGGTTTCCCCCGTTAGTGTAGAAAAGAGCATTTGGACGGGTAAGAACCTGGAATCTCTTCTCCTCTCTCTGACCATTTCTTTCTGCACAGGGTTCAGCCGAGGAGAGACTGTGGAGCAGCGGCCTTCTACCTTGAGTGTGCAGCAGGGATGCAGCTCTGTCATCAACTGCAGCTATTCAGACAGTGCCTCACATTACTTCCCTTGGTATAAGCAAGAGTTTGGAAAATGTCCCCAGCTCCTTATAGGCATTCATTCAACTATGACCACAAAAGAAGACCAAAGGCTCACTGTCTTACTGAATAAGACGGCCAGACATCTGTCCCTGCACATCGCAGACACGCAGCCTGAAGACTCATCTGTGTACTTCTGCGCGGCAAGCACACACTGCTCCCCAGACACCTGCTGCCTGCACTCCAACCTGCCACCGGGGCAGCCCCCTGGCCTTTGACACAGACCTTCCAGTATAACGTTTGTCCTTTGCTGGTCTGCAAGTGGAAGCTAATATGTTAGGCATTAAAAGCATATGATAAGATTAGGATGGAGATGACCCATTCTTAACTCACATAAAATAGTCACCTTATGCTGGAGTCAACAGAACAGGGAGAACATAAGAGAATAATCACAGATTCAGGTGCCTGAGTAGCTCAGTGTGTTAAGCATCCAACTCTTGTTTTATGTTTTTGTTTTTTAAGATTATATTATTTATTTGGAAGAGAGAGAGAGGGAACAAGCAAGGGAAGCAGCAGAGGGAGAGGGAGAAGCAGGCTTCCCACCAAAAAAGGAGACTGACGTGCTGCTCCATCCCAGGACCCTGGGATCATGAATTGACGTGAAGGCAGACGCTTAACCGACTGAGATACCCAGGGCCCCGAACTCTTGGTTTTGGTTGAAGTTATGATCTCAGGGTCTTGAGATCAAGTCCTGCATCAGGCTGCAATTTCAGCGAGGAGTCCACTTTCCCTCTCCCTCTCCCATTGCCTCACCCCTCGCTTTCTCCTCTCCCTCTCTAAAATAAATAAATAAATCTTAAAAAAAAAGAATCTGAGATCATTCTGTGGGATTCAACTTCATTTATGATGTTTCTTCTGTCTAGAATTCATATATTCCACCATTGAACAATTCTGATTTTCCGGAATATTTGACTATTAAAATTATTGACTATAAAATAGTGTGACTTTTCTTCTGAAAGCCTTCATTAAAAAGATAAGTATTCCTTATAATTGGTATTATTTTAGGACCCAGTAAATACTGTATACCAATTAAAGGCCATTTGTTCATTTCTGTTTAATTTAACAATTATTTAGGGAGTGCTTAAAAAAATGACAGTCACAGTTCTAAATATTGGGGCACAGTACCAAAAACAAACAATCACTCAGCAATGACCTGACTTCCTATTACTTTTTCCATGTTCAACCCCAACCCATTTCTGGCAGTCGGTGGGTTACAGGCTGGCCCACATGGCACATGAGAATATGAAGCACTGTAGTAAGATGCTTAGAAGATTATTATCCTCCCACCTACAGAAACGCCCTGCGATGCTGTGTTAAAGACCTTCCATATCAGGTAGTGTCTCAAGAACAAAATAGACCTGAGAGGGCAGGATTGCTGTTCAGAATTCCAGGGGCACCTGAAGACTGACATGTGCCTCATGAAGTCAGGGATGAAACACATGGTGACTTGGGGAGGACTCTGGCCAACACGCACGCACTCAGTCCCCATCCACCAGGGGGCGCAGCTTCCCATCACAACCACATTTCCTGTGTGAAACGTGGGCTTGCACTGTTCATTTCTCTGTCAATCCAAAGCTTCTTCATGGTAAGAAAGAAGAACATTATTTAGGTGACACTGCAGAGATGAAGTGTTCTCCAGACTTCGTGACTGTGGTACTCTTAATGCTTGGTAAGTAAAATGCCTCTTAAAACTTGGATTCTTTCTTCCAAGTGTCAGAAAACTTTTTTTAAAAAGATTTTATTTATTTATTTGACAGAGAGACAGCCAGATAGAAAGGGAACACAAGTAGGGGGAGTGGGAGAGGAAGAAGCAGGCTCCCAGCGGAGGAGCCCGACACGTGGCTCGATCCCAGGACTCTGGGATCATGCCCTGAGCTGAAGGCAGACGCTTAACAACTGAGCCACCCATGCGCCCCTGTCAGAAAACTTTTGACTATAATTTTATTCAAGAGTTTTATGCCCAGGTGACACAGGTCTCTTCTTTTTCCTCAGGACAAACCCATGGAGACTCAGTGACCCAGACAGAAGGCCAACTGACCCTCTCAGAAAAGGCTTCCATGACTATAAACTGTACTTTTTCAACGACATGGTCCCCCACTGTTTTCTGGTATGTCCAGTATCCGGGAGAAGGTCTACAGCTCCTCCTGAAAGCCGTGAAGGAGAAGGAGAAGGAAATCAACAAAGGATTTGAAGCCACGTATGGCAAAGATTCCAAATCCTTCCACCTGGAGAAAGGCTCAGTGCAAGTGTCAGATTCAGCTGTGTACTACTGTGCCATGAATGACACAGTGACGGGGACTGCAGGGGGAGCTGAGTGCAAACTCTGAGCAGAACAGGGGCCTGGATGCTGAGCGTCTCTGACTGAGCCACTCTGGTTCCAGCTCAGTCTGTGGTTGTCTGTCCCCCAGTGTCTGCTTGATACAAAATCATAGAGACGCCGAGATTATAGGAACCAGAAGTATCATCCCCACCCCAGCTGTTCCTTAGTGACACTGAGGAGAGTTTGATGCCAAGAGTCCCTCAGCCAGGGAGTAGGTAATTTCCAGGTAAAATCACATGGTCTCTTGCTCATCCTTGCAGTGAACATCCAGCCTCACAAGTTGTTCAGGGTATCCTGGTGGGTGTTGCTGTGTCTGTGAAACTTTTAGAGACACACGGTGTGTCTGAGAAGGTGGCCTCTGCCCAGTGTCTTCCTGAGAAAGTGTGGCAGGAGAGGTGATGGCAGAACTTCAGCCTCAAACCAGGTTTTAGTAGAGAAAGAGGGGAAGGGAAGAAAGGAGGAAGAACACATGTACCCGAGCAAGGAAAAGAGAAGCCCAGGACCTCAGCCCTGGTTTCTTTTCGAGTAAATCAGGTGGTAAACACAGGCTGATTTTCAACTGAAGAAGTAGAGGCAGAAACAGAATGGAGGAAGTGGGTCATGGCTAGCCAGTTAAATAGATCAATTGGCTTTCTGACAGTAGGAACTCAAGGAGATCCTTCTCAGAGCCTAGGAAATATGGTGAGAGAAAATGCTCTTGCACTGATGTTTCCTAACAATATAAATAGATAGGCGACACTGAGGGGGAGATCCTATAGATGTCTCTAATTCTTGTTTTGCAAGCTGTCACAGAGAGCCACAAATCATGGGATTGGGAGACTGTATGGGGGATAAGTGAAGTTGTACAAAGAATAATAGAAAAGCAGTTGTCTGTATTGCAGTGCAAGACTTTGCCAAAAAGGTTGCAATCTTCTTTATTTTTTAAAATATTTTTAAGGTCTTATCTGTTTACTTTAGAAAGAGAGTGAGAGACAGCCAGAGCATGTGTGGGGGGGATTTGGGGGGTGCGGGAGGTGGGGAGAAAATCTCAAGCAGACTCCTCATTGAGCGGGGAGCCTGACATGGGGCTTGATCTCAGGATTCTGAGATCATGACCTGAGCCAAATGCAAGAGTCAGTTGCTTAACCAACTGAGCCACCCAGGTGCCTGGTGATCTTCTTTAATTATTATCCACTTCAGTAGATTTTATGAATGAGCTGTGATTAGAATATTAATACATTTCCCTATATATTAGTGTATATTCTTGGTTTAAATCAATTTTTTATTGGTTTAAAATATAAACTTTTTTGAAACCTCTATCAATATAACTACATGTCAGAATGTACTTGAAACAATTCAAAAAGGTATATAATAAGGATTTTTCTCTGACATTTGGATAAAATGGTAGACTAGGGTTACCGTGAGCTCAGAAGGTAGAGCTGCTATTCTGGATCCCGTGGTTGTAAGTTCGAGCCCCATGTTGGGTGTTGAGACTACTTAAAAATAAAATCTTTAAAAAAAAAACCCATGCTAGATTAATAATGCATGTTTACCTCTTGATTTTTCTAAAACTCTATTAAAAAAGATAGTAAAGATATCTGAAAGGGCAGAAAGCTGCAAACACAGAGAGAAATAGAAAAGAAGCTCCTAGCAGGCAGTGACACCAACTAATTTTAGAAAATGAGCTGTAGATGGAGAGGGGCAAAGACTTGCATGAAAGACTAGAGAAGGGTTGGGGCTCCTGGGTGGCACAGCGGTTAAGCGTCTGTCTTTGGCTCAGGGCGTGATCCTGGCGTTACGGGATCGAGCCCCACATCAGGCTCTTCCACTATGAGCCTGCTTCTTCCTCTCCCACTCCCCCTGCTTGTGTTCCCTCTCTCGCTGGCTGTCTCTCTCCGTCAAATAAATAAATAAAATCTTTAAAAAAAAAAAGAAAGAAAGAAAGACTAGAGAAGGGGAAACCCAGGGCTGGTGTGGAAGCAACTTGGTGTGTGCTGTGCCCTCAGGAAAGGGTCAGGGAAAAGAAGTACCACATAGTTTGGATAATTGAGGAAGATGGTGTTGCCCACGTTGGGGTGTGTGTTTGTGTGTGTGTGTGTTGAAGGTATTGAGGTGGAGGGAATAAATTACGTGGGCCACATGAGAAACTGTCTAAGTCACAGAACAACCGTGTACTCCTCGGCCCTTTATAAGAAGCAATGATCACTTCTAAACCCAGCACAACACTGCAAGTTGGTCTTTGAGGAATTGAGAGGAGCACATAAATAATTTCCCCTCATCTTGTGTATTACTATGCTTTTAATTTTTGCTCATCAGTTCAACATTCCTTTACTTAAAGAAGTTTTTCCCTTCCTCCCTCTAACCCCTGGCAACCACTGATCTTTTTACTGTCTCCATAGTTTTACCTTTTTCAGAATGTCCTATAGTGGGTATCAAATAGAATACAGCCTTTTCAGATTGGCTCCAAGAAATAGGAAGATCCGTAGGAGAAGGAAGGGAAGAATGAACGGGGAGTAAACAGAAGGGGGAATGAACCATTAGAGGCTGTGGACTCTGGGAAACAAACTGAGGGCTTCAGAGGGGAGGGGGGGTGGGGGATTGGGATGGGCCGATGATGGACATTAAGGAGGGCATGTATTGCATGGTGCATTGGGTGTTATATGCAAGTAATGAATCATGGAACATTGCATCAAGAACTGGGGATGTACTATATGGTGACTAATATAACAAAAGAAATATTATTTTTTAAAAAAGAAATATGCATGTAAGTTTCCTCCACGTCTCTCCATGGCTTGATAGCTCATTTCTTTTTAGCACTGAATAAGATTCAGCTTGTCTGGCTATACCATAGTTTACTTACCCTTTCTTCTACCGAAGGACATCTTGGTTGCTCTCACGTTTTGTCAAAAATGAATTAAGCTGCTATAAACATTTGTGTGCAAGTTTTTGTGTAGCAGAATTTCCAGCCATTTGGGTAAACACTAAAGATTGTCATCGCTAGATCATTTGGTAGGAGTCTGTGTAGTTGTGTAAGAAACTGCTAGTCTTGTGTTCCAATGCGGTGTTACCATTGTGCATTCCCGTCAGCCATAAATGAGGTTTCCTGTTGCCGGACAGCCTTGCTGGTATTAAATAAAATCCAAACAGATAAGCCTTGAAAATTCCCTGGGCAAAGATCACTTCCAAATCAGTTTAGTCCTACAAATAAAGCTTGATTTAGTTTATTTTGTCAGACCAACTTGACCTGCATCGTTTTGGCTGTGCCTTTGGAAATCCTAAGCGAAACTTGAACTGTTTCCTAAGTTTGATGTGAGGCACCCACTGAGCCATCTCTGATATCAGTTACAGCAACTCTGGTACTATAACCAGTCACTGTGAAGAAGATACGCTCCGGTCTCCTCACTATACAAACTGCTTTCCGACAATATACCCCTGAGCTCCATTCCATGGTTAGGTTTGAGTGCTCCCAACTCATGAACTCTCTTTTTGGGATGTGCACATAACACTTGTACTAATTAACACTTTGGTGAAATTCATTGGATTGACCTGGACTATTTCTGAGTTTTTGACACCAGCATTTGGTGGTGTTAGTGTTTTGGATTTTGGCCATTCTAATGGGTAAGACCTGTGATGTCTATTTTTTTTTTAATTTAATTGGTATCGTGTAAAAAACACTTACCATGAGATTTTTTTTCTGTTCCATGAAAATCCATTGCTATTCCTTGCATTTTGAATGACTCTATTACTCATGATTTTGTAACATCATTCCCAGTTTGGGAAAGGAAGCAAAAAACTTCCAGGATTACCCTAAACATCCCCATCTCTGTTGTAACCAGAGACAAAGACTGCTGACCCCAAACCTTAAGCTGAAACTTGCATGTGGAATGATTACAGCACACACTGAATTCCAGCCTGCTGTTGTTTATGTTGATGAAAGGGCATTGATAGGAAGGCCTGTGCCCCAAAAATTCAGATGGAGGTAAACGGGCAGACTCCCAAAGCTGGGAGCAGCCAGCTTCTTGAAGAGGGGACCTGGGCAGTTACACAGCCCCCCGCTCTCCCAAGGAAGCCTGCCCTTGATTTAATGCTGGGCCCTCACTGTCTTGAAATTCATAGTAATTTAATCTTTGTCCTTGTCCTTTCTAAGTGAGTCCGTGAGTGGGAGGAGCAAGTGCCTGAGCAGAGAGATGCATGGGGCAGCAGGACACAGGCAGGAGGTTCCAGGTCTGGGTCACGGCAGGTGGTGTGTGCGCTGAGTAGGGGCCAGGGCCACCTGGGGTCTGTGCCTGCTTTGGACTAGCTGGGGTTTCGATGTCAGCAAAGGGTGCAGTAAATATTGTTGGGAAATTACCACAAAAGGAAAGTGTTTGCGGGGATGTTTCAATAAAGCTGTTTGGCAGTTTCTTATACAACTAAACACAGTCTTACAGTCCAATCCAGCAGTGGCTTCCTGAGTATTTACCCAAAGGGGTTGAAAACTTATGTCCACACACAGATTTGTACACAGGTGTTTTACGGCAGTTTATTCACAATTGCCAAACTTGGCAGTTCACAGCATGTCCTTCAATAAGTGAATGAATAAACAAATGGTGGTCCATCCAAGATGGAATATGATTTGGTGCAAAAAAGAGATGAGCCATGAAGTGATGAAGGCATAAGGGGACTTTATATGCATTTTACTAAGAGAAAAAAGACCATCTGGAATGGTTACATATAGTATGATTCCAATTCTATGACTTTCTGGAAGAAGCAAAACTATAGAAGGAGTAAAAGACTGTGGATGCCAAGGGTTGAGCAGAGCAGCAGGGATGAAGAGCACAGAGCACGGTCAGTGCAGTGAGCCCACATCTCCGACACGACAATGGTGGACACGTACTTACATTTGTTCACACCCACAGAATGTACAACAGCAGGAGTGAACCCCAGGTAAATTGTGGGCTTTGGGCGACCTGACGTGGCAGTGTAGGCTAGTCCGTGGTGGAAGGTGTCCGGGGAGTTGACCGTGGAAGAGGCGATACCCGTGCGGGGGCAGCGGTGCACTGGGACCTCAGGACACCTGCCTCATTATCTTGGAACCTGGTTGAAATGTTTGAAAATAATAAAGTCTTTAAAAAATTAAATTGAGAGACATGAAACTAATATGCATGAAGACTTAAAGCATTTTCAAAAAATGGTCCCCAAGTAACATTACCTACTGACACCTTTTCCCTGCTTTTTGAATAAAGATCTTACATTTTCATTTTGAAATAATCTCAAAACTTGTATAGGTATCCCTGGCTGGAAATTTTGAACCTCCAAACTAAAGTCTTATGGAGAAATCCAGAATCCAGTAAGCAATTAGGCTGTTTTAGAAAGTGCTCCCCACTTTTCATATTGGTGAGCTCACCCGCCTCCCCTCGGTTGTCTCCACTGCGGAGATTCTTTCTTTTTTTCATACGATACATAAATAATATGTAACAGATACCTAGAAGAAATACAACTGCAGAAGAACACCCTGTTTACCCATGGCTCAGCCGTGGAGGCCCCTGGTCTCACTGCCTACGAAGGGCTTTCCACTCAGTGAATAAAGTTCCATTTTTTTCCATGTTAATTTGGATTTAGTTCTCCTTGGCACCTTACTGATCTCATGGAAGAAATGAAAACCCAAACAGGACCTCATCCTGAGGATTGTGTGTCTATTCTGAAGAGGGTCAGGGTCAACCTCAGACCCACTATACCCCGTGTGGTTGTGAAAATGGACTTGGGGTCCATGATGCAGGTAATTTCATCCCACTCTGACACCAGTCCACACTGCACACAGACAGTTCTCAACACATATTTGCTTTATAGCATCAAAGGAATTTGGAGCTGGATGAGCCCTTAGAAATTCTTGAGTCCAACTTCATTTTACAAAACAGAGACTGTAACCAAGATCACAGTATGGAACAATTAGGTACTAAATGAGCTGTGTGAGAAAGAAAGTGGGTTTCCTACTTCCTTTAAAACATTCTTTCCCCTGCCTCTGTGCTATGGGACCATCCTGCTGCGTAAAGAGAAAGTGTTTAATGCAAGCCCAGCCATTTAGATCTCTGCAGTTTGGGTCTGATAAAGCCGTGGTCCAATCAGTTTCAATGACTGAATGGAGAGGTCCACTTTGTGTAAAAGTCTGAGACCTTAGGCAGGAAGGGAGACTCAGGCTGAGCAGCTGTTACTCTACCAGCAAACTCATGCATCTCTCACTGTTTCTGTAGGACAAAGCCAAAGGTGGTGGTGCCGTGTGAACACCGACATGCGTTTCTAAGGACTTTCCCCAAAATAGCAAATACATTTCTTATCCCAGGTGGACATCCCTTGAAGTCACAATGACTATAATGACTATATTTCACACATTGTCAGCAAAATGATCATTGGAATGAAGACTCATGTAGCTGGAAGTCCATGAAGATGGTAGATGAAGGTTTTCTAGGCCAACACTTTAACAAAAAGTAAAGCAATATTCTATGAAATCATCATGGAGCTGGGAATTTTGTTCCAAGAATGGCTGTTTCTCTGCAATAGTTAACTCATGGAAGAGTCATTCATATGAATGGCCATATTCAGACCATTACATTCGTTGTCAGTGTCACACCTCACAAGAGCAAATATTGTCTTATCGGTCTCTGAGAAGAGGGAAATTTGCCCAGAGAAGAGTTTGAGAATTCTTATTTTATGGGAAACCGGTGAGAGAATGGAAGATGCTCTGAATCAAGAAGTTTTCCAAACATAAAAACAATTTCATATATGTGCATATATTCATATATGTGCAGCTATCTTCACCATAGCTGCCTTTAAATCTTTCAGGGTTGGAGAGGTGGAAGGAAGATGAGTTTATTCTTTGTCATTTCAGAGGATTCATGAGTAGGAATCACAGGAAAGGGACTTCTGCTTTTAGAAATGAGGTAGTCTTCATTCCCAGAGACGTTTTCTCCTGGTCAGTTCTTTAGGACCAGTTTCCTGTTGGTACCATTCCTGGAGTACATGCAATATTAATGCTTCCCCGGATTTATTCTCACAGAGGTCATCAGAAATTTCCAGAAATTAGGGGCGCCTGGGTGGCATAGCGGTTGGGCGTCTGCCTTCGGCTCAGGGCGTGATCTCAGCATTATGGGATCGAGCCCACATCAGGCTCCTCCGCTATGAGTCTGCTTCTTCCTCTCCCACTCCCCCTGCTTGTGTTCCTTCTCTCACTGGCTGTCTCTATCTCTGTCAAATAAATAAATAAAGTCTTTTAAAAAAAAAGAAATTTCCAGAAATTAATGTGAGTGAGAAAGGGGTTTTGGCAGAGAGAGATAATTCTGGAAACTCAAGGACTGGAGAACTTTATCAATGAGTGTCAGGGAAAGAACACTGTAGTGGCGTTTAGGAGAAATCTGGTGGAGTATGGAACATGAAGCAGTGTTGCCAGGAAGTGGGAAGTATGACAGGAAAGATGGCTGATACTTTAGAGGAAATGGTCCTGAGGCCATGAGTCAGTAATTGTATTTGAGGACATGCCATCTATTTTGATTTGAGATAATGAAATCACTTCACGAATAAACTTTTGCGGTTATATTTTCTGAGTTTGCAGGTTGAGGTTTCATCCGAATTTCTACTCTGTCTTTCAGTACTTTCCAGAATATAAAACACATAGCATTCAAAAAGATTTCTTAAATCATGTCAGATTTCTTTATGTGAATTAGTCCAGTCTTGGGTCTAAGTGTTTCTTATAGTTGAAATATTAAGAACTAATGGAAGTTATCCCCCCTGCTCCCTTATTGTTTAGATTTGGTCCTTTACTTTCTGTTTTAGTCATCTTAAGTAAGGGAATAGTCCACATTTTGACTGTTGGTACTCTCGATCCTCTGAAAAAAAGCAAGGTCACGGGCAGGACTAGCTAGGAGGAACAGAGCCTCAGATCAGAGGCATCTGAAATATCAAATGATCTTCTCTCTCTTACTCTAAGCTTGGGTTACACGTTCCTTTTACAAAGAGTTTTCTCCATGAAAAATGAGAATGATAGATTTGGCAGAAAGGGAAGTTTCTCTAACTTCTTTTTTAAGAGAATGAATCATGATTCCTTCCTGATTTCAAACATGTGCACCAGGCCTATCATGGAATAAACAGCAGTAACATCTGTATCTTTCCAACTTACTATCAGTGACTCAGTGGTGCGCAGAGGTATAAATCTTGACCTCCACATTCTTGTTGTGCACTCCATCCCTGATCTAACATATAATTTGCTTGACTGATTGCCGTCTTGCTGCAGGTGAGCCCCTCAGAGGCACAGGCGAGGAGAAGCACATTTCCCCGGTGAGATCAGTAGCGCTGTGACCACAGATGGAAGTGCACCTGTGCTGACGCAGAACACGTGGAGGGCTCATTTTCCTGCATCTGGTGCACTAGACTGTGGCAGGAGCAGGGCCTTTTTCTCATTGGCTGGGGGACCATGTGGGAAAGTCCTCTGTTAGAGGAAGGGGACGGCCTGACAAGAGCAGGAGCTGAGCTGGCTGGAGGCTGCAGTTCTGAAGCTGGTCTAACGGGGAGGAGCCATGAGGACATCCAGGGGAGCTTTAATCATGTTCTCATGGCTGCAGCTGAGCTGTGAGTTGTCAAGTATGGGACACGGAGGATATTAGTAGACGGTCTTCAGAAGTCAAGTCTGGCTTTACTCAGATTTCCCCCGTTAGTGTAGAAAAGAGCATTTGGAAGCGTAAGAACCTGGAATCTCTTCTCCTTTCTCTGACCATTTCTTTCTGCACAGGGCTCAGCCGAGGAGAGACTGTGGAGCAGCGGTCTTCTACCCTGAGTGTGCAGCAGGGACGCAGCTCTGTCATCAACTGTACTTATTCAGACAGTCTTTCAGTCTACTTCCCTTGGTATAAGCAAGAGTTTGGAAAAGGTCCCCAGCTCCTTATAGACATTCGTTCAAGCATGACCACAAAAGAAGACCAAAGGCTCACTGTCTTACTGAATAAGACGGCCAGACATCTGTCCCTGCACATCGCAGACTCGCAGCCTGAAGACTCAGCTGTGTACTTCTGCGCGGCAAGCACACACTGCTCCCCAGACACCTGCTGCCTGCACTCCAACCTGCCACCGGGGCAGCCCCCTGGCCTTTGACACAGACCTTCCAGGATAGCGTTTGTGCTGTTGTCTGTCTGTAGGTGGAAGCTAATGTGTTCGATGTTAAAAGCATATAATAAGACTATTAGGATGGAGATGACGCAGACAGGGTTAGAACATTTTGTTGAATGACTGTTTTTTGGTGGATACTTGAATGGAGCTAGTAATGTTTTATTTTGAAATTCAGGTTTTAAGAAAATTTACATTGGCTATTCAGAGTCTTCTGCTGTAAATAACCACTAATACAGTCCTTATTATGAATGGGCACTTAATACTAGTTTCAAAGATAGCATTTTTAATTTTTCTGATTCTAAAACATCACATGCTAAATATAGAAGTATGGAAAGTAGAAACATGAAAATGATAATTCTGTAAACAGATAATATTGCTAATATTCCTTTTAGTCTCTACAAAGATTTATTAGAATTACATTCATGATTTTTTCACTTTATGGATTTTGATTTGAGCATTTCCTACTTCATCAAATCTTTCCCTCAACAATCTGGGTTTTTATTTTATTTTATTTTATTTAAGTTTTCATTTAACTTGTGATTCAAAATAGCTCTTTGAGGTATTTTCATTAATTATGGTTTCATATTAGTTTTGTTCCTCTGTATTTGGCGCAAAGTTGACTGCTGAAATTTTCTATGTGCTTTGACCACTTTCTTGTTCAGAAACTGTGAACAGGTTTTCCTTTAGAGCGCGGGAGTGGTATGTACTATTTGTGCATTTGAGGGAAATTAAGATAGGGAGTGATTTGACAATGTGAGTTTCAGATAAAACTCAGAAATCTACTCTCGTTTACAAAATTTTGTAAGTCTCTGTTCACAATTACCCTCTCATAGAATTTAGGAGACAGAATTTTGTATTTCACTCACTGGTATATTTTTAGTAAGTAGCACAAACTTTTTCACATAATTAATTACCAGTAGATGTTAAAGAAAGAAGGAGAATTCTGCTACTTACTCATCATTTGAATTTAAGCTTTATGATTGAATTAAACTTATAAATTGATTTTGAAAAGAAATATCCTTATTCTGTATATCTGATTATTTGATTGTTTTACAACATACTGTTTCTTTCCACATATATGCATCTCTTTTTTAATAAAGCTCAGTTGTTTGAAGATAATTTATTCTTGGACTTGTAATTTTCTGTTATCGTTATAATGAAAATCTTCCTTCTGAGATATGTGGGAAATTTTTACATGCGTGTGTCAGCCACCTTACTAGTATTAGCAGATTGCACAAAGGCATTTGGACTAATGGCTAATGTAGAGATGACAGCTGCCAGCCTCCCTGCCACGTGTTCATGTTTGACAGAATTAAACATTACTAGCCACAATGCTCTTAAAAAAAAAAAAAAGAAGTAGAAGTGGTATCTCTAGTGTTGGAAAAAAGTCAAAGGAAATAAAGAAGTTGTGTAAATATTTAATTCCCTCATTCTTCCACACCTGCTCAAGGGTAGGCTCCTGTCAAGTCCCTCTAAGTCTTCCTAACTAACGGTGGATCTAACTGGCAATGGGCACAGTGAGAATGGTTTCTCTTAGCTGAGTTATGGTTGTGAGTTATTGCTAACTGGCTGTTCTCATTGGGAAATGCATCAGATTAAATTCAGTTTATCACACAGAACAAAGGAGGTCAGGACTGTAGCCCAAGACGTGGATGGGCTCGATTCTCTGGCTCCTTGTACCCCCAGCTCCCCGCAGCAGAAGCAACGTGACTCCTGATTGGCCTATTTCCTGCCAGCCTGACAATGGGGTCAGAAGGAAGCCTGCGTCTATGTTATCAGTTCATTTCTTCTTAAGTCAGAAGCGAGACAGAGGGTGCCGTTGCTACAGGTTTGAACGCTCGATCCTATTTAGAGGAGCACTGGCGCAGTGGAAGCAGCAAGGGTTTAGCTGGAGTGCACAGGGAGTCCGTAGCTCAGATCCAGACAGGGTCAGGCTTCACACCTTCACGCGGTGGGTGTGTCTGTCGCCTACTGCCTGGACCACAGAGCACCAACTTCAGGGCCTTCTCTCCATCCTGTGAGGCCAGACTGGGTGCTGAGAGTCTCCCTTTCGTTGGCTTTCTCCAGGCCGGTGCTGACTGCGTCTGCGTGGTTTCTCCAACCCAGGAGATGGGCTGCTTTCTGCACATGCTCACTAGTTGCTTACAGAAGCTCCCTCTTGCTGCCCCGGAGGGCGCTGGTGGCAGGTCACAGGGTGCGATGATGTGCGGGTGAGGCACTGAGTGTCGTGTGTGCCCGTGGACCATCTGTGGGGGGCTGCAGGCTAACCATGGAGGCTGTGCCATGGTTTCTGGGTCCCTGTTGGTTTACTGCCCCCCAAAAGCCCTGGGTGCTGTTCTGCCAAGTGCACCCCGCTCCCCAGTGAGCAGTACCCCTCAGTGTTCTGGCTGGGCTAGAAAGAGGTTTCTCTCATGCAGCCTCCTCCGGAGCTGGAGGGCCATGTGTTCATTCACATGTTCTCACTTCCCTCCACGTGGAAATCACAGGCTGGAAGGTTTCTCTGGGCTCGGAGCTGTGTCACATGGGCGGGGGTGAGGAGGGTAAAGTGAAATTGGTCTTTGTGCCCTCCTCAATCTGTCCAATCTCAGATTGTTCTGTTCCACGGTGTGCTGTGTCTCCTCTCTGGACTTGTTCACAGGCACTCTCTGTAGTTTAGTTATGACTATGAAAATCACAGGGTTTTTTGGGGGAAGGGATGGTGGAGATGGTAGAAAATTCCTATTTTGCCATTTTGATGTCAGTCTTGAAATTATTTATTTATTTATAATACCTCAATTGAGTTTTTAAAAAGATTTTTTAAATTTATCTGAGAGAAAAAGAGAGAGACAGAAGGGGTGTGCAGGAATGGGGGAGGGGTGGCGGGAGAGGGAGAAGCAGACTCCTGGCTGATCATGGAGCCCAATGCAGGACCACATCCCAGGACCCAGGATTATGACCCAACCTCCCGGCAGACCCTTACCCAGCTGAGCAAACCAGATGTCCCTACATTTTTTATTTTAAAATAATTATGTAGAAAATTCACTATTTTTGGTGTCCATTTCTGTGAATTTTGAAATTTAACACATTGTATAGATCATGTCACCATCGTACAATCACTGTACAGAATAGCTTCTTTGCTCTCCCAAGCTCCCTGTGCCATTCTTCTGCCATTACACGCTTCCATATTCCCCACTCCTCGCAACATTGGTCTCCTCATATTTTTGTGTTTTAAAAGCGTCCAATTGATGGCAGCATGCAACACACAATCGTTTGAGAACTGCATGTCTTGGTGGGAGGAACCACATGCCACCGGGCACACCCATGACCTCACCTCTGTCACCACTCTCAGTGTTTCCTACCACTGAGATTTTGAACTTTGACGTTATTTTCATAGGAATAGCTCATCATTTCAAGTGTTCAAATTCCTTTAGAGACTTGACACATAGTCTACAAAATATGTCTGCCAGTTGATATCGCAGAGATGGTGCTGAAGGTTGGATCAGCTCATATAATCAAGATGAGTCACGTGCTGTGCACGAGTTTTGTTGTACAAACGTCACCTTAAATTTTTATCAGTAGATACTTTTTCACATTTTAAGGGTAATTTAATTGATGAAGATTCACTCTCTAGCAGTGCCAATTAGGGTATGGTTATTACTTGTTTTTTCCAGGAGTTCATATGAAATGACACATCCAGTGATTTTTTAAAAAATTATTTCATTTATTTTAGAGAGAGCTCAAGTGGGAGGAGCACAAGAAGAGGGAGAGAGAATCCCACACGGGCTGCCTGCTGAGCACGGACCCCAATGCAGGGCTCAATCTCATGATCTTGAGATCTCAACCTGTGCTTGAAATCAAGAACCTAGTGCTTAACCAACTGTTCCACCCAGGCAACCCTGCAATAATTCTTAAACTTTGTCGCACTGGCAATGGCTGTGCTGAGCTGAACTACAGCACCGTGGTGGGTATTGTCTCAAATAAAGGCTATGCGCATGCAAGTTATTTTATTAATAGGAGAACAAAGTCAAGATAATCAGAAATATGTAACACTTCACCATTAAAATGGGAAAATACCTCTAAAGGTTCAAAATAACCTCAAAAGAATGCAAAGGATTAAAATTGGTGGTTCCAAACATCTAGGAGAGTTCTCTTCTAATGGCCTGGGTGGAACTGTCTGCTTTATGCAATTACATGCTCATTTCAATACGTGCGTGCACAAGTATTTCAATGCTTGCATGTACTCTTATCTGTGTGCTGTTTCTGCTGATTCTCCAGAGAACCTCAGTTTAAGATCTCCAATACAAGTAACTCTCTCAATTCCTGTCAGTGAAGGATGCATAATGTCATACTAGTCGATAAACATGTAACCAAGGATCCATTTCTCCTACTTTATCTGCCAAACTGGTAATAAATTGTATATATAAGGTCATTTCATATATCTCAAGGGCAGTCTTTTTCTGGGATTTTGTTCAGAGCACCAAAAGTTTAGGTCATGTGATGGTGATTAAATGACTGTCCACAGAGCAGTCTGTACCTGGGATGAAAGGAAGAGGGTCTAGTTCAGTTTGTGAAGGTTGGAATGCGTGTGGTTGGGGCATCTGAGTTATGTGGGCCACAGTGAGCAGTCCATCATGAGACAGCCCAGGACTTGGAAGGATGCAGGGCCGTGAGGGCTAAGGCTGTACCAGGCCGCAGTAGTTCAAGGCGAACTGCTACAGTGACTCATTTCAGTGTTAATATTCCATTTGATGTTTCCACTTTTCCAGAGGGTTGGTGTGTGACAGGAGAAGTGAAGTTTCTGTGGGAGGCCTAACCTTACTTAACTGTCCCAGAGAAATTTCCTCTGCTACCTAGAGAGTAATTGAAATGGCACAGGCAGTAACACAAAATCCAGTTGATATTTAACTCTTGTGATTGCTGTGGCTTTCAGGCAAAAGACTGGTTCAACCCACGTAGAAAATAACATACCATTACCTGTCCACCCTCATAGCTCATGGAGGGAACGCAACTGTGTCAGATCCCTTCGGAGATACTCAAATGTTTCCTTAGGACAGTATTTCAGGGCGTATTCTACCTTCCAGATTTTATGGGATTTCCTTGACTCCCAGAAAGGCATGGATAGCCCCATCGTCAGCCATCCTAGAAAAGTCTCCCCACTAGTGTTTGTTTAATGTTGCGTCCAGTATATTCCCAGCGTGAAGTATTGTCTCTGGTGGATCGTAGCAAGTGCTCCCTAGAGATCATTTGGTTGCACCAGGCAGCTGTCCTGACTTTGATATATCTTGTTTCCACGGATCAGGAAAATCAATCATTCATAATGATTCTTTACAAAATTTAGTGCCAAATTTTCTGTAACTAAGATTGGATTATTGAACTTTTCCATGCTTTTGTCTTTATCTTTTTAAAGAGGTGGTTACATCAGGCTCTTAGTTGGAAAAGTATATTCAGATGACCTTCTCAAGCATTTTTTCTTAGCTTTTACATTGTCTTTTTACTGTGAGACATTGTATTTCTTACACTATTTTTTTTGAATTACATGAATACATCAAATACTCATGAATTTGATGTGCATTTCTAATAGGATGCAGGAGACACATGAAAGGGTTAAGAAAAGTTAGAAAGTTAAGAGACCTCATCTTCTTTTTTTTTTTTTTTTAAAGATTTTATTTATTTATTCGACAGAGATAGAGACAGCCAGCGAGAGAGGGAACACAAGCAGGGGGAGTGGGAGAGGAAGAAGCAGGCTCATAGCGGAGGAGCCTGACGTGGGGCTCGATCCCATAACGCCGGGATCACGCCCTGAGCCGAAGGCAGACGCTTAACCGCTGTGCCACCCAGGCGCCCCAAGAGACCTCATCTTCTTTATAGTATTTGGAAGTTGTGACCAACATTAAAAACATATTGACCGACACTGACCTCATAATTTTTTTGTAAAATGACATATATATGAGATTTTCATTAATTCAGCTTCTTGAATTAATGTAGCTTCTCCAAGGTTTGGATTTTATAAAGGGGTCTGGAGTAGTAATTGCATGCCCAGCCTCGTGTTGTCTCAGTGTTTTAAGGACTCTGGCCAACATGCACTATTTCAGTCCCCGTCCACCAGGGGGCGCAGCTTCCCAGCACAATCCCATTTCCTGTGTGAAATGTGGGCTTGCACTGATCATTTCTCTGTCCCTCCAACGTTTCTTCATGGTACGAATGAAGAATATTATTTAGGTGACACTCGAAGATGAAATGTTCTGCAGGCTTCATGACTGTCGCACTCTTAATGCTTGGTGAGTAAATGTCTTTTAAAATTTGGATTCTTCCTTCTTTTGTATCAGCAAAAGCTTTGACTATAATTTTATCCAAGAGCTTTATGCCCAAGGTGACACAGGTCTCTTTTCTTTTTCCTCAGGACAAACCCATGGAGACTCAGTGACCCAGACAGAAGGCCAAGTGTCCCTCTCAGAAGAGGCTTCCGTGACTATAAACTGTACCTATACCACAACTTTGTACCCCACTCTTTTGTGGTATGTCCAGTATCCGGGAGAAGGCCCACAGCTCCTCCTGAGTGTGTCGAGGGACCAGGAGAAGGGAAGCAATAAAGGATTTGAAGTCACCTTGGACAGCAAATCCAAATCCTTCCACCTGGAGAAAGGTTCAGTGCAAGCATCAGATTCCACTGTGTACTACTGTGCCATGAGTGACACAGTGACGGGGACTGCAGGGGGAGCTGAGCACAAACTCTGAGCAGAACAGGGACCTGGATGCTGAGCATCTCTGACTGAGCCACTCTGGTTCCAGCTCAGTCTGTGCTTGTCTGTCCTCCAGTGTCTGCTTGTTATAAAATCATAGAGACGTCGAGAGTATAGGAACCAGAAGTCACATTCCCACCCCAGCTGTTCCTTAGTGACACTGAGGACAGTTTGATGCCAGGAGTCCCTCAGCCAGGGCGTAAGCGATTTCATGGTAAAACCACGTAACAATGAAGGGGTCTCTTGCTCATCCTTGCAGTGAACGTCCAGCCCCACAAGTTGTTCAGGGCACCCTGGTGGGTGTTGCTGTGTGTGTGACACTTTTAGAGACACACGGTGTGTCTGAGAAGGTGGTGATGTCCAGTGCCTTCCTGACAGAGTGTGGCAGGAGAGGTGATGGGAGAGCTTCAGCCCCAAACCAGGTTTCAGTAGAGAAAGAGGGGAAGGGAAGAAAGGAGGAGGAACACATGTACCCGAGCAAGGAAAAGAGAGTCCGGGGACCTCTGCCCTGCTTTCTTTTCTAGTAAATCACCTGGCCAACACAGACTGATATTCAACATGAAGGGGTGGGGGCAGAAACAGATTTGAAGAAATAGGTCATATGCTGACTAGTTAAATAGGTCAGTTGGCTTTCTGACAGTAAGTACTCAAGTGAGATAATTCTCAGTGCCCAGAAAATACGGTGAGAGAAATGCTCTTGCACTGATGTTTCCCAACAATATAGATCGATACGTGACACTGGGAGGGAAATCCTATAGATTTCTCTACCTCCTGTTTTGCAGCCTCTCACAGAGAGCCACAAATCATGGGTTTGGGAGAATGTATGGGAGTCAGTGAAGTTGTATAAAGAATAATAGAAAAGCAATATCTGTGTTGCAGTGCAAGACTTTGTCATTATTGTTCAATCTTCCTTAATTATTATCTCATCTGCAGATTTTATGAATGAGCTATGATCAGAATACTAATATATTCCCTATTATGTTAGTTATATATTCTTGGTTTAAAGTAATTTTTTATTTACTTGGTTTAAAATGTAATTTTTATTTTCCAACCTGTGTAAATATAAATGCATGTGAAAAATATACTTTAAACAATTGGAAGGATATATAATAAGAGTTTTCTCAGACATTTGAATAAACATGGTAGACCTGGGTCCCTGGCTGGCTCTGTGGGTAGACCTGGGACTCTGCATCTCAAGCCTTTGAGTTCGAGCCCATGCTGGGTGTAAAGATTACTTAAAAATAAAATCTTTAAAAAAAACCATGGTAGATTAATAATACACCTTTATCTCTTGATTTCTCTTGTATTGTTTTTTTTAAAGGATTTTATTTATTTATTTATTTATTTATTTATTTATTTATTTATTTATTTATTTTTGAGAGAGAGTGTATGAACAGAAGCAGGGGGAGGGGCAGAAGGAGAGGGAGAAGCAGAGTCCCCGCTGAGCAGGGAGCAGGAGACAGGGCTCAATCCCAGGACCCTGAGATCCTGACCTGAACTTAACTCAGAAGCTTAACTGACTGAGCCACCCAGGCGCCTCTTTAAAAAATTTAGGAAAGACATTCCAAAGGGCAGAAAACCATAGGCACAAACAGAAACATGAAAGAAGCTATCAGCAGACAGTGATGCCAACCAATTCCAGAAAATGAGCTGTATGTGGAGAGGGGCAAACTTGCATGGAAGACTAGATGAGGGGAAACCCGGGGCTGGTGTGGAAGCCCCTCCATGTGTGCTGTGCCCTCGGGAAAGGGTCAGGGAAAAGAAGCACCACACATTTTTGGAGAATTGAGGGAGATGTCATTGCCCACACTGGTGCACGCCTGTGTGTGCACGGGTGTGCATGTGTGTGCATGTGTTGAGGGTACTGGGGGGGAGAGAAGGTATATAAGACCGGGTGGTCCCCTAGAGGGCTCAGAACTGAGCATACGAACCATGGAAGCTTACTAGGTTCAACTGATGTAATCGGAAAAATATAAATGCAAAAGATTGATAACCTAATGACCAAACTCTGCTGTCTATTCTGGCCTTTCTGAGCAGAGCTGAGTTGTGGCGACAAAAACAGTGAGGAGAAGGAGACTTCGGTGACAGGATGTATGGTCTGAGGGCTGCAGCCCGAACTCTTCGGCAAAGAGTGATTTGATTTTTCTGTCTTTGGGTCCAACATAGGCATCTGAGCAGACATGGGTCTTGAGGAGGAACGCTGGCGTAACAATATGCTACATTGAAAGAGCGACAGTGATTAGTCTAAACACTTTACCTTCTTATCATAAAGTGATTTATCTCTACCTTGGGTGAAATCACACGGTGTGAACATACATGACGCTTACATCTTTTTTCATAATTCTTAAATCTTATGTGGTTTCCATAATTCATTACATGTAGTATTTAAAAGTTATAGAGTGCTTCGTGACTTTGCATGTCATTCTTGCACCTGGGCCATGTTAATTTTCTCTGTATCATTCTAATTTTAGTATATGTGCTCCCAAAGGGAGCCCCACCTGTTGTATTTTTGGTAAGTGCCACGCACCCACTTTATCACACATGTAATGAATGAACATCACAGTTAAACCATCAATCCTCAAATCCTCATTTCAATATAAATTTTGCTCATGCTTATTTTCAGATGTAAGGTTTTCAATTAAAGTTGCTTAATGGAAAAGAATTTTCGGTAGTGAGACTTTCAGCTGGAACATAATTATGACAGGACCCACACACTTGCTCCACCAGGAAACCCCTGATTCCTGTTCCAGGGCCACAGCAGCACATACCCAGCAATCCTTCCCTCACACTGTCAGGCTCCCCTCACTGTGCCAAGCCCTGAAATTGAAGAAGAAGAAGAAGAAGAAGAAGAAGAAGAAGAAGAAGAAGAAGAAGAAGAAGAAGAAGAAGAAGAAGAAGAAGAAGAAGAGGGAGGAGGGGAAGAAGAAGAAGAAGAAGACATTTTCCATCTAGTGGGAGAACTCAAACATGTTGCTCTCCAGGCTTCTGAGGGTGCTCGTGGCTTCCGTGTGGCTAGGTAAGACGGTCCCTGTGGGAATATGCCTCCCCTATGACCTAAAATCTTGAGAGATAGGATCTTGCAGATACCTTGGGAAGGAGGGATGACAGTGTGTAAAATAGAAAGTTCTTTGTGCACATCACATATTCCTGAAGTCTCTGATTCTGTGCTTTTTCCTTCAGGATCCAGTATTGCCCAGAAGGTAACTCAAGCCCAACCGACAATGTTAGTGCAGGAGAAGGGGGCTGTCGCTCTGGAATGCACACTTAGTACAAGTGACCCAAGTTACAGTCTACTGTGGTACAAGCAGCCCAGCAGTGGGGTGATGATTTTCCTGATTCGTCAGGATTCTTACAGCAGCAAAATGCCACTGATGGTCGCTACTCACTGAATTTCCAGAAGACAAGAAAATCCATCCAACTTGTCATCTCAGCTTCAGAGCTGGAGGATTCCGCAGTGTATCTCTGTGCACTGAGGGAGGCCACAGTGAGTGGCTTGATGGAGGGAGGTGTACCCAAACCCAGGGCTCTTCCTGATGCCCCTCCCTGCTGTTGGGCCCGAGGGGGGGCATTGCCATCCCAGACAGGAAGTGGCTAGGGCTGTGGCAGCACACGCGTAGGCTTGGAGGGAAACCTCACTCTAGGAAAATACCTCTCTGGATAAGAGTTATCATGCATCAAACACTTCCTCATCCCTGAAAATTTATGTTGTAATTGTTTACTGAAGTCTAGAATCGTCACAAAAAATAATTTGCCCTTTTGTAATTAGATTCAGCTACAATGATTGGCTAAGGAAATTTAGAAACCCTTGACTCAAAACTCAGTAACAATGTGTGGGAATTGCAGGATTTTTCAGATCAATTTGTTCAGTACATATTTATGTGTATATTATGTTACAGGCATTGTTTGAGTAAGAAAGGCCATGAATGTCTGTGTGATTTTCCTTTTCTTGTTTTATATCATGATGTTTTATACCATTTAATGACTTAGTTTAATTCGGTTTGTTTGCTGTGAGTCATCATATTCACATTCAGTTTCTCACGTGCCTGCTCTGTGACGTAGTTCGTACTGGTGTTCATTCCATCTTACTAACGCCTCCAGTGCAGATGTGCTCAGTCTGCATCCTGGACGTTTTCCTGCTTCTCACCAGTCTTATTTCCAAATGCTCATAACTAGGGGCTCTTAGGGGGACAGTGTGAAGGTGCAGAGGGTGAGTTTTCCTCTTTGTTCCTGCCCTTGACTTCAACACTCCTTCAAAAGCACTTTTGCCTGGTATTTCCCAAAGAGGCAGACGTAGTGAAGAGAAGGGCCGTATGCACCCTAATGTTCATAGCAGCATTGTCCACAATAGCTAAATCGTGGAAGGAGCCGAGGTGCCCTTCAACAGATGACTGGATTAAGAAGATGTGGTCCATATATACAATGGAATATTACTCAGCCATCAGAAAGAACGATTTCTCAACATTTGCTGCAACATGGACGGCACTGGAGGAGATAATGCTAAGTGAAATAAGTCAAGCAGAGAAAGACAATTATCATATGATTTCTCTCATCTATGGAACATAAGAACTAGGGAGATCGGTAGGAGAAGAAAGGGATAAAGAAAGGGGGGTAATCAGAGAGGGAATGAAGCATGAGAGACTATGGACTCTGAGAAACAAACTGAGGGCTTCAGAGGGGAGGGGGGTGGGGGAATGGGATAGACCGGTGATGGGTAGTAAGGAGGGCACGTATTGCATGGTGCACTGGGCGTTATACGCAACTAATGAATCATGGAACTTTACATCAAAAACCAAGGATGTACTGTATGGTGAATAACATAATATAATAAAATATTATTATGAAAAGAAAAAAAAAGCACTTTTGCCAACATGTGGCTCAGTTTGCCCACTTCTGGGCACTGCCTGTTTGATCAATGCTCCACACTCCAAAATCCTCATTCTCTCCATTTTCCTACTTCCATCTCCAACCCCATTTCTCCAGTGTCTTAAAATTCGATGGTAACGGATGGTTGATAATTGGTCTTGCATTGCAACACTCTCTTATATTTGCCAGAAAGGCAGATGTGTAAAATAGAAATCTTTAGAATCTCTTCAAACATTTTTAATTATAAACTTGTACCATTTTAACATATATTTTTACCATTTAAAAAATTTTTCAGTGTACAGTTTGGTGGTATTAAATACATTTATATTGTCGTTCAACCAGCAACACCATCCATTTCCAGAATTCTTTTCATCTTGAAAAACTAGGGGTGCCTGGGTGGCTCAGTTGTTAAGTGTCTGCCTTCGGCTCAGGGCGTGATCCCGGTGTTCTGAGATCGAGCCCCACATCAGGCTTCTCTGCTGGGAGCCTGCTTCTTCCTCTCCCACTCCCCCTGCTGTATTCCCTCTCTCGCTGGCTGTCTCTCTCTGTTAAATAAATAAATAAAAATCTTTTTTTTTAAAAAAGAAAGAAAACCTAAATACTTGTACTCATTAATCAATCACTCTCCATCACTCCATCCCTCCAGTCCTTGTGAACTACCGTTCTGTTTTCTCCTTCCATAAGTTTGATGACTTCAGATACCTCATAGAAGTGGAATTCTGCAATATTGGTCATTTTGTGACATTTCATTTGACATAATGTCCTCAGGGTTCATCCATGTTGCAGCATGTGACAGAGTTTATTTCCTTTGTAAGGTTGAGTAATATTACAGTGTATGTACCTACCACATCTTGTTTATCTATATGTATCTGTGGATGGACTTTTGGGTTGCTTCTACCTTTTGGTGGAAAGAAGAATCCATAAATATCTCAATATTGTGGGTATATAGCCAAATTCTTTCATTTTTTAGTAGAATCCTGAAGTTGAATGTGGTTATTCTTAGAAAACATATTGGAAGCCCTAACGTGTGACTGTGGAAGCAGCTAAAATGTCAGCAGTGTTCCTGTTCTCAGGCTATTAAATGCAATGGCCCAGTAGGAGCAGGATCCCATGATCCCCAGGGGCAGGACATAAGCTAAAAGCTCATGTAATCCTCAGTCCCCCCTTTCTGCACCTGGCTACTGCTTGCCCAGACATCCCGCTCCTCCTTTATCCCATGACTGACTCACTGCGTGCCTACATGTAGGAAACAGTGTAAGCCTGCTTCAAGATACTTGCCATCCCCTTCTACTCCTTTCCTATGCTTGGAGGCATCTGTCCCTGCTTTTCTGATAAAAAAACAAAATAAGAGCTATCTGCAGGATTCAGCTACTGCAGCTCTCCCTTGCAGAGGCAGCCCTGCACAGCTGCTCAGACGGGTGTCTGAGAACTTTGTTTCAGTGCGCGACAACAGTTGAGTTTCTGGATCATAAGGCCATTCTATTTCCAAATGTTTTGGAAACGTTTATAGTAGTTAATTGGAGCAACTATGCTCTGGACTGCATTATCACAAGCAGGTTTCAAGGAACAGAGAAAGAGAGTGACCACTAGTCATGGATGGGGCTCCAACATATTGGTGCATCAAAAACCCTGGAAGAGTTTGTCACTCTTGCTACCGTGCATTGCTTAAATCAGGTGTCTACTAACGGGTCTAAATGGAATGGTGAAGCCACTATCCAGTGGTCAGCTCCTGAGTATCAGGTTGGGTATCCATTATGCTACGTTTTCTTTCCTCTTTTGGTAAAAGAGACAAACTTGCAATTATTTAATTCTTCTCATCACTTCCATTTGCATAAATAAAGAACCTGCTAAAGGGCGTCTTAAAATATTTCAAGGGCTTGGGAAAAAGTCATTAGCGACCATCTGGTCTCTCTCTCAATCCTTCTCTGACAATAGTCTATATTGATCAAAACAGGGAACAGGCTTTTGCTATCATCCAGTTCTGTTTTCTAAACTATTAGCTCTGCCATGAACTTTCTTGATACTTTTGAGCTTTGTTTCATTATTTTTAAAATGGAGAGTGATATCTTCTTCAGTATTTTTTGTGACAATGTATCAATAATATATCCAAAGAGTTTGACGAGGTTACAACTAATGAGCAATTTAGGTGGGTAATCTTAACAGGTACAGAAAAAGTACTGGACAAATCCAGATTCATTCCTGAGAGGAAGTCCCAACAAATTAGATAGAATTAAAGGGAATCCTCACCTTTAAAAAGGGCTCAACAAAAAGCCTGCATCAAATGTCATACTTGATGGTGAAAGCTTAAATGCTTTCTCCTTAGTTTTGAATGTAAGAGAAGAATTTTCATCCTCACTTGTATATAATATTGAAGCAGAGTTTCCAGCCAATGCAATAAGACACGTGGAAGAGACAAAAGCCATACAGTTTGGAAAGGGTGAAGTG
The DNA here is from genome assembly GCF_024610735.1 of Ursus americanus. NCBI lineage: Eukaryota > Metazoa > Chordata > Mammalia > Carnivora > Ursidae > Ursus > Ursus americanus. The sequence goes on from NC_142159.1 coordinate 31,265,548, forward strand.
AACTTATATTTATCAATAGCAACATCACTGAGCAGAAGATGCAAGGGATTCTACAGAGCATCTACCAGAACAAATTGGTTTAGCAAAGTCAATTGTACACCTGCCATATGATCCAGCCATTCTCCCAGATATGGACCCAAGAGAAATGAAAGCTTATTTCTAGAGAATATCTTAAACACAACCGTTCACAGCAGTTTTATTTGTAACAGCGCCATGGGACTAATTGATAAGGTCATCAATTGGTGAATAGACAAATTGTTTTATAAGCACGTGACGGGATGCTACACAGCAACAGAAGAACCTGCCTTGATAATTATAACCCGTGAAGAATTTAAAGATAAATATGTTGAGAAGAAGCCAGACAAGAGTGCAATTTGTACAAAATTTATACAAAATGATGAAATATGTAGACTAATTCATGATTGGAGTGTTTCCTGGATATAGGGGCAGGAGAGGGTTGAGAGAGGGATTAAGAGACATGAAGAAACATTTGGGGTGATGCATGTGTTCATTATCTTGATTGTGGTGATGGTTTTATAAATATATACATGTGTCAAATAATATAGAATTGTTTAATTTTGTGCAGTTTATTGTATGTAAATTATGCATTAAAAAGCCATTAAATATCCAAATTTACTATGCAGCATCTTCCCTCAACATTGTCCAAGGCTTCTTGTGTGACCTAAAAAAGCAAAATATTTCTCCTGTAGGCTTTCATTGGCCGGAAACTATGTTTTTTCTTTAAGGTATAATGTCTTTTGCATCCATGTGCTATATACTGTTTATTTTCTTTCTTTTTTTTAATGATTATTTATTTATTTGTTTGTTTATTTATTTATTTAAGAGAGGGAGCTAGAGGGAGTGCAAGCATGGGTGGGGGGAGGGGCAGAGGGAGAGGAAGACAGGGAGGGCGAGAATCTGGAGCAGACTCCTGGTGAGCCTGGAGGCCCATGGGGGCTCCATCCCAACATCCAGATCATGACCCCAGTCAAAACCAAGAGCCTGAAGCTCAACTGACCGCCTGTTTATTTTCAACCAGCATCATCCAACCTCTTTGGGATTCTTCCTTTGTACCTGAATACAGGTTTGTAGGGGCTTGTCCCAAATTCCTTTCTAGCATAGTTTTGTGGCAGGTTCTGACAATGTGATTTGGAAGGCGGAGGGGAAGGGAAGAGATACATGAACTGAAAGTGTTTCCAGGCCTGAGTTTCGTACTTCACTCTGCATCTGGGAAACCGTTCCCATGTTGGCTCTGGACTCATGAAGCCCCTTGACCTGATTCTCTGGAGAGTGGCCTCCAGGAAACAGCCTGAGCTAAGCTTCCATTTATATGTCTGGAGATAACTGTTTACAGGGCTTTACAGAAGATGTGCCCCTGTCCAGAACGTTATCCTCATAATCCTGATTTCTTACCTTGTAGGGAAATCTTTCTTTTTTAAATCTTGGCAACAAAATGTGACAGAGCCATGGTAATGGAAAGCATCCTTGAGGCTAAAACCTGTTAAGAGTGCAGCATTAGTATTTGCTGCCTGATTCCCATACACTAGTCACCTTATGTTGGAGTCAACAAAACAGTGAGAACATAAGTAAGAATTTCAGATCATTCTATGCAGATCTGACAACTTCATGTATGATGTTTCTTCTGTCTAGAACTCTTATTTTTCACTTTTTAATGATTCTGAAATTTAGGAATAGTTGACTATTAAAAATTTGGTTATAAAATACTGTTGATGTTTCTTCTAAAAAGCTTTTATTAAAAAGATAGTATTCCTTATGATTGGTATTATTTTAGGACCCAGTAAATACTGTATTTCAAGTAAACACCATTTGTTCATTATTTCTGTTAAATAACAAAGATTTAGCGAGTACTTAAAAACTGACAGTCACAGTGTTAAATATTAAGGCACAATGCCAAAAACACAGATTCTCTCAGCAATGACCTGACTTCCTATTACTTTCTCTGTATTCAACCCCATCCCCTTTCCTGGCAGTCGGGATTATACGCTGGCCCACATGACACATGAGAATATTGTGGAATATTGTAGTAAGATGCTTTAGAAGATTGCTACCCTCCAGCTACAGAAACACCCTGGGATGCTGTGTTAATGAACTTCCATATCGGGTAATGTCTTAAGAACAAATAGACCTGAGAGGACAGAACTGCTGTTGTTCAGACTTCCAAGGGCACCCAAAGACTGACATGTGCCTCATGAAGTCAGGGATGAAACACACGGCCATTTCCCAGAGTCCATAGTCTCTCCTGATTCATTTCCTCTTCTGTTTACCCCCCCCCCCCTCATTCTTCCCTTGAGGGGGATGGAGGATTGGGACAGCCCAGTGATGGATATTAAGGAGGGCGCATATTGCGTGGAGCACTGGGTGTTATACGCAAATAATGAATCATGGAACACTACATCAAAAACTAAGGATGTACTGTATGACGACTAACATAACATAATAAAAAATTATTATTGAAAAAAAAAGAAACACATGGCTGACTTGGGGAGGATTCTGGCCAACACGCACGCACTTCAGTCCCCGTCCACCAGGGGGCGCAGCTTCCCACCACAATCCCATTTCCTGTGTGAAATGTGGGCTTGCACTCATCATTTCTCTGTCCCTCCAACGTTTCTTCATGGTAAGAATGAAGAACATTATTTAGGTGACACTGCAGAGATGAAGTGTTCTCCAGGCTTCGTGACTGTGGTACTCTTAATGCTTGGTAAGTAAAATGCCTCTGAAAAATTGGATTCTTTCTTCCATTGTGTCTGCAAAACTTTTGACTATAATTTTATTCGAGAGTTTTATGCCCAAGGTGACACGGGTCTCTTCTTTTTCCTCAGGACAGACCCATGGAAACTCAGTGACCCAGACAGAAGGCCAGTGACCCTCTCAGAGGAGGCTTCCGTGACTATGAACTGTACTTACTCAACAACTGGGTATCCCACTCTTTTCTGGTATGTCCAGTATCCGGGAGAAGGTCTACAGCTCCTCCTGAAAGCCTCGAGGGACCAGGAGAAGGGAAGAAATAAGGATTTGAAGCCACGTATGGCAAAGATTCCAAATCCTTCCACCTGGAGAAAGGCTCAGTGCAAGCGTCAGATTCCGCTGTGTACTACTGTGTCCTGGGTGACACAGTGACGGGGACTGCAGGGGGAGCTGAGCACAAACTCTGAGCAGAACAGGGGCCTGGATGCTGAGCATCTCTGACTGACCCACTCTGGTTCCAGCACAGTCTGTGGTTGTCTGTCCCTCAGTGTCTGCTTGATAACAAAAATCATACAAAGGACTAGAGCACAGAAACCAGAAGTCACATTCCCACCCCAGCTGTTCCTTAGTGACACTGAGGACAGTTTGATGCCAAGAGTCCCTCAGCCAGGGCGTAAGCGATTTCAAGGTAAAACCACTAACAATGAAGGGGTCTCTTGCTCATCCTTGTAGTGAATGTCCAGCCCCACAAGTTGTTCAGGGCACCCTGGTGGGTGTTGCTGTGTCTGTGACACTTTTAGAGACACACGGTGTGTCTGAGAAGGTGGTGATGTCCAGTGCCTTCCTGACAGAGTGTGGCAGGAGAGGTGATGGGAGAGCTTCAGCCCCAAACCAGGTTTCAGTAGAGAAAGAGGGGAAGGGAAGAAAGGAGGAGGAACACATGTACCCGAGCAAGGAAAAGAGAGTCCGGGGACCTCTGCCCTGCTTTCTTTTCTAGTAAATCACCTGGCCAACACAGACTGATATTCAACATGAAGCCTTGGGGGCAGAAACAGAATGGAGGAAGTGGTCATATTTATATCACCCACTGTGCCCCTACTATTATTCTTGGTAAGTACATGGATCATTAACCTTCTAACAAGTAGGTCTTGAATGAGGAGGTTTTTCAGTGCCAAGGAAAGCTGCACCGTACGTGTTCCCCCTACACCCTCTGAAGCCCTATGAAAAAGATGGTAAGAAAATTATAAAGGGCATAAACCCACAAAGAGAACAGACAAAAATGACGGTGGACCGTGATGTTAGAGACATTTTAGAGGGTGAGCTGCATGTATAGGGAGCAATGCAAACTTGCTCAGCGGACCAAATAAAGAAGAAACCGAGGAGCACTTAGGAGAGAAGCGTGTCAGTGTGTGCTGTAGCCTCTGGAAGGGGTTAGGGAACAGAGGCACCAATTCCATTTTAATAATTAGTAGGTGGGGTGTGTGTGTGTGTGTGTGTGTGTGTTTGGGGGACATTTAGAAGGTCAGAGGAGGACAGAAGAGAGAATATGTAAGTAATGGACACCCCATGTTCTTTACAGAGCCTATATAACTGGCAGGGATCACTTTTCAAATTCTGCAGAAGAATGGAAGGTAGTCATTATGGACTGAGGAACACACATCAAAAAGTCCAAAACCCAAGAGCACCTGGGTGGCTCAGTTGGTTAAGCATCCGCCTTTGGCTCAGGTCTTAGTCTCACCGTCCTGGGATGGAGCCAGGCATGGGGCTCCCTGCTCATGGGGAGCCTGCTTCTCCCTCTCCCTCTCCCTCTGCCCCTCCCCCTGCTTGTGCTTGTGCACTCAGGCGTGCCCTTTTTAAAATGCTTATTATTATCCTTTTGACTTTATGGGGGTTTTTTTTGCCATCCAGAATTTTAAAAATAATATATAGTAAATTTAATGAATTTTTTTAATGGATTCTGAATCATGTGTCCTGCTTAACAATCCATATTTTCTTTAGCTTCTCCCAAAGTATTTTTATCTTTAAAATTTTAATTTGGATGTGTGTGTGTGTGTAAGAAGTGAACTTGAGGTTCAAGGCTTTCTATTTTCTTTGATTTTGTTTCTTTATTTTGAAGCCACTAACCAGGCTCGACATCCATTCTTGAATGACTAATTAATTATTCTTCGATATTAAATATTCTCTTTGGGTTTTTTTTTCCACTTTTAAAATCTTCCTTATTAAGGTTTTCAACCTAGCCACTGCGTTTTCATCCACAATTTATACTTGAATATTTTGGTGCTTCATGCCAATAGCTTACTGGATATGCAAAGAATATATATGTCCACTCAGCCTGGAGCCCATTCTAGAACTTAATACAGAGAAAACGATGTGAATGGAAGAAATGCCATTAGAGAAGGAGGGAGAGGTAAACCCAGCCCATGACTTGACAAGATGTATAGCGAGAGGTCATTTCAGGCCATGTACACAACCTGTCTGTTTTTCTGACTCTGTCAGTTGTTTTGGGTTGAGGGGACCCGAAGTAGCTGGCATCATGCTCGCAAGTGATAAACCCAAGAACGGGAAGGGGCACCAGATTTGGAGAATAAATGCAACTTTGTATCTCGCGTTCTTCTCTAAGAGGTGGAATTAAATAACTGAGACTTGGGGTTGGAGTTGAGAAGAGGCCCAGCTACTTGAAATGCCTTGAAATCTGCTGCCGCCTCAGTGTTTTGGATCCTGGTGTTGTTTCGCAGGGAATTTCCTGACTTTTCTCCCATGACTGCATAAGCTTCTTGATGAAGTTTATGGAAATTCATTGTAGTGACTACCATTGCCTCTCTTGAGGGTGCTGCTTGAGATGGACTCTATTTCAGGCATCGTGCCCTTATTTTAAGCAGAATGGGTATGGACTGTTCTGTTGTTTGAGGTTCTCTCTTTCTCCCTCTCCCCCTATCCTCTCCTCTCTTCCCTCAGCCTTCTCCCTCCTGAGTTTGCTGGACCGATTCTGTGTTTCAGTTCTTCCCTGAAGTGAGTGTCTCCGAGGGATCAACCATTTCTTGGGGCTGCAATATCTTCACCATCAATACTTTAAAAACCATTTTATTGTGAAATCCAGCAAATGTTCACAAAAGTACACAATGCAAGCAAACCATCTGCATTATTTAAGTGTATACAAATTAAAGACTGATTTTTTGAATATGAAATTTCTTCATTAATTTTTAAAAATACTCTCTGTATTAGTGAACGTTCTCCAGAGAGACAGAATCAATAAGATCAACAGGGTGTGTGTGTGTGTGTGTGTGTGTGCATGTGTGTGCATGTGTGTGTAAAGAGAGACAGACACAGAGAGACAGAGATTTTAGGAATTGGCTTATGTGATTGTGGAGACTGGCAAGTCCAAATTCCATAGGGCAGGTGGGCAGGCCGGAGACCCAGGGAAGAGCTGATGTTGCAGCTTGTGTCCAAAGGCAGTCTGGAGGCAGAATTCCTTCTACATCCAGGACCTCCATATTTTTCTCTTAAGATCTTCAACTGATGGCATGAGCCCCACTCACGTTATGGGGAGTAGTCTTCTTTACTCAATCTATTGACTTAAATGTTAATCTCATCTAAAAAATACCTTCACAGGGGCACCTGGGTGGCTCAGTCGGTTAAGCTCTTGATTTCGGCTCGGGTCATGATCTCTGTGTCGTGGGATGGAGCCCAGGGTGGTGTGGAGCCTGCTTGGAATTCTCTTTCTCCCTCTCCTCTGCCTCTCTCAAAACAAAACAAAGCAAAGATGAAAAAAACTTCACAGTGACTTCTAAACTGATGTTTGACCAAATATCTGGGTACCATGACCTAGTCAAGTAGACACATAAAATTAACCATTGCACCTTCTTTACCTCCAATAATTCTATTCCTAAAGCCTAGTTTGTTTTCTATGCATACAGTATGCCAGGTTTCTTTTGATAAGTGTTTCCACGGTATATCTCTTTCCATCTTTTGTATGCGGCCACTCTGTATACTATACTTCAACCTTGCAATGAGGCCTCATACATCTACATTCTCAACTATTCATTGAGAAAATAGAAGCGATAAGAAGAAAATTTTCACAAGCTTCTAAACTTACCACTTACCGGTATCTATGCTCAAATATTCTGCCTTTCCTCTTACTAGACTGTAATTCCATGAAAGCAGAGACTTTGCTTATTCTCAACACATACAAACATACCTGACAAACAGCAGGCCTACAAAAAATTTGTTGAATTACAAATGAGTAATAAAAAATACCATCGGTACTGAAGAAAAAATTATCATTAATTCATTCAATAAAGCTTTGTTATGTGCCCATTTCTACAAACTGAGGATATAGGAGCGAACAGAACAGATATCCTAAGGAGTTTATATTTTAGTTGAACTCCAAATCCAAACTATTCCCTGCTGTAGGCACTTTATATGCATCTTCTCTTTCATTTAAAATTTTTTCCAGTTTTATTGATGTATAATTTGCCAAATAAAAATTGTCTTCATTTAGAGTATACCACATAATGGTTTTTATTTTTTTTAAGATTTTATTTATTTATTTGACAGAGAGAGAGGCAACGAGAGAGGGAACACAAGCAGGGGGAGCGGGAGAGGGAGAAGCAGGCTTCCCGCCAAGCAGGGAGCCCATGCAGGGCTTGATGCAGGGCTGGATGCGGGGCTCGATCCCAGGACTCTGGGATCATGACCTGAGCCGAAGGCAGACGCTTAACGACTGAGCCACCCAGGCGCCCCTCACATAATGTTTCGATATAGTATACGTTATGAAATGATTACAACAAAGCTAATTAATGTACCCACTACCTCACATAGTTACTGGGATGTGTGTGTGTGTGTGTGTGTGTGTGTGTGTGTGTGTGTGTGTTGAGAACGCTTATGATCTACTCTCTTGGCTAATTTCAAGTATGCAATACTAACAACTTTAGTCGCCATCTTGTATATTAAATCTTCAGAACTTTCTCAGCTGGCATGGCTGAAACTTTACATTCTGTGAATACATCTCCCCATTTTTGCCCACACCCAAGCCACCTTAACACCACCATTCTACTCTCTGCTTCTGTGAGTTTAACTTTTTAAGATTCCTCATATGGTTTGATTCATACAGTATTTGTCTTTCTGTGTTTTGCTTATTTCATTTACTATGTGTCCGTCAGGGACATCCATGTGGTCACAAATGTCAGGACTTCATCTGTTGGTGGACATGTAGGCTGTTCTCCATACCTTGGCTATTGTGAATAAAGCTGCAATGAACATGGGAGCACAGAGACATTTTGAGTTACTGATTTCATTTCTTCTGGATTTATACCCAGAAGTGGGACTGCTGGATTGCATGGTAATTCTATTTTTAATTTTTTGTGGGACTTCTGTACTATTATCCATAGTGACTATACCAATTTACATTCCCACCAACAGTGCCCCAGGGCTCCCTGCTTTCCTCTCTCTCTCTCTCTTTTTTTTAAAGATTTTATTTATATATTTGACAGAGAGAGCACAAGTACGGGGGAGTGACAGAGGGAGAGGGAGAAGCAGGCTCCCTGCTGAGCAAGGAGCCTGACTTGGGCTCAATCCCAGGACCCCGGGATCACGACCTGAGCCGATGGCAGATGCATAACCGACCGAGCCACCCAGACACCTGGCTCCCTGTTTCCTACATCTCACCAACATTTGTTGTCTCTTGCCTTTTTGACAAGAGCCATTCTAACAGGTGTAATGTGATATCTCATTGTGGGTGTGATTTGCATTTCCCTCATGATCTGTTATTCTGAACACCTTTCTATATACCTGCTGGCCATTTGTATGTCTTCTTTGGAGAAATTTCTATTTCGGTTCTCTGCCCATTTTTGAATTGTGTTATTTGTTTTCTCGCTGTTGAGTTGTTTGAGTTCCTTATATATTTTGGATATTAGTCTCTTATCAGATGCGTGGTTCACGAGTATTTTCTACAATCCCATACATTATCTTTTCACTCAGTTGACTGTTCCCTTTGCCATGGAGAAGCTTTTTAGTTGGATGCTCCCACTTGGTTATTTTTGTTTTTTTTGTCTGCGCCTTTGGGGTCATACCTTAAAAAAATTAGCTAGCTGGAGGATCAAGCTCCGTCCATTGCTCAGTGCTCTCTGTGAGATAGAAACTGGCTTATGGAGCATGGTTTGAATTATTGGGCATAAGGCCTCCTTCCCTTCCTTTTCCTCTTTGTGGGGGTAAAACCTCAGTTCTGCACTTATTCCCAATCTTCCAAGCAGTACCAGTTGTAGGATGATGCCCTTCCTTTACTTTTGTTCCCAGCTGTCCCAAGGGATCGGGCTCTGCCTGTTGTTCAGCATTCGTATGAGGCAAGATAGAACTCAGCCCCATGGAGGGGCCTGAGAGGCTAGGAAGCCAGGTTCATGCTCCATTCTCACTCCCCACCCTCCAAACACCTACCTCTCCGTGGGAGCAGTCACAGGCCCAGGCAATCTTCTTGGTACTGAGCTAACTTGATGCGGTGGAGGGACAGACCTGGGTGAAGTGGAAGTGTTCTTCTTCCCTGTATCAGTGTAAACACTCTCAGTCTGTGCTCTTCTGGGCTGCTTTTACTTCTTAGCTAGATTCTGAATTTGTCTTCAAGGTACTAGTATCATTGTTCAGTCAGTGTAGTGGTTCTATACAGGAAGAGATGGCCTGCGTCACGTCTTCTAAATCTTTCCGAAATTGTCAGGTATGTGTTACTACACTTATTTTCAGACAAGAGAGCTGACGCTTAACTCTTCTATCCAAAATCACCTTTAGCCTGAACTCAGACTGAAGGGTTCAAACATGTTTTCAGCACTAGTCTACTGTGCTTGTACAGGGCTTATATCCTCTAATATTGCAAATGGCATGGAGAAAACCCAGCAAGAAGGTTCATCAGAGCTTCTGAGCAGCTGTAGCCACAGCCCCAAGATGGCAGTGTTCTCAGTGACCTTGCCTGTGGAAAGATGGTTTTTGGAGGGGCATGTGGTCTCTGATTGGCTGATCACACCCTTGAGAATCCCTTTGTTTAGTGTTAAAAAGACGTTGAATAGACAAGTCAGCCTTTGTGGGCAGCCCAGTGCAGAAGAAGGATGGAGAAGCACCTGAGAACGTCCTTGGTGGTTTTGTGGCTTCGTTTTTGGTGTAAGTGAACACAGAGTTTTAGCCGGGTTGATGCGGGAAGTTCAGGGAGCATGTTCTTAGGATTTTCAGCAAAAATGTATGGCATTGGGGTAAGAGAAGGGAAGAAAATGGGGCCATTTTATAGTTTACCTGGGATTCATTGTGGAGAGAAGGAAGGGCTGTAGATCAGGAAGCATTCAAATGGATGATTTGTTTCTTAAATCTCACTTTGCTTTCTGAATATGTGTGAGTGCAAAAACCAAGTGGAACAGAATCCTCCATACCTGATGGTCCTGGAGGGGGCGAACTGCACAATGCAATGCAACTATACAGTGAGCCCCTTTAGCAACTTAAGGTGGTACAAGCAGAGCACCGGGAGAGGTCCTGCTTCTCTGGCAGTCATGACTTATGGTGACAGCAAAAAGTCAGATGGAAGGTATACAGTGACTCTGGATGCAACCACCAAGCACAGCTCCCTGCACATCACAGCCATGCAGCTCAGTGACTCAGCTGTCTACATCTGTGTGGTGAGTGCACTGTGTTCCCTGGGCACTTGCAGCCCGTACCCAAACCGCACCTGCAGGTTGTGACGGCCGCCTAGGAGGTGAAGCAGAGCCTTGCTTTTTATGTCATACACACTTTCACAAGTGAGCTGGTCCTTCTTGCTGCCATATGACTGAGTTCGAACTTCAGCTGGATGTCTACATAGCATAAGGTTATCTTCACCCAACACATAAGGTTAACTGCCACATCCGGCTATTCCCCAAAGTAAGACTCATGTTGCATTACTGCTATTGAAGTAAATAATAATTTTGCTGTAAATGGAGAGATCAGCTCTGTCTGGGGTCCAGCGACTAGTAGAATGTCAATCAAGTGGAAAAGCAACACGTTGATGGGGCTGAGGACAATATCTGATAAGCTTCCTTCCCCCTGACAGATTTTTATTCCTCACTTAATGGCTGTTCAAGTTCTTAGGAAGCGTTCTGTGGAGAGAGGTCTGCTTTACCAATTTATCCATGCTCCACATCCAGCCACCTTTCTAGATGGGGCACCAACTCATTTATTGTCTTCCACAGCTGCTCCTTTGGAGAACTTCACCGCTCATACTATCATGCCAGCGTGATACTGGCAGGCACAGTCGCTCCCAGGCAGCAGGGCAGCTGTCCCAGGCTCTTCAACTAATAGTGTTCTAGAAAAGAAACTTAGGGGACAGAATGTCTTCATGCTATGGGTAGTCTCAGATTGCACAAATTAGCTGTGATGTTCTTTTTTGAGACAGAGAAATTTGAATATGGTTTGAGAGTTAGGTGAGACAAATATTTCTTTTATTTGAAAGGTACTGAGAAATAACTGAGAAAAACAAGAAGGATATATAATAAGATATTCAAAAAGGTCATCTCTGAGTGGTAGGAATACTTCATTTTTATTTTTGTATCTTTCCTTGTCTATATTTCTAATTTCCTATAGTTCACAGGTTCTGCTATGTCAAAATAAATGTTATTACAAAACGAAAACCAGGGACTTCCAGTTGGTTGTTCTGCATATAAGGGAGCTTTATTTATTTTTTGTCAAGATTTATTTATTTATTTATTTATTTATTTATTTATTTATTTATTCCTTTATTTAAGAGAGAGAGAGAGAGGGAGAGCACAAGCAGGAGGGGCAGAGGGAGAGGGAGAAAAAATCTTAAGCAGACTCCACGATGAGTGTAGAGCCCAACCTAGGGATCAAACACAAGACCCTGAGATCAGGACCTGAGCCGAAACCGAGAGTCAGATGTTTAACTGACCTGTACCACCCAGACACCCCTTCACGTAAGGAGCTTTAAAGTTACCACTTGTCCTAACAAGTAAAGAGCTGACAAGCCGAAAAATCAACAACTGTTCTTAGATCTGTAGAGGAGGAGAACACAGGATAAACTGCTGCCCCCATGACTGGAGAGACAGACAGTGAAAACAGGAAGTTGCAGCTTATTGGAGCAAAGACTCATGAGCACAAACTGCAGTAGGAACCAGTGCTGGACATGAAACCCCAAACTGTAATTGATGAATTGCTGGAGGCTTAGTGTGGACAAATTAAAAACTTCAGGGCACTCAGTCATAGGGGAACCCCACAATATTGTGATATTATGTCTAGGAGCTCATCAGGTACCTACAGTAAATACTGGAGAAAAATCCCCCAAATGCTAAAAGGGGTGGGGGAAGAACTACTTTGAAATGCACGAGGGAAATCTCTTCTTCCTTAGGGGAATAGTTAACCAGCACTTAACCTGCTGGGATACTATCAGAGCCTAACTAACCTAGGTTAAAGGGAATTCCCAACTCCAGCCAGTTTAGCCATCTTGCCCCTCCTAATGGGGGAGAAACAAATAGAAACAGAAAACTAGAGAAGTTCAAAATCCAGAAGTACAGGCTCACTGGAAGACTGAGCTCCTTTAACAGGACCACGGACACTTCCCTCTTTCCCCATCTCACCACCATATTCCCAACAGCTTACTTCAGCAGCTCCTTTTGCCCAGTACATCCTGTCTGGCTATTAAGGAGAAATGACAGGGCAGACAAAAAAAGAGCATACTTTGGAGAGACATAGCAAGCATCAACCAGACGTTGCAGAGATGCTGGAATTATAAGACCAGGAGTTTAAAACAACTACAATTAATATGCTAAGCCCTCTAATGGATGAGGCAGACAGCATGCAAGAACAAATGACCCATGTCAGCAGAGAGATGGAACCCCAAGAAAGAATCAAAACAAAATGTGGGAGATCAGAAGCACTTAGACCAGAAACAGCTGAAGAAAAAAATCTCTGACTGTGATGGTATCTGAACAGAAACCTCTAAAACTGAAAAGCAAAGAAAACAAAGATTGAAAAGAAAAAAAAAAAAAAAAAAAACAACCCCAGAACAGGATATCCTAAAGCTACAAAAGTTGTAACATATGCTTAATGGAAATATCAGAAGGAGAAGAAACAGAGAGAGGAACAGAAGAAATAATTGTAACAATAATGGCTACTTATGTTCCCAGTTTAATGTCAGACACAGATTCGGGGAACTCAGAGAACACCAAGCAGGATAAATGCCAAAAAACAAAAACAAACACATTTTAAAAAACCACGCTTAGGCATATCATTGTCATACATAGAAAATCAAAGATAACAACAACAACAAATCCCAAAAGAAGCCAGGCAAAAAAACACCCTCCCTTAGAGGAACAAAGATAGGAAATACATCCGACTTCTTTCAGAAACCATACAAGCAAGAAGAGAGGGAAGTGAAATATTTAAAGTCTTGAGAGGAAAAAAAAAAAAAAACCCACAAACCTAGAATTCTGTACCCTGTGAAATTATCTTTAGAAAGTGAAATAGAAATAGACTTCCTCAGACAAACAAAAATTGAAGGATTCTTTTTTCTGCTAGACGTGCCTTGCAACAGACATTAAAAATTCTTTAGAGAAAAGGAAAAGAATATAGGTCAGAAACTGAAATTGGCGTAAAGCAGGGAAAAGCATCAAAAAAAGAATAAGTGAATGTTAAATAGAAACTTTCATTTTTTTAGTCTTAATCTATCTAACAGACACACATTGAGTTTATTCATTATACAATTATTTATTGAACATAGAATAAGTGACAGATATTTTTGTAGATTTACAATGTAGAGTACCAAACAAAACAGACAAATGCAGACACCAAAAGACCTTCCCTAATGAGGCGTGAATCTAGATTGGTCTATGGTGTTCACTTTCTTTTAAGGAATATACTATTAAGTTAATTTTCCAATGTAGGCATTTTCCTTGCTTGCTTTCAGTGACTGGCACATTTCATGTGGTGATGAAAGGCATAGACATTGAAATCTTGTGCTTACTAAATGATGTGATGACAAAATTACTAACTTAGAGCACCTATATTTCATCATCTATAATAACATATACCTCATCACATAGTTGTAAGAATTCAATTCAATTCAATTCAATTCAATTCAATTCAATTCAATTCAATTCACTGAATTAAATGAATGGGATTAGCAGAAAATGATTTTTCAACTAATGGTGGCTATTCTTGGACATAGATGGGATGAGGCAGGGAAGATAATTTAAGAAAAAACAACAAGAAAATATCAAATACAGATTAAGGCTTAGGTCTTCATCATTCCACCATTGATTATGTTACTTTACTATGGTGATGGCTGGGAGTCTCCATTTATTTCACATTGGACTTATCCCATCCAATTATCTGAAGCGACTGTAATGGCTTTCTTGTTCTTCTTCTTTTTTAATCTCATAGGTGTAAGGCACAGCACAATCACCATTTCTTGCTTCTAGTGTATTTTTTTTTAAGTAGGCTCCACGTCCAGTGTGGAACCCAAAGTGGGGCTTGAACTCACAACCCTGAGATCAAGACCTGAGCTGAAATCAAGAGTTGGATGCTCAGCTGACTGAGCCACCCAGGTGCCCTACTGCTAGTGTATTTAATGTAACGTGTAGGATGGATCCACACAAGCTTTACGAAGCAGGGCTCGGATAATATGAGGTCATTGCACTGGGCTCCAGTGCCACCAGCTAGATTCCCACGTAGGGGCTCATCTAGCAGATTTCTTCACTGAGAAGAGAAAAAAGAACCTCTCTAGGTTTTCCTTGGGGGAGGGATGATTTTTCATTTTTCAATTTATAACTTGTACATGATAGATGCTGAAGAATTTTGTAAAAGAAAAAAGGAAAGCGAAGCATCTAGGGGATGAACGATAGATGTAGCTCTCCAACGAATCTGCACTTGGTCTTGACATGATGCTCTTTCCATACGATCTCTTCAGAGGTCAGGAATAGCTGAGTGAGTATGTGCACAGGGGAACGGATCTAATCCCTGGTTACCTGAGGAATCTCTCAGCTTCCTGTGATGACGGAAATATAAATAAGGCTTGTAGTGTCTGAGAGCTCTCAGACTCCAGGCTGAGTCCTCAAGAGTCCAATGATAGGAAAATGGGGAAGTCCTTGGGAGCTTCATTTTGCTACTTTCTTTGGCAGCTGTGTTTTGAGTTTGGGGGCTTTGGAGATTATGAACAAAAAGAGCAGATCCTAGTCATCTTGGCCATAAACCTGAGAGTTATAGAAGGGTGGTTAGAGCTACCCTGTTCAGCTGGGGGGATTGTGAAAAGACACTCTATTCTTGCACAAAATAATCAGCCATTAATAAATCTTTGTCTGTGGTTCTGTTTAAACAGTTGAACAGCCCATATACATTTGAGCAGAGTCCTTCACTCCTGAGTATCTAGGAGAGAGCACACACCATTCTTAATTGTACACCTTCCATTGGTTCAAGCAGGATTCTGGGAAAGGATTTGCATCTTTAACTTTAATTCAATCAAGCTGGAAAGAGCATGCAGACAACAAAAATTTTAAAGAACTGCTTGGAAAAGAGAAGTTGTATAAAGTTTTGCATATTCCAGCCTGTCATCCTGGAAATTCGACCATCTACTTCTGTGTTTCGTGGCCCAGGGCTCTCCGAGCTCCTGCAGTCATACCGCAACCCAAGAGCTGGGCCTCTTGACACAGGTGGGTGGGAGCGAACCTGGTTTCCTTATTTATAGGGGCAATTTTCTGTATAATTTTTGTCTCCATGCAGAAGTGAAGGATAATATACCATCTCCCTTAGGTGATGAATCTGAATTTGTATTGACTTGAATTTCCTTTGGTTGCTATTGAAATTTCATTGCTCACTGCAGACTGTACTGATCCTGAACCTGCGTACCCAGAGTGCCTTCCACTGCTGTCCCTGAAAGAGGGCAGATCCCTCTGTGGCTCAGGCTGTCAGTCCTCAAAGCAATTTTTCACTAAGTGCTACCCTCACTAGCAGCATTTTATTCATTTGTTTATAATCTCCATGACACTTTCTATATCATGTACCATTTATACCATTGTCTAATAATTTAATATTAAATTGACTTTTATATTAAATAGTCTTTAAAAATAACTACATAGAAGTTATGCTTGTTTTAACTGACACCCTCTGTGAAACCTTATATTTGATGTGCTGGTTGTATTTTTTCTATTACAAATTACAACAATGTGATATATGTAACAAATAAAAATGTATTGCCTAACCAACTTCTAGTATCAATCACACTTTAGGAAGCACTGATTCAGCCACGCCCCTTATTTAACAGATGGAAGAATTAGGATCTACAGGCACTGCGTGACTCAAAGCATGACTTACAGCAAAATGGAGGCTAGAGGTAGAACCCAGACGTTCTGACCCATCATCAATTGCTTCTTCCGCTAAAGATGCAAAGTAAGATCTAGACTTTGAAGGAATGAGTTATGTGTTTTAAATTCAAATTAAGTTTAAAATTGTATTACTTAATTTACATGTTAACTTCAGATTAGTTAGGAGATATAGACACCCCTTCCAAAATAGAACAGTCCCATAATTTCATGATATAGAAATGATGACTATTACTATTCCTCAATTTTTTGTGAGTGCACACATACAGCTATATCTTTCTATGAAAGGGACTTACAATGTACCTGGTATTTATTAGCATGCTTCTTTCTCTCAGCATTATAATCCAGGTATTTCCATGCCAGGAAATATATATATATATATATATATATATATATATATATATATATATATACACACACACACATACACATACACACACACATATATATTACATATATACATATATATATCTACACACATACACATACATACACACACATATATATTACATATATACATATATATATCTACACACACACATACACACACACATATATATTACATATGTACATATATATATCTACACACACATACACATACATACACACATATATATTACATATATACATATATAAAATATATACATACATATTTTTAATATATCTAAAATACACACACACACACACACATATATATGTGTATATATATATATATATATATATATATTTATTTATTTATTTATTTATTTATTTATTTATAAGTAATCTCTATGCCCAATGTGGGGCTTGAACTCATGATCCCAAGATCAAGAATCACATGCTCCACTGACTGAGCCAGCCAGACACACCCAGGAAACACAGGAAACATATATTGAGGGCATAATTTTAAGTGACTGCTGGGTTTCCATTACATAGATGTATTTTTAAAATTAATCACTTTGTTTTCTCTTTTAAAAATTTAACTTAATTTAATTTAGTTATAATTCTAGTTTGGGTTAACATACAGAGTTATATTAATTTCAGGTGTATGATATGGTGATTCGACAGTTCCATACATCACCCAGTGCTCATCACAAGTGCATCCCTTAATCCCCATCACTTATTTCACCCTAAATTAACCACTTTTTGGCATTCTTTCCAACTATCCAGTATTACAGATAATGCTTTTATGAACATCATTAAAGCTGTAGCTTTAATGGAAATGAAATTGCTTGAATAAGGGAAAAGACAAGACACTGAATATCTGATTTCCCTGAAGAATTTTGTAACTAGCTATGACTTCAATAGGAGAACATGAGGCTGCTGATTTTCCAACACTTTGCCAGATATGGATATTATTATTTTAAAGTCCCTTCCATTTTATTAAGTGAACATTTTCCATGTTTTAATTTGCTTTTCTTTTAACCTGTGGGTTTATACATTTTGTCATTAAAAAATAAACAAAATAAGATTAGAAGACACCGGGGTACACTATACAGAGTTAGAATAAATATCCCTTCATAAAATAAGACCTATTAAACAGAGTTTGAAAAACACTCTTCTGGCCCAAGCTACCTTCTAACTGGTTTCTTTTCTCTAAAGGCAGTGTATTTCCCACATCTTTGCTGCTCAAAATGTGGACCAGCAGCATCGGAACTTGTGCAGCTCTCAGCTCCACCTTAGATGGACTGAATTTAAGTCTGCGTTTCACCGAGATCCCCAGATGATTCTATCACTAAAAGTTTGAGAAGCAGCAGCCTGACTAGTACTCAGAGTGGTCATTTATTCTTTTATTTTAGTGTTTTTTTTATTATATTATGTTAGTCACCATACAGTACATCCCTGGTTTCTGATGCAAAGTTCGATGATTCATTAGTTGCGTATAACACCCAGTGCACCATGCAATACGTGCCCTCCTTACTAAAGCAGAAGTCAAAAGCTGTCTCTAGTTGCCTAAAATGCTCCCATGGTTTTCTATTGCCCCTACAGTAAGATACAAACTCCAGGTTGTAATATACAAAGTTCGGCATAATTTGAATCTCTCCTGACCCCTCAATCTCAGCTCTTAACTCTCTGTCCCTGGCTCTCTGTGCCGCAACAACACTGATCTCCTCTCAGTTTTCTGAACTTGCCATATCCTTTCCCACATTTGGTCTTACTCTTTCATCCATCCGAGACACTCTTCCCCTAAATCTCAGCAACCTGACTCATTTTCATCTTTCATCTTTCAGCTCAAATATCATTACTGTGGAAAAAGCCTTCTGACTTCTGCTGGTCTCTCTGCCTAAGGCAGCCCCCCGCAGATCTCCTCCTAGCTCTCTGTCACAACACCCTGGTTATTTCCTTGATGGTAGTAATCAGGGCATGCAGTTATATTGTTGACTTATGTGTCGATATGTTCATTGCCTATACCTCTGATCAGAATACAAGCTCTATGAGGCCAGAGGTATTATTTATTTTGTTCATGGCTTTGTCCTTAGTGCACAGAATAGTGACTGACCCACAGTACTCAGTTATATGAGCTTAAAGGAAACTCGGGGATTTTACTGCTCTATCATTCTAGCAAATGAATGAATGAATGAAGGAATGGAGGAATGAATGAATGTTGGCCCTCCTTTCTGTCTCCCTTTTTCGTTCTTCTCATCCCCACCCTAGCAATTCTCAGCACTGTATATTCTCTTTGCTTAAGTATGTGGTACAATTTAGTTCTCTCTGGCTCTTATTCTCCAGACTCAGATCCTGGCCTTTCTTTGCTCAGTGCAGTCTGTCAAATAATTATATCCACTCAGGGTTTCAGCCTGTGTCCACTCAACTGACCTCACTTTATCAGGTATAATCTGAAAGAGCTGGGCCAACTCGAAGGCTAGCAACCCCATAGTGAAATACCTAAAAGAAAAAAGAAAAAGAGACATATCCAAAAGGCTTTAGAAAGTGGAAAAGTAACTTCAAGTCAAATAATCATGAGCTCATGTCAAAGTTTTATTTCAAATTATTGCAAGAGAAAAGCTCCTCAGGAAACAAATTCAAATAATTAGCCTTGTTAGAGACATGTCATAGGAGACTAGATTTTTTTGAAAGTCTGATTAAAGATCATTAGTATGGTCAGAGGACTGGTTCATAATGATCTACTTTTGAATATCTGTGCACTGGCTATTAGGTTCCTCAAATTATTATTAATCATTTGAGTAACACTATTTTCCCAGAAGGAGATTTTATTTCATTCAAGTATATCAGAGAATTATTCTAGCATTTTATCAGAAATGATAATAAGTCCCATATGGGGCTATACATTACATCCTTCAAAAAAAAGTCCATCCTAGAACAGTTTGGGGAAACTTATCTTTCTCAAAGGAATTAAAATCTTTACTATAGTATTTATAAATGTGGGAGAGGGGGTTTGGCAGGACTTGGATCTTAACCTTCTCACAAGCTAATAAGCTTATTGTTTCTTTGCTGCTGTTGTTGAAGACACAGGGCTCTTAGGTCAGAGACAACGCATTTTATCTTTGCAAAGCAATAACATTGGCATATTCGCTTCAGTTGCCTTTGCTTTTAATTCTCACAGGGTGATATAATGGGTGCACAGGGATGCTATGCATGCAGTGGGATTGTGTCATAGCCTAGGAGCGCTGAGCTTGGGGGATTTACTGCTTTTTTAGCAAGCAGTAAGCAAGCTTGCTCTTTGTCTCAAGGAAGACATTACCTCATTGCTCAAGGTTCAGGTTGAGTGGTTCAGGTCGAGTGACCACGGCCTTACATTATTGGCACACCCAGCAAGCTATGCAGAAGTATGAAAGATTCGGAGTGGATTGTCTTTCAACAATAACCACTCCATGGTCTTACACTGTGTGCTTCTGGAAATGTTTCATGAATACGTCAGTCCATCAGCCATCCTGATTAATCCGACTGACAGAGACCAAGACTAAATCCATTCAATTTGTCTTAAACAGCAAGTTAATTAAAGCTGCTATTAGCAGAGCTCTAAGCAGCAGGATGACACCAATTTGCAGTATTAACCTCATCCATGCCTCCTAGGATCCCAGATTCAGTCCACTGTGAATAAGTCCCAGGATACAGAAGCTCGGATATGGGTAATATTGGTTATGATCCATGCGAGAGAGTTTAGACTGACACACTGAGCTTTGGTTTAATTGTAAAAAAAAAAGAAGAGAGAGAGAAAGAAAAAAAAAGACGAAGAAGCAACCACATTCCAATGGAAAGATGTTCTCTGGCCCTTTTCTCCCCAGACATAAACATATAACCCAAAGGGACACAAGTTAATCAGTTTGGGATTTATTGTTAGACTTGATTACAGTCAACGTTACATCACTTTGGTTAAGCTGTCTGAGCCTCGTTCCTGAGGATTTGCAACGTCTATAGCAAGTCAGGGGGCGTAGCTCAAGGCCGTCTGGACATCAGAAGCATATATGTTGGTCCCAGTCAGACTGAAAAAAGGCTGTGCTGGTTTATGTTTGTCTACACATACGGTGATGGGAATCCATATTGGGAAGCTTCCATTGATGGTGTCAGGCACAGCAGAATAGTTCAGACCAGGCCATATTCATATCAGTTTTTCTGTTTTGGTAGAATGTGGAAGAGAGGGGCGCCTGGATGGTTCAGCTGTTTAGCGTCTGCCTTCGGCTCAGGTCATGATCCCAGAGTCCTGGGATCAAGCCCCGCATTGGGCTCCCTGCTCAGCGGGAAGCCTGCTTCTCCCTCTACCCCTCCTCCCTCCTTGTGTTCCCTCTCTCACAGGCTGTCTCTCTCTCTGTGTCAAATAAATAAGTAAAATCTTAGAAGAAAAAGAAAAAGAATGTGGAAGAGGATGACAAACGAGAGGAGGTCAAATTGCCAACCACAGCTGTTGGTTGGCCCCAGCAGACCATAGGGTTGTTTTGCTAGGCCGCAGTGCTAGGTCTGGCACACAGAGACACCATTCATCCCTCACCCTTCCCTGCCTCTCAGGGTCTAAGGTTTTCCTTTCCCGGGTGCCTAGGTTGTTGCTCTTTCTCCATCACCAAATAATTGGAGATTTTTATATACATGGAAACACACACATCTTTACCCATTGTGTGCTCGTTAACATTACTGTGTTGTTTAAGCATTTGATTTTTAACTCGTCGAGGAAAAAGAAGGAGATACAAACAATGTATGGCACTGCCATGTCATCAGCACCCAGAACGTGGACCTGAAGCACGTTAGAAATACGTGAGCTCAAACGGACACAAAATCACTAGCATTTGCAATATGAGATGAGTTCCCTTTGAATGGGAGCCTGTCCTGCAGTACTTCGAGGTTCACAAGACATGTCTAAGAAACGAACTGGTGTAGAAAACGAAGACTACCTAAATCGAATGAGAGAGGGGACTGTGGGGTTTCCTTTTGATTGATCGCCTCAGCATCGTCCTTCCATCATCTGAAGGAGTTCCATATGTTCTTTAGACAGCATTAGGCACGGACGCTTCTGCAGGCAGGACCGTGGTGATGCTCTGTGGATTCTGTCACCTTGCCAGCATGGATAAGGCTTTGTATCCCCCACAGTATTGGGTCGATTAGCCATTTATATTCATTTTTGTGACGAATCTTAAAAAAGGGTGTGGTGCTTCATACAAAGACTGTGCTTCAGGTCCACATTCTATTTTTAAGGCTTTATATTTGGGGTTCATAAGTTCCCTAAGACCGTGGTGCTTACCATCTTCCGTGGCCATTGCATCTCCTTCGGTTTTTACCTTTACTGAGCAATGGCTGTATGGTTTCTGTCAAATGGAATGTCCTCTCAGAGAAAGGGATTCCAATATTAGCATCTTTTCCCTCATGCTGTTTCCAACACAGTTTTCAGTGGGAATGGGAAGGGCCTGACTGCCCCCTCTTGTCTGGATCCTGATTACATGGGTCCTGACCAGAAGAGAGCCGAGCCACTGCTGGTCCGTAGCCACCAGCTTCTGTGAGGACACGAGGTTGGTTGTGGAACAGGGAGGACAGCTGTTGTCTGTGCTTCTCTGTAGTCCCAGAGAAGCTTCTGGCATAGATTGCCCTCTGACAAATCTGGTTTGCTGGCTAGGGTAGGATGGAGATGTAGAGGGCGCAAGACCAGATCTGTAACTTTTGGAGTTGAATCCCTAAATACGGGCGCTTTATGCAAGAAAAGGAAATAAGAATTAGACACACGAACCGGTACACTAGGTTTTCTCTATAGCCTAGATATTGAAGTCAAGTTCATCTCTACAGTAGTAGTAATAATAATGATAATAGTAATAGCTCTAGTAAGCACTATTTTGGTGCAAAATGGTATGAAAAATCCCAAATTCCTCCAGTCCTTGGCCTTTCTAAAAAAAAATTGCCCAAGTTTTGAGCTGGAAACATGTTTATTTGGTCAGATTTTAGGCCACCTGTCTTGAAAGGATTCTTTTGAGTTAGAATAAATTTCTTTAAAAATTGGAGGTGAGGGAATGAGATAGGAAGAGTCTGGCCTGATGTGGAGAAGAGCTACACATTATGAAATGCTCCTCGAATCGCAAGAATCTCGCTGGGCTTCTAAGCTAGAATACTCTATGACGGCTTTTTCGGCGCAGGAAAGTGGCTGTTTTCTATAACAGCTTTTGCTCAGACAAGCATTGTCATTTCATGTAAAACACGTTCACATCTCCCTCTCCCCACACACATTGACTTGGACGATCTGCTTCTTAAATTTTTAATTTTACTGAAGTGGCGGATTTTTACTGCTGTCAGTTCATACAATAAGGGTCTGCATTTTGAACATTTCTTTGATCTCTATCATGAGTCCACAAGATGGCAGTGTTTTCTCAGAGAGTGAGGAAAGCTCTGGTGTGTGTGTGTGTGTGTGTGTGTGTGTGTGTGTGTGTGTGTGTGAGAGAGAGAGAGAGAGAGAGAGAGAGAGAAAGAGAGAGAGAGAGAAAGAGAGAGAGAGAGAGAGGGAAAGGGAGAGGGAGAGAGAGGGAAAAGGAGACGAGAGGAGGGGCTTGGTGTAGCAGGGGTGGTGACAAGATCTCTTTTTTCCTAGTTGGTAGAATAGATTCTATGATTCCTAAAGCAGAAGAATTTGAAATGTCTGAGCTAGACTCATTTTTTTAGGACTTAAAATCTGAATCCTCAGTGCACCAGAGGAGGAAAGAACGATGAAGTCAAGAGTTTTACTAGTGATCCTGTGGCTTCAGTTAACCTGTGAGTTTGGGGCATCTCTCTGGGAATAGAAAGTACAATGTTTGGAGTTATCACCTATTCTGGGGCTGTGGGTAGAAGCATGAACGTTTTTCCCCCACTAAGAGAGGGTCAGGGTAGGAGGCCTGTGAAAATTCATTTAATTCTGGAGAGTAAGCATTCCCTACCCAACGAATATCCTTTGACTGACCGCTATCTTTTTGCATAGGGATGAAGAGTCACCAGAAGGGAGTGGAGCAGAGTCTTGGATCTCTGAGCGTTCTGGAGGGAGCCACTGCGTCTCTCAACTGCAATTATAGTGACAGTGCTTCCCAGTACTTTGTGTGGTACAGACAGTACTCCGAGAAGGGCCCTGAGCTGCTGGTGTACCTGTACTCCAAAGGTGACAAAAAGGAAGGAAGATTTTCAGCGCAGGTCGATGCAGCAAAACAATATGTCTCCCTGCTCATCAGCAACTCCCAGTCCAGCGACTCAGCCACCTACCTCTGTGCAATGAGCACACAGTGCTCCCCTGACACCTGCTGACTGTACCCAAACCCTTTGGGGCCCCAGCAATACCTGATATAGAGACTAGGCTGCAGGGTAGAAAATTTCTGTTTGCTGTCTAGACGCACATGGGAATTAAGAGCATTAGCCATAGCCCTAGAATGCCTTATACCCCAGGCAGAACACAGGAGCTCAGAATGACTTCACATTTCCTGAGAAGGGTCTCTAAGTAAGTACCTAAAAGAATTCCAGACACCGAGGAGCTTTGTTATGGTGATTAAAGACCTGAGTGGATCAATTATCCAAACCATATGGTATTGAAGATGTCTTAGAAAATGTTGGTGAGGGGCGCCTGGGTGGCACAGCGGTTAAGCATCTGCCTTCGGCTCAGGGCGTGATCCCGGTGATCTGGGATCGAGCCCCACATCAGGCTCTTCTGCTATGAGCCTGCTTCTTCCTCTCCCACTCCCCCTGCTTGTGTTCCCTCTCTCGCTGGCTGTCTCTATCTCTTTCGAATAAATAAATACAAAATCTTAAAAGAAAAGAAAAAAGAAAAGAAAAGAAAAGAAAAGAAAAGAAAAGAAAAGAAAAAAGAAAATGTTGGTGAGGGAAGTTGATAACACCAAAGATTATACACAGGCCCCCCTTCCCTGAGTCCTTGGTACTTGGGAATTGCCCTACAACTTACGTCCAAGTCCAGGAAAAAGGTTTGTGGCTTGATAGAAATAAGGCATTGTGATAGATGTTACAATTACAGGGGGGAAATGTAAAAGCCACATTTATTGTAAAGCCAAAGATGTGGGCTGTTAGGACATCGTTTATGTAGTCCAAAGGGTGGGAAAACCTGGAAATGGGGAGTTAAGATATCTGTTCCATTTTGTTCCCATAGTCACTGACTAGAAGGATGCAACCCAGTCGGGAACTTGCTTCAAATTCTCAGTTTGTGGACTAAAGACTATTCACAAATATTTCCAAACCATGGAAGAAAGATTTGAAAGGCAGTGAGAAAGAGCAGGACGTCGTGCTGGAATCAAGACACTTGAATTCTAGTTCTATTTGTGTTGTGTGTCTTCTGGTGTCATGGTGCACTGGGAAGAATTTGGTCTGTGGTCCCAGCTTGAATATCTTTCATGTTACCAATGGGCCATTTGATCTTAGGCCCATAATATATATATTTCTCTCTTTTCAAAAGATTTCATTTATTTATTTATTTAGAGAGTGTGTGCAAGTCGGGGGAGGAGAAGAAGAAGAAGGAGAGAGAATTGCAAGCAGACTCCACACTGAGCTGAAAGCCTGACCTGGGGCTCCATCTCATGACCCTGCAATCATGACCTGAGCTGAAACCAAGAGTCGGACGCTTCACCAACTGAGCCATCTAGGCTTCCCCAGCCCATGTTATATCTATTTCTACCATGTATATTTCAGGACTGATTTCAGGATTAAATGAGATTCTGTATACCCTATGCTTCTCCCATAGAAGTACAGTAGCCGGCTGGAGCATACAGAGGGAGACCAGCATAGCTAATCCACATATTGACCTTCAATTTGTCCCCTGTGTCTGTCCCTCCTACCCTCCATCAGAATCTGTCTCAGCCCAGAACCTCTTCAGGGTCCTAAGAGGTCAATTTCCTTCACTCACATTCTACCAACATCTTCTCATGCTTCATTCTGGGCTATGCTTTTCCCCTCTCCGTCTCACTCATCACTGTGCTCATATCCACGTTCCTTCTTATGGGATTGTTGATGTCTTTTATCTTTTTACTATTTTCCCATTATGGATTTAAGTTCATCCTGTTTATGCTTCTAAATTTTATTTCGGTGACAATTTGGGGGAGAAAGGAGGAGAGTACATACACTTAGATATTTTGAATCATAAACACATTCCGGTACATTTAAAATTCCAAACTGGCCATGTGATTTAGTCCCATGTGTGAAAGAAATCTATAGGCAAGAAGTAAATCAGAAGCCCGAGGGAGAACTGATTTCAGGCTGGTGCAAGTCAACAGAGGATTCAGAAAGGAGTGAGTTGTTCTGTCCTTCTGAAAAGGACTCCTGTTGACCAGATTCTCATTTCACCTGAGATTTCTCTCTTTAGTGATTTCAGTCTTAAGGTTTCAGTGGTCTCAACATAAGTCGAGGACGGAAGTCTTACTATTTTCATCTTACTGTTAGAACCTAGAGCAGACTTCCCCAGGTAGAGAGGCCCTGTGCCTGCTGTGTGGACTGTGTTGCTTCACTGCATTGAGTGTCCCTGATCATCTACTTCCATGGCTTCTACACCCACCCCCGGAAGTTCCTCTCATTTCCGTTCTGCTGGCTGCCCTCCGTCCAGCTTTACTGAGTTCATACAGATTCGCTTTTTTTCTCTCTCTCCTGAATTCCTTCTAGAATCACTTATTTATATGCCTTATTTTCCTTACATTTATAATTCTGCTCACTTTTCTGCAAATGTTCCTCTGTCGATGTTCTTTCTACTGTGAGGTCCCCATCATTTGGCAAAATATATCAGTCTGTTCTGACCATCAGCAATTGTAACAGGACTCTCGCTTTCTCCACTTAAACACGGAGTGCCCAAGTTATTCTCTCATAGCCTAAACATGCATCAAATGTGTTCACCTGAAACCAAGGAATCTTCTTCACACTTTCTGCCTGACAAAGAAAATTACTGCCTTAGTAAGTTTGCACTGGTTAGATAGTGTCACATGCCCCAGGCTGATCTGAAGTATCATCCAGCAGCACGAGGCCATATGAAGCTCAGCTCTGCTGAGGCAATTGACCTTAGTCATTCTGCCTGATGAACGGCTTTAAAGGTAATATAGAGCCTCTCAACGGTACTCCAAAGTCTAGAATAGTGACTCATTTCTCAGGGAAGTAAGTTGCTCTTCTATTTTTACAAAGCTCCCATTTCTCCCTTATTTTAGGATTAATACCATGTCCTGCAGAAGGTGACATCATCACAGATTCAGGGAGGAAGAAACACTTTCTGGTGACGTTCTGATGAGCACATCTCTGACATGAGAGCAGAAGACCACTAGGTCTCTTAGATCCTTGGTCCTGCCTCTGGAGACAGAGGGTGATGTTGCACAAATGAGACGTTTGTTCTGGTTGCAGGTCGTTGCCAGACACTCAGCCCCTCCTCCCTGCAGCTGGCTGGTGTCTGTGCAGAGAGGAAGCTGTGACAAGAGGAGGCCAGAAGAGGAAGACTCCTTCTAACCATCTTCAAAACTCGTCAAAGCAAGGGGCTTGTCCGGCCCAACGTCCCCACTCTTCCTATAGCTCTGAAGTCTCAGTGACCTTGGCCACTGTCCCACATGCTCCGGAGCCCACAGTGTGTCCCCTGCTCAGCCATGCTCCTGCTGCTCATCTCAGTGCTTGATGTGATTTTTAACCCAAGTAAGTACCATTTTTTCCTTTCCTTTCCTCCCAACACAAAAGTGACTGTGTTCTAATTGGATGCAGAATAAAGACACCGTCTCTTCATAGGTAAGTCTGTCCTGGTCTCACTGACTCAGCATTGATGTTTCAGGAGGAACCGGAGCCCAGTGACCCAGCCTGTTGCCCACATCACTGTCTCTGAAGGATCCCCTCTGGAGCTGAGGTGCAATTATTCCTATAGCAGAACTCCTTATCTCTACTGGTACGTGCAGTACCCCAGCCAAGGCCTCCAGCTTCTCCTCCAGTACTTTTCAGGAGACACTCTGGTTTAAGGCATCAGAGATTTCGAGGCTGAATTTAGGAAGACTGAAACCTCCTTCCACCTGAGGAAACCCTCAGCCCATGGGAGCGACGCGGCCAAGTACTTCTGTGCTGTGAGTGACACAGTGTCTGGGACTGCAGGGGGAGCTGAACACAAACCTCCTGAGACACTGGGGCTTTTTGTGACTCAAGAACTCAGGAGAGTTTTCCAAGCTCTCTTCTTCAGTGAAGGCAAATCGGGCAGGACAGGCTGGGCTCTGGGGAACGCTCACCCCCTGAGTAGTTGCCTCAACAGCCATGCTGTGCTACATTCCGACAGACTTTGCTCCAGATCGAGGTCTTCTGATGAATTTCTCCAAGACAGACGCACCCCACCAAGTCCCCACCCCACTCCCACGCTGAGTATGTCATTAAGTGTCAGAGTTCTGAAGCAAAAAAGGCAAGAGCATTTTTATTTAAAAAAAATCATTTCTAGCATTCATGAAGGTCATTAGCATGGCCTCAGGTGTTGAGCTCCATGTGGAAAACCGAAGAACGTGGTTATAATGTCAGCTGACAAGCTGTGTCACGTACATTCTCAACGAAGGGAACACAAACAACATAGATTCTTTTTTTTTTTTTAGATTTATTTATTTATTTATTTATTCGACAGAGATAGAGACAACCAGTGAGAGAGGGAACACAAGCAGGCGGAGTGGGAGAGGAAGAAGCAGGCTCATAGCAGAGGAGCCTGATGTGGGGCTCGATCCCATAACGCCGGGATCACACCCTGAGCCGAAGGCAGACGCTTAACCGCTGTGCCACCCAGGCGCCCCCACAACATAGATTCTTAATCAGCGCAATATCGAGGCTCGACCTAGATTTGAAGCTTAACTTCTAGCACATACGTAATATCCAACCGTGTGACACTCCCATGTTTTAAAGTAAAATAGACGTCACAATATCTAGATTTCCAATCTCGTGTAACACAAAACCAGTGAACCTATTTTACATGATTCTTAAGCAATATTGAGAATCTAAAAGCCACCCAGTGGTAATTGTTTTTTGAAATAGCTATCCCAGTGATTTCCAAATTAAAAATTTGAGGTTACTAACCCATAAAAAGATATCAAATATGATATCTGCTGAAAAACTCCTAGGCATTTTGTAACAAGTCACACTCATTCATGATATAGTATAAAACTGCATACTCAACAGAGGTTTCTAGACTTTCAAGGCACATTAACAAAGCTCAGAGGAAAATCGATCTTCATGACCAAAGTTCATGGTATCAAAGATTACACAAATTCTAATAGGGATATCCAAGACCAGAGAATATTTTTATGTCCTCCAAAATAACTGTATCAAAGAGCTCACATGTTTAAGATATTTTGTGTATATGATTATGGCTCTAAATTGTTGTTTGTGATTTATGTGATTAAAAAAATCACCCCCAAAACGTTATAAAAAGTTTACACACACAAAAACTAAGCCTCACGGAACAGAAATTAATTTTGAAATTAGTAGTAAAGTAAGTAATTATATTTCATGTTCCCCCAACTTCTTTCTACATCTCTGTCCATCTCCTCTTTTTTTTTTTAAGATTTTATTTTTAAGTAATCTCCACACCCAACATGGAGCTTAAAGTTACAACCCAGAGATCAAGAGTTGCGTGCTCTACCAACCAAACCAGCCGGGAACCCTTCACTCCCCCTCTTCTATTTTCATCTGGGAAACATCTCTATTCCACTCCCAAGATAATATCTCTACTTAATTTCTTGATAACATTCCTTTTTATCTTTTCTGGGGAAAGGACAAAATGATCACGTTCTTATTAAATCTTTGTCTAAGTGTCCTCTAAGCAATGTCTCCTTATTTCTGGGTTCCTGTTGTACTTTTCTGGGATGCTCTTTGGGATATGAATACGCACACCCTTCCATGTCTGTCTTTCCTGCTATACCATAGTGTTCTACGAGCAGTGATAATGTTTCATTCAGGTTTTGATCTTTTAAGACCTAGCACAAGATCTAGTTTATAGGAGACCTTCAATAAATTGATGCGGACTTATCTTGAAATAGATTGGAGAAATTACATACAAGCCTGAAGGTGCAATTTGACAAAATATTTTAAGATAGTAACCTTCATTAAATGGCATTTTGAGGAAGAAATCAGTTTACTTAAAAAAAAAAAAAAACCCTCCAGCCTGGTTTTCGACCAGTAGAGGGCACTCTAGGCATTACTCTAAATGAACAACTTTATCTCTCCAGTTCTGAGATAGTTGAACGTGAGCGAAAATTTGAATGAGGGCTAGCAGCAGTTCGGAGAGCATCTGGTCTTGTCATACCCGGTCAGAACAGAGAGAGCACCATATATTCATCTGTGAGGACGGTCTGCTGACGTGAATGCGGACTCCAAGCAGACCTGAGCATCATCTAGACAAAGGGAAAGCTGGAAGCTCCAGGAGAAAATATTTACATTACATATTTACTGTTTTGGTGTTTATGACTAAAAACGCTAAAATATGAGCCCTTACCCTCACTTCAGAATTATTCCAATGATTCCTACCTTCTATTATATCTCTTCTGAGATTAGAAAAACAGGGAAAAAAGGAGAGGAGAAGATGAAATGGGAGAAAAATAATGAGTATATGTAGAGAGCGAGGAGAAAAGAGAGTGAAGAGAAGAGAAATTGGGGAGAAAGAAATAGAACATAGTTACTTGAGTTTCAAAATGTGGCCTATTCTTCATAGTCACAGAACAGAATCAGCCAGGTGTGCCTGCAAGGTATACAGAGAAACTGTTGGACAAGAGAAGAATGGAGATAGACATGAGGTCAGGGTGACCGTCATATACACGTTCTATTTCTTTCCATAAGCCAAAGTCTTGTTGGAGACATTGTATTTGTTCATAGTGACCACAAGTCTGAGGTTTACAGAATTCTCCTAATTTCATTTAATTATATTTACTCCTCTAAGGGGATTGAATAAATTAACAATGCATTCAATGATGTATTCTTTCTTTGACACAGATTTCTTATAAGTGAATTCTCAATCACTTTTCAGACTACGTGTCCTGATTTTTGGCTAAGGCAATTGAGTCACTGACCCTGATCATTTTTTCAGGCTGTACTTGACCCAGGTGACGCCTTTATTTCTCTCTGAGTTTCTTTTTCCCTTTCTTTACTCCCCTCCTGACATGTCTGATTACTGGGGGCCGTCTATGTGGAGGCGATCCTGTGAGAAGGAAGAGCCTAGATGCTTCTGTGCCCCTGGTCAGCAGGGTAGCAGCCGGCAGGGCACTGATAGAGCAGATGTCAGTACCCTGCTGAAAAACTAGAAGGTAGCCTTCTTGCTCTCTGATATCCTCGTACTCCTCTGCATTAAGGACAGACTCAGCCTACTTGTTACTTCCTTTTTGGCTATTTGGGAGCTAGAGGAGAGGCTTTCTAAAGAGAATGGTTTCCTTCTTAGAGGTCCAGTAATCTCTGCAGGCCAAGCTCTCTCAATGATCCGTAGTTTCGTGCTCTTCATCCCTGAGTTCCCTGATACCTGACCCCAGATTGATATGTGACTCCCCATAGGATTCCTCACTTGAGCTCTCTTGGCATCACTGGCTGATTACCAGAGGCTCCTTGGCGAAGCACAGGGAATCAGGGGCGTTTTCAATCTATCATCTACCTAGAATTGCTTTCTTTCTAAGCCAAATGGTTGTTTCTTTGTTGGCCTGTTTTTTAAAAAACGTGTAGAACTTAAATTCTAAAAGACCACTGCCTGGTGTAGGGAAGGTCAGAATCAGTGATGATGGATGGAAAAATCACTTGATCTGGTAATGTTTAAACATTTTATTAGTGTACCCATACAGAAGTTAACATTTCTATGAAATGTGATCTATCAATAGTTTCTGTTATGCGTTCTGACTGACATGCTCAAGCAAACTATGACCATCCTCAATTTATTTAAAGAATAGCTTATCTTTTACTTAAAAATTTTAAATATTATTTCACTTAGAATTTATTTTGTAACAGATACTAAGGCAGATTTCCACATTTGTTTGTCGATCTCTAAGTAACTCCATTTATGAAGGCACATTTAATTTTTTTAACTTCTCTTTTCCCCGTTTTTGTTATAACTAATTTTCCATAAGTAATTTGTATGTTTAAACTTTCTATTCCATTCCATGGATTTCTCTATCTGCACCTTTATAGTAGCATGCTTTTTCAATTAGTATAGCATTACACTTTGCCTTATTAACTGTGAGGAAAATCCCTCTTCGTTCTGAGAATGTCCAGGCTTCCTTGAAGAGCAAGATTATCTGCAGTATCTGATTTTGCCTCTAGAGGAAGATGTTACACAAATTGAACTTCGCAGAAAGCCAGAAACCCACCAGCTCTTTGAGGAAGAGCCTTTGCTTTACACACCAGTAAGCTCACTTCCCGCTCTGTCAGTGTGCGTGTGGCTGAACTGTTTGCAGAAAAGAGCTTCCTGTTTCTCTGCGGCTCTGCCATGAAGGCCACCCTCCTCCTCTCAGTGTTCCTGACGATAGTCACACTCAGTGAGTATAGTCCCTTTTTATTCTCTTTCTGTGGTCTTCTGATTTAGATTAGTTGAAAGGAATATTCTCCTCAGCCCGCAAGACTCTTCCTGGTGCTCAGTTGGTGTTACAGGAGGAACGGGAGCTCAGACAGTGACCCAGCCTGAGGACCACATCTCTGTCTTTGAGGGGACTCTGTGCAGGTCAAGTGCAACTACTCATATTCTGGGAGTCCTGTGCTCTTCTGGTATGTCCAGTACCCCAAACGAAGCCTCCAGTTACTCCTGAAACACATCTCAGGAGAAAGTATCAAAGGTTTCACAGCCAACCTTAACAGGAATGAGACATCTTGCCATCTGAAGAAACAATCAGCTCAAGAGGAAGACTCAGCCATGTATTACTGTGCTCTGAGGGACACAGTAACTGGTTTCAGAAGGGAAGCAGAGCACAAACCCTTTAGGAGTTACGGAAAGTATTTCTTCATTAGTTCTTTTTTTTTTTAAGATTTATTTATTTATTTTAGAGAAAGGAAAAGAGAGTGCAAGTGAGCGGGGAGAGGAGCAGAGGGAGAGACAGAGAATACCAAACAGATTCCATGCTGAGTATGGAGCCCAACATGGGGCTCGATCACATGACCCATGAGATCATAACCTGAGCTGAAACCAAGAGTCTGATGCTTAACCAACTGAGCCACCCCGGTGCCCCTCTTCTTAGGTTTTCTATATGGCCATGGAAGGGCATTTTTTTCCTCTGCAGCCTGACATTGAGTTTACCTCCTAGGTATGAGATCATTGGTTGTCAGTTAGCTATCGATTCATCTCAAAAATCTGTCCAAGGAAATTCTCGTTACCTACTCTGTTTAATTACTTTTAAAGATATAAGTGCATGTATTCTGTCCAGTAGTACCTGGAAAAATGCTTTTGAAATAAACTATATAGCACAGCATAAAAACCATTTTTTTCTTGGCCCAGGGCAACTCTCCAGTGGTTGGGTCTCACCTCTCCCACTCCTCTGCCACCCCACCCCACCCCACATGTGTCCATCACCATATTCCTAAGCACGGCTCCTTAAAACTACTGTACTGCTTCACGGCATGTGATCGCTGGCCCCTCCGCATGATGTCTTCCCTGTCATGCACTTTATGGATGCCTACTAACTCAATCAGGAGAAAAAACAAAACAGAACACCAAAGTAATCTGAACAAGGAAAGTTTAATACAAATGATTATTAACTGATAATAGAGAATCAGCTACTAATGAATAAAAAGAACTCTAAAGAACACAGAAATAGCATATGTAGGGAGAAGCTCCTATCCTAGGACTAAGCCAGAGTTCCCAAGTAAGGGACATATTGTAATACCACACCCTCCAAGGATTCGGATCTTGCTGGGGAGTGTGTGGCTGTGGCCTGCGGAGTGATGGAGAAGTGCACTGAGGTGCCAGAGAAAAAGGCTGGCAAGCAGAAAAACACCTACTTGGCTTCCAACAAAGTTTATAGGAAGCTAGCAAAAGAGTGCTGCTGAACTCGCTCGGCGCACTCGTGAATCTTGCCAAGAAGCTGATGGGTGGCTGTCACTGAGCCTTGCTGCAGGTGAATGCCACTGTGTGTCCCACAGGCTGGC
The DNA here is from genome assembly GCF_024610735.1 of Ursus americanus. NCBI lineage: Eukaryota > Metazoa > Chordata > Mammalia > Carnivora > Ursidae > Ursus > Ursus americanus. The sequence goes on from NC_142159.1 coordinate 31,299,057, forward strand.
CAAGAACTGCAGGAGCAAGAAATATGAAAATGTACCAGAGCCAGGAAGAGAAGCTTCTCCCTCCTGCAGTGCCCTTCCACATTCCTCTTATTGGCATAGCTTGATATCATGCCAGCTGGTGAAGGAGAGATGTTCCCATGGAATGGGTCCAATATCACAAATGGGGCACTGAAGGGTGGATTTGGCAATAAGAAAGGCAATAAATCAGTAACTGGCACACTTTATCCCCATGGTTACTTATCTTTCATATGCGCTTCTGCACACACATTTGAACTTCTAAACAGCAATGAAATGACTCTATGTTACCATCCAGCAAGCTAAAGCTGTCCTTTGAACAAGAGAAGTTCTTATCCTTTCCCCAAATTAAGATCTATAGTCCCAACAGTCACTATACATCTCTTGCTCTATTAATCATTTCTAAAAATTCGAAGGAAATTCCATTGAATATGCTGTTATATACAGACTAAATCACAAAGTCAGTCCTTGAAAATGTATATATAATGGTAAGAAGGAGGGAGAAAGAAGAAAATGACAGCATATACAGAACACACATGGATAAAGAACAAGGAGAAGATAGAGAAAGCTGCTACACTCTTGGAGTCCAGATTTGGTCATGGGGCTGAGGGGCCACAGCTCACTCCTGTTGCTTTGCATTTTCTGTTTCCCTGCCCGAAGCCATGACCTCACTGGATTTGGGTTGTTTGCCTTGTGAAGTGACCCCAAACTTCATTCTCGAAGGGTCTGAGTCCTAATGATCCTACTTTTTCATTTATTGCTCTGGTAGTCCATTAACATTTACAATGAAAAGTTTCCCTTTCAGCCCAGCTAGCTCAATTCCCAGTTCTCCTCAGAGGTCAGCAATGTCTCTGTTTCCTTTTATTTTTTTAAAAAAGGTATTACTTATTTATTTGAGAGCGAGATCATGAGTGGGGTGAGGAGGGGGCAACGGGAGAGGGAGAAGCAGACTCCCCCCTGAGTGGGGAGCCCAATGTGGGGTTTGATCCCAGGACCCTGGGGTCATGAGCTGAGCCAAAGACAGATGCTTAACCAACTGAGCCACCCAGGGGCCCCTCTGTTTCCTTTTTCTGCTTCTCATTACACTTTTTGTGTATACAGCCAAATAGATTCAAATAGTAAGGGAACTCAATTCTTATAAGGTGGTGGACAAGTCCCTTAATTTCTTAGAACCAGGGGTCATCTCCTAACCACTAGTCAAAAATTTCCTCACAAATTTGTCAAAAGTATGTAGCAGAGAGCAGACAGATTAAAATGTAAACTCCTTAAATAACATCAGTTCCTGCCTCAGAAAGCTTTACGATTTCTTTGTCTCATAGTGACAAACACCCAGGTTTGCTGTGGTAGTCACCCAACACAAACCTTCTTCTAGAAGTACCTCCTAGCAGTCTCCAATCTCCAGCCAACAACCTCTCCCCTTCTTCCTTTCTTTCCTTCCTTCCTTATGTTTCTTCCCTCCCCACTTCCCCATCTCTCTATTTTACACACAAAATATCTTAAAGTCAGGTTTTGAAACCATTTAGAAAATACTCTAGGGAATGTTTGCCATTCCTTTTGACTACTCACCATCAGAAGCCATTTTCTCGTAACAACAATAATTTTTGAGTCATTGGTAATTGTCAGGCTCTGCTCTAAATTGCATTTTCTTATCTCATCAATCATTTCTAAAACTCTAAAAAAGCAATATTATTATCACTTATCATCCACACTTCATAGTCAAGAGAATACAGACACAAATGATATAAACAGCTACTGAATGGGTAGATCTAAACTGGACCTCCCTGGCCTCACTGCAAAGCTGGTTCACTTCTTGCACCCTACCGCCTCCTGCCATAGAAACAGAAATATCAGATACTCATTGTTATGAGATGAATTTTCTCCCCACCAAAATCCGTATGTTCCTAACTCCCAATACCTCAAAACGCGACTGTATTTGGAGTAGGGTTATTAAATAGGTAATTAAGTTAAAGTGGGATTGTTAGGGTCGGCTCTCCTCCAGTATGACTGGTGTCCTTATGAGAAGAGATTAGGATCGGGCCACATGCACAGAGGGAAGACAGTGAGGACATGGCGGGAAGGTGGGTATCACTGCTTTGTAATTGTTTCCGAATCGCTCCCTTCACCTTTCCAGAGTACATTCTATCGGCAAGATGATGTTGCTACCACGAGATGGCAGTGTCTGTCCTGGGACTCAGTAGGTTTGAAATCAGTTTGTACTGAAAGCAAAGGGATGGGTTGCCTCTGACTGGCCAGGTGAGACTCTGGTGTGCAGAAGGAACAGATAAATACACCCCACAGAGAGAGCCAATGCTTTCGACTGAGTATCCTGGCTGCATTTCAGGCCCCAGAGCTGAGTCTTCTGCGATTCCAACAAGGAAAAAGAATGGAGAAACTTGTGGAAGCATCTTTGCTGATACTATGCCTTCAACTGGCCAGTGAGTTGGGGTTCTTGGTAATAGAGACAGGGTGACCAAATTTATGGGAACAGGGTGACCTAAGTTCGGTGCCCACAAGACTGAGTTTGGGCAAACTCTTCTTGTTAAGTTGAAAATACACCAGAAAGTTATGGAAGGAAATGTAAATACTAAAGAGGGAAAATACAATGACCAACTTCCGGTGTCTGGCCTTCTGTCTTTGCCTAGGGGTGAACAGCCAGCAGGAACAGTATTATCAGGTCCTGACCGTCCAGGAGGGCGAAAATGCCACCATGAACTGCAGTTACAAAACTTCTATAAGCTTCTTACAGTGGTATAGACAAGACTCACTTTGAGGTTTTGTCCAACTGATTTTAATACGTTCAAACGAAAGAGAGAAACACAGCGGAAGGCTACAAGTCACACTGAACAACTCCATCAAAAGCAGTTCTTTGTCCATCATGGCTTCCCAGACCGCAGACACCGCAACTTACGTCTGTGCCACGGAAAACAGTGATCGCCAGGCAGCTGCAGCCCCCACACAAACCTTGCCCAAGCTGCTGCTGTGAAGCCCCACGGTGGGTAGCATTCGTGGTTATGACTTCCCAGGAAGGAGAGTCTACAAAGAGCGGGCAAGATGAAAGATGGACCCTCTTAAACTCATGGCTTCTTTGGAAGCACCTTGTACCAGGGCAAAGGGTATGAAGGTTAGAACGAGAAACTGCAATGCCAGGTTCGGCTCTGCCAGTCCCGGCCCTACAGCTTTGGGCACAGCATCAGCGAAGCGGCCTTCCATTTCTTCACCAGTAATGAAGGGTTTGGACCGATGAGCCCAAAAGACCCTTCAAGCTCTAATTTTATCAGGGAAAAAGCTAAGCACTGGACACATGTGGAAAGGGAAAGGACTTCTGGGTATTAGAAGGTCTCATACATGCAAGCCCCTGGTGACCCAGATGGCTCCTTGAGATGCGTGAGATGATTTTTGCTTCCCTCCAATTCCTGTATAGGAAAAAGAATTAAAATGGATCTTAGAACTCTTTCAGCCAAATTTTTCATTTTAGAGCTGAGGAGTGGAAACTTGTGTACCCATAGAAACAAAGCTCCAAATCTCACTCTGCATTTACTAGTCTTATGATTTCCAAGCTTCAATCTCTCCATGAATCAAATGAGAACTTACGAGAAAGTCATACTTTTTCCCCATCCGTGTGAGAGATGCATGTTCTCCACTACCAGGCCCTGAAATTTTGTTTTTAAGAAGTGGGTACTTCTACTATCAAATACACCATGGTTTTCCTTTATGTCTTGTACCTAGTAGGATAAATAAATGTTGAATATAGTTTTCAAGTATAATTCAAGCTAATAAACATACAGTGCTATATTAGTTTCAGGTGTGCAATACAGCGATTCAACAATTCTATACATTTCCCAGTGCTCATCACAAGTGTAGTCTTAATCCCCTTGGCCTATTTCACCCATCCCCCCACCTACCTCCCTTCTGATGACCATCAGTTTGTTCTCCATAGTTAAGCCTGGTTTTTTCCTTTGTCTATTTTTTCTGTGTTCACTTATTTTGTTTTGGAAATTCCAAATGTGAATGACATCATATTGTACTGGTCTTTCTTTGGTTAATTTCGTTTAACGTTATACCCTCTAGACCCATCCACGTTGTTGCAAACAGCAAGGTTTTTTATTCTTTTTTGTGGCTGAGTAATATTCCATTGTATCTAGATCCATCTATATCTATAGATCTCTCACATCTTCTCTATCCACCCATCATCGGCAGACACTCGGGCTGCTTCTGTAGTTTGGCTATTGTATATAACGCAGCTATGAATATAGAGGTGCATGTATCTTTTCAAATTAGTGTTTCCCTTTTCTTTGGGTAAATATCCAGTAATGGAATTACTGGATCATATGGCTCGAATGTAGTTTTCTTTTTTTTTTTTTTAAGATTTTATTTATTTATTCGACAGAGATAGAGACAGCCAGCGAGAGAGGGAACACAAGCAGTGGGAGCGGGAGAGGAAGAAGCAGTCTCCTAGCGGAAGAGCCTGATGTGGGGCTCGATCCCATAAGGCCGGGATCACGCCCTGAGCCAAAGGCAGACGCTTCACTGCTGTGCCACCCAGGCGCCCCTGAATGTAGTTTTCTTAATGAAGTTTTGATACTACTGAAAATGTGTGGACAAAATTGGGGCATTTGTATTTATGTACATGTTTGGTGAAACAGGTGGGGAGAGGGTAGAGGAAACATCCTACAGGGCAGTGGTTGCCAAATGCCAGACTTCAACCACCAGCAGCACCTGTATCAGAATCACCCAGAGCACCTTGGAAGATCTGGATTATTGGCTCTCTCCCAGCTTACTCCCTCAGTCTCTGTTGGAAACAATGGATTTGTGTTCTTAACGAACACCATCTGTATGAGTTTAGAGATTGGTTCAGCTTCACGTTACAGAAAACTCAAATGATGATATTTTTAACAGGGTGGAATTTATTTTTCTCTCACATAAAGAAGCTCTCTCATGTGCAGGGCTGGTATGCTAGCTTCCTCATTGTAGGAAGGGTCTAGGGTCTTTCTAGCTCACTGTCTTAAGTGACATCCTTAAGACATCACTGTTGGTTTTATACTTTAAAGAAACTGCTAGAGATCTGTCCACTTTAAACACCCTCCAGGCAGAAAGAAAGAGAAAGTCAGAGGGCAAATGGGCACATGATGGCCGAGTCAATCTTTTCCAGAAACTACCCCCAGTGGTTTCTATTTCCATTTCATTTACCTGAGTGTTATTTAATGTCTCCACCTCTCTCCCATCTGCAAGCGAGGCCGAGATATCAGGGTTATTTTTTATCTTAACATGTTGCCACCCATGTTAAAATTGGGATTCTGTTAGTAAGCAACAGGACACAATGGGCATCGTAGAGGGAACTAGCCATTTCTGCCACAGCCCCACACCAGGGTGTATTAGGACTCATATGCTTTTTACTTATTCATAATTATTTATTTTTGAAATACTGAATCCAATCTCACTCCCAGTTCTGTCGAATTTCTCCTAAGAGTCTTCCAGAAGACATCACGACCCCCCAAACCCAGTGCAACTCCACCATCTTAATTAAAAATCCACCTTAAACCCTTGCTTCCCTACTCAGCATGTTTAACATTTAACCTCACGACTCCTCAATGTACTCCTTTGTAGTCTCTTGTCAGAGTGAACATTTGACCAGGTCAATCACCTGAATCCCCATCTGCTCTTAAAATAAAGAAAAAAACTTCTTAATGACCTACAAAACCTTGCATAATTTAGGCTCTTGCTATGCGACCCTGTCAGCCTCATCCCACGGTATGCTCTGTCTCTCCCTTCCTCCCACTCTCTGTCTGCCTGTCTCTGTCTTCACAAATACTGGTGTTATTTAAGTTCCTTAAAAGCACTTTGTTCCTCCTATACGACCCTTTCATAGCAACTGTAGGTGATTTTCTCACATTCTCCCTTTCATAAAATTCTTTTCCCTTCCTTCAAAAGAGTAAAAACCACCAAATGCCTGCTCTTTCTCGTACACCTGGCGAAGAATAACTGAAGAAAGCTCAACGTATACTCTTAGAATCATAGACCCCTGCCTTTCTAAACTTGCAGTTTTTCCTTTATTTCTTTGATCATTTGATTAAAAGCTATTTCCACTACTACTCCGTGAGCTCCCTAATGGCAGGGACAATATCTGCCTTTTTACTCCAGAATTCTCAGCACCAAAATATCTTAGGCATTAAGATCATCAAATCTCCTTCTTTCTCCTTTGTATCCTTTGCTTATTTAATATCCTTCCTTTATTTTAAGCCCCCTCGAAGCTAATATTGATAATATTGCAGTGACAGGACAAAAAGAACAACACATGGCTGAGTCTGTCAGACTGTAATCTGTGGGACTTTGGAGGTTTATGGGTAAATTCCTGGGGCTTAGCAGGGGTTGGCAAACTACAGCCCACAGGTCAAAGCTGGCTACCACCTGTCTTTGTAAATGAAGTTTTATTGTAAAAACAGCCATGCCCATTTATCTGTGCATTGACTAAGACTGCTTGTACTGTAACAGCAGAGCTGGGCAGTTGCTTGGAGATAATGACTTCAAAGCCTAACATATTTACTATTTGACCCTTCGCAGAAAAAAGCTTGCCAACCCCTGGGAGACAGGAATTACCTGAGAATTTTTAGATTTGGAGTTTTCTGTTTGATGACAACAAAATAAAAAAATAACAGCATATTTCTAATTATCTATATGAACAACTTCAAATACTCCCCTTGGTTTTGATACTTTTGTGTTCTTTATGCCACTTTTACTGAAGACAAATGGAATAATGGCATTCTACAAATAAAGACATCACAGTTGTTTAAATGGAGAAAATGGCTTAGGAAATTTTGGTTATGCTATGGCATGTGGTACTACACACAGGCCAAACTCCCAAGAACCTATGTTGCCATGGTTACCACAATGTTTCCATTGAAAGCGGGTGAGTCACTAACATTCATTGTTTGGACATATCAACATGCAATTCAGTAGATGGAAGAGTAGCAGTAGATACATAATATGTTTTTTTTTCAGTGCTGATTTTTGGGTGCTTTATTACATTTATTTATTTTACTTTTGTAAGGGGGCAAGTTAAATGGATATTTTTGAATAGGAAAAGTAAATGTACTCGGAACAACTAATTATATAACTCAGACAATAGTACGTGAAGCTCCAGATCGTCTCAGTCCTGTGAGTTACCAAACTACCCACATCTTTAGTATTCTTCTAATGAGACTGCGCCAACCCTTTGTTTCAGCAAAAGATCACTTTACAAGTTATTTGAATTTGGTTGATTTTGTATTTTGTTTGCGTTTTTTGTTTGCTGTGGTAACTGTGTAAGACCTGTGAGCCTAAAATGTTTACACTGAACTTCAATTTGTGTATGTTACAGCATCATAACATTTTTAAAAAATAGTATGAGAGTGGTTCCTTATACGGAGATCTGTACCTTACTCAATTTTGAGAAACACTGAATGCACCTGTATTTGAGGTCTGGGATCTGACTCTGGAAGAAGCCAGAGGCCTGAGGCATATGCTCTCATAGAGGCTGTGCTGCATAATAAGATAATCGTACCTACCAGACATAGCCACTCATTCATTTATTCACTCATTCTTCAGATATTTTTGAGCATCTCCTAATGGCCTATATATTTTGAGAAACTGGCCGCTGAGACTAATCTTTCAAGTTCCCGATCTCAGGGGCACCACGGCTAGTTTGAAAAACAGAACACAAATGATTCTACTATGAGGTAGTAATGACAGTGTAGATAGGTACGTAGAGTGGGAAAAGAGAGGGGCGCCCTTAAAGACCTGAAGGTGTCCTTCCGCAAGGAGATGCTGCATAAATTGGTTCTTAAAGAATGAATAGAAGTTACTTAGGCAAAGGCAGGGGAGAGAAGGGAGCACGTTGTCAGCAGGGGGGCTCATCCCTTGGTTCGAGGGGGATCAGTGGAGGAATATGTCAAGAAAAGGTCTCAGGTCATGCTTCTTTTTTTTTTTTTAAAGATTTTATTTACTTATTTGACAGAGATAGAGACAGCCAGCGAGAGAGGGAACACAAGCAGGGGAAGTGGGAGAGGAAGAAGCAGGCTCCCAGCAGAGGAGCCTGATGTGGGGCTCGATCCCATAACGCCAGGATCACACCCTGAGCCGAAGGCAGACGCCTAATGACTGAGTCACCCAGGCGCCCCTCAGATCATGCCTTTTTTACACTTTCAGTATGCCCTAAGTATACCATGATAGCTTCAAACCAGCTTAATCCTCAGCGGAACAGACACTAGCTGCTGGGATGAAGGCGATTTGGGGAGCCATAGTGTCCTGCTTCTTAAAGATGGTGACAGACCCACTGTCTCAGCCTCAGGCACCACTTGAAGTCTGCAAAAACTTTTGCTGCTTCCTTCCTGGAGCCCTACCCCTCACCCCAGACACCCATTTCCCTTCTATGTCTACAACGTAGGCTCCTGCCAGGGTCAATACCAATTCAGTTGGAAAGTGGCCCGCAGGTCGGGGGGAATCACGGGAAGGCGCTGCTCCCTTCAGCTGGTGGTTTGACACAAATTCATCTTCCACTTCTGAGCATGTGTCTCTTTTTTTAGAGCCTGTGAGGTGATCTCGCAGGGTAGTTTGTCCTGCTAAACACCTGAACCAAGATTTTCTAAAAGATTGCACTGAAGGATCAAGAACCTAGAGGAACGTCCCTCTCAGCTTTGGGTGTATCCCCAGATGAAACCTTCCACCGCTTCTCCACAAGCCATGCCCTCTGCTTCCTACTCGGGACTTGTAATCTTGCTGATACTGAGTAAGTGACATTTATTCGAAAGTCCCATGATGTTCTATTGCTTGGTTTGAGGATGGTTTTTTGCCTTTACTAAACTGGAAACTATCCTTCTTACATTATCCATAAAGCAAAGTCTTTACCTTTCTTTTCCCCCAGGAGGGACCCGTGGAGACACGGTAACGGAAGGCCCCGTTACCCTCCCCGAGGGGACACCACTGACCCTGAACTGTACCTATGAGCGCAGCTGCTCGGTTTCTGTTTTCTGGTATGGGCAGCACCAGAACAAAGAGCCTGAGCTCCCCCTGAAGAGCTCATCAGAAAACCAGAGGGCTGAGCGTCACGGTTTTCAGGCCCATCATAACAGCGACAAGTCCTTCCCGCTGGAGAAACGTGGGGCGCAAACGTCGGACTGGGCCCTGTACTACTGCCCGCTGGGAGCACAGTGAGAGCACCTGCAGGGGGAGCCAGGCAAGAACCCAGAGCGGCGCAGGCGGGGCCTGGCTGTGGGCAGCCTGCAGCGCAGAGGATGCTTTCTCGAGTTAGTGTCCTGGGCTGGGCACTAGAGGGGAGGGAACAATGTCCAGCTCGGATGCCTGCGCGCTCCGGAACCCGGTGCTACTTTGAGTGAGGAATGGAGAGAAGCGATCTAGGTGAAAACTTAGATTATAGATATGCCTATAAATAGAATCTTTTAATACATGGCCTTTTGTGTCTGGCTTTTTCACATAGCATCATCTTCTCAAGGAAAATCCACAGATCAGTACTTTGTTACTTCTATGGCTGCACAGTAATCCATTGTATGGACACCCCATACTTTATCCATTCATCCATTGATGGGCATTTTGGCCGTTTCTGCTGTTTGGCTGTTATGAATAATGTTGCTATGGATGTTCACATACAGAGCTCTGCTCTTTTAAACTCTAATATATTGTAAATTAGAGGTTTCTGAGTATTTTTGTTTTTGATTTTGCTTTTTTGGTACTAACATTTCTTTGTGGACATAAAATGAATACATATATGAGAAAATGATCCTTACAAATAATGATTTACACCAAAGTAAGATATTATTATTCTCAGTTATATCTACATTCAAGAAAAGTTTTGAGCACCTACTCATGTGCGTCAGTCATTTCAATAAGGATTGGGAATACAGTTTAGGTAACAGATCTCCGGCCTTAGAATTTTATAACGCAGTGCATTAAAATACCATATAAGTCTTAAAATAATGCTTTTTTCATAAATAATTTTATTCATGCACTGACTTCTATTTGTTCCCAAATATTTATGGTACTTACAGTTTTATGTGACTTGGGCTAAGCACTTTAAATTCCTCCCCATCCCTCTCTAGGTACTACCAAATGCTTGCTTTACACATGACAAAATTGAGGCTTAGAGATGTTAGGTGACTTACTCAAGGTTACATAACCAGCTGGGCGCAGAAGTTGGGCTAGGCCCAAATCCGACGCGTGACCAATATTCTTAAATTGGTTGAGCCTTCTTAGAAGTCCGTCTTCTTTTTTTCCCCAGAATGCAATTGTAATCTTAGATTTCATCATTGTTGATGTTTTCGTTTGGCAGAGAAGAACCCAATGCAATAGTGAAAGCTGCAGTTTACTCAATCGGCAATCACAAGAGTCTATATACATATCTGTTTACTGAAGCCCAAAACACACTCACCATCTCTCATGTTCTTGAACCGTAAGGCTGCTCATACGCTCTCCGACTGAATAGCCTGGCTATTCTAGGAGTCATCGCTGAGCCCCAGTGGCTGTTATCCGGAGACATACAGGTATTTGTCCTGGAAATGGGGGCTCTATTTTCCAAATACAAACAAAAATACTGGATATGGAAAATATGTCTACTTGTTGCGACTGCAGGACACAGTACTTTTGGTTCTGCTACAGCGTATATCTGATTAAAACAAATCCTTTTTCAAAGAATTAGTAAATGCAGGTATAATGTCAGTATCATGTGAAAGTTTTATTGGTTTCATGGATTTTCCCAAGCACATGAATAATTGTTTCAAATCAAAGAACTATCAGGGGCAAGTTTTTACTATTAAAAAAAGCCTCAACTCTACTTCAGTATCAGCCGAGTTTGTTGTAGTGGCTTCAAGAATTTCTAGGGTTTTCAAGGTAAATCTACCTGATGAAGCTGAGAGTGAGGATATAAAGACCATGGGGCTATACTCACCACTCACGTTAACAACATTGATTCATGAAGAATAATAACACTAAATTTTTAAAAAAGATTTTATTTATTTATTTGACAGAAAGAGACAGCCCGCGAGAGAGGGAACACAAGCAGGGGGAGTGGGAGAGGAAGAAGCAGCTCCCAGCGGAGGAGCCTGATGTGGGGCTCGATCCCAGAACGCCGGGATCACGCCCTGAGCCGAAGGCAGACGTCTAACGACTGCGCTACCCAGGCGCCCCAATAACATTAAAATTTTTGATGAACCAGCTCTTATAAGAGACACGTATGTTCTCATGGACCTATATCTAGAGAGGCAAAACCTAAGTCCCAGCATTTAAGGCTGCAAAGAGTTTACTGATTATAATGCAGGGGGCAAATGCCAATAGGTATTGAACTCTGCTGGCATTCTTGATAGGATTTCTATTGTTTTTGATAATGTTGTGGCTACAAAGTTGTATATTTTTAGGATTTCTCCCTCTCCCATTTTCCACCATAATTAATGTGTGTAGTTTGGAAGAGGAGGGGTATTTTGGAAATATGTGTATTGAGTTATATCAGAAATTCCTAAGCTTAGGCACAGAGGAGAATTTTCTGGACAGTAGCTCCTGTGTCTGCTCAGAGGGAGGCAGGACCACTTTATTTTCCCTAACTAAATAATTTAAGATATATTTGCTCATATTTGCTGACAGCCCAAAGAAGAAATACTCTAAGACGTGAGCAATAATCATGCCAGCTTTCAAACTGCTTTGGTTTCAACCTTGAGCGTTACCGGAACAAACAACCAGCAAAGTTCCACGAGATAAAAGCTAACAAGGAAATGGCATTTTCCCCCTGAGGAGGTATTCAACCAACAGATAAGTTGTGAGACACTAAATCATTATAGGTTATGGTGGGGTTTTTCCCCTTTTATTTTAAGAGTATGTAAATACTTTTTCAATACACCTGAAATTTGACTGATGGATGCATTTTCCCTGAAATGAGGTCATAGTTGACAGAGAAGATACCCTCATCCTGTATCCAGGTAAAATGCAAGCTGTCTTGGGAGTAGGATGAGCTTTCTAACCCGCTCCAAGAAACTAGGAGAAAGTATCATCCAGTCTTAGAGCACGACACAGCCTCTCACTTCTCTGCTCATTAACAGGAATATGGATGCTACTAGGGTCACTGACCTGCGTCTCTACTAAAATTGTTCTCATTGCACCAGACATCCTCTTTGCTTCTCTGTAGCTGACAACCTGTCTATAACTCCTGTGATCATACCTTCTGGAAGGAAAATGGGGAGCACAGCAGGTGAGAAAAGATCAGTTTTGCTGCTGAGAGATGTGGCCTAGGCACTGAAACACTGCAATTTCATAATTTCTAAGCATGATTCTTAAAATGTAGAGTGGTCCTGGAGTATGTATAGTCACTATTCTTACCTTACAAGGCCCAGGTCTCCTACCAAACACAATAGATGTAATCCCTCCTCTAAACTTTCCAATCACTTCTTAAGCCTTCTTGGTACTGGCCACTGGATACCTTGTCTTGTGGTCCTGAAAATTCATATCTATAACAACACTCTGCACAGAGTGGATAAAGTGAAGAAGACAGACAACACCAAGGGTCTACAAGAGCATGGGGCTGTGGGAGTTCTCAGGTGCCACTGGAGGCAACGTGACCTGGTGCAACCTTGCAAACCATTTGACGATACCTATAAAGCTGAACATATACATACCCTGCGATCCAGCAATTACACCTGTAGGTATATACCCCCAAGAAATGTGACCTCTGTTCATTCATAAGACATGTGTAAGAAGAAGAACATGTGTGGCATCAGTAATTGTAATACCCTACAGATGTCCATCAGCAATTTCAAGGATAAGTAAATTCAGAGACTAGACTACACAGCAAGAGAATGAATAAACTTGCTATATGCTCGATGCGGAATGAGTCCCACAAATGTGACTGAGTGAAAGATGTCAGACACAGAAGAAGCTCAAAAATTGGTCAGACTAATCCATGAAATTATAAGTCAAAGAGTAGAGGTAGCGGTTATCTTTATGGGAGACAGTGACTGAGAGATTGAACAAGGGAGGTTTCTGGGATGTTGATTACATCTGTTTCAATCTGTACGCTAATAATATGAGTTCACTCAGTGAGAATTCACCAAGCTCTACACTTAAGTTTTGTGTATGTATGTATATCACACTTTGATAAAGTTTTTAAAAGTATACATTATTTAGTCCATTAGCTGAGTTCTGAGAACACAATTCATAATCCATCTATTTTCATATCCCCATTGCCCCTCACACTGTGCCCCCATTAACAGATGCTTAATAAACATTTGCTCAGTAAGACTTAGCTACTTTGGACACATATTTGCAAAGATTCTCTGCTCCCAGTTGCAGGAATACAACATGCCAGTGGACTTGAACTTCCCTCTAGTGCAAGCTTCTCTAGAGGACCGCCCCAAGTGGAAACCCTCAGCCTCTCACATCCGGTTTTCTGTAACAGCCTTTGAACTAGCCTTCCTCCTAATAAGGTCTCCTCCCTGGATCCTACTCCATATGCCACAGAACAATTTATCTTTTTAAAAAACACAGCATCGATCGCATCGGTCCACTGCTTAACAACCCTCAGTGACCATCCTTTGTTGGCAGCAGTAAGGTTAAAGCTCCTGGTGTGGCTCTCAGTGGCCTCTACAGTGTTGTCAGGAACTTTCTGCTTCAGCAGATTAAGTCTGGCTCAAGGGTGAAGTTGGGGAACACTCACTGTACTCCTTAAAGAGTCCTGCCTACAATGCGTTTCTCCCATAATCACCTCTCCCTAGTGCTTGCCATTATGACTCCTCCCAATCCCAGAGACTATCTCAGACCATTCCTGACTTATGAAGAATTTCTTGGTCATTCCAGCCCACGGTGTCTTCTCCTTTCCTGTGAAAAGCCCTGCCACTAATTATTACCTCTGATAAGTAACCTAATATGTTTTAAATATTTCAGTTGCACCACCTAACTTTACAATGCACTTTCATAAGCATTAGCTCATTTGCTCCATACAATGTTGTGAGCAAGTGAAGGAACACAGGATTAATCTCATTTTATGGTTTAAAACCCTAAGGTTCAGAGAGATGAGGTGACTTAAACCAGTGTGTTCAGCCAAGGGTAGAGCCCAGGCTCATCCGAAGTCTCTATATCAAACTACCCAACTGTGAGTTTATATATTATCACCCCAGAAAGATTATACATGTTTTGAAATGTACTTGCACTTTTTTGAGGGATACTTCAAGTGCTGGACAAGGCATTTAGGGGACTCTGCAAAGCTAAGTTCTTCTATTTCCACATTGTCCCCATTCTGCTCAAGGACTGATAAAAACATACTACTTCGGCTCTATGAGACTTCTGTGGCAAAAGCTAAAGAAACACGTCACTTCGTCTTCAAAATATTTAGCTTTAGAGCGTAGGGAGAAGGCAAGAGCCCTTCTAAGGCCAAGCAGCCTTAATTTTGCCTCTGTAAATTGAAAAAAAACAAAAGTTTCAAAGGAAGCCAGCAGAGGTAGTGGCAATGAGCTTCAAAAACCTCAATGTAATCACAATAAAATAAATTTCATATTGATCACATTTCAGAGATCATTTCTCAAATAATTCAACTTTCAGGCAAAATGGAGAACTTTTCGATTTTGAAACCCAGTTTTATAAAATTTAAGATATATCAATAAAAAACTTACTTTTATTTATGCCAAGGCTAGACAATACTAAATCTTCCTAGAAGCAAGTCAGAGAATTAATGTGATGAGAAGGGAGAAGGATCTAGGCATATGTTTAGACACCCAACCCTGAAGGTAAATACTGCCTTCTTCCCTAACATCCTGGACTCCTTCGCACTGGGTATTAGACACCTGAGCAGTGAAGGTTGAACATCGTGATAAACAGGCCTAAGAAAGGAAGAGGGAGATGGAAAAGCAAAAATAAATCTAAACATTAGAAATAAGATATTCAAACAGGTTTTATTCACCCAGTGATAAATGCATCAGCTATCTATTTCCTGTCTGATCCCTCATTCCACCTGCCTGCGCCTGGGCTCCAGGGAGTACAGGCAGGAAATCGGATTTGTTCTACTTATCTGATCCTCACCAACTGAAACCAATTTGAGATAGGAATCGTATCTTGTTTTGGTTTATATGCTTTTTATGGAGTTTTGCACATCACAGATAACTGTAAATTTCCAGAATGAATGCTTGAGCTTAGGGATTCCTGAACATGCAGAGTAGTTTAAGAGCAGCTGGGTTCTGAGCTTATCTAGAGAACCTTGCCAGCATAACTCTACTCAAGACCCTAATCTTAGTAAGAGTTAAACCAAAGTCAATTTTAATTGGTGACAAAATCTATTCAAAGTGAATATTTATCATCTGAAGAAGAAGAATCATTCTTGCATTCACTGATTTGGTTATAGTAATTGTTATTATATCAAAGACACTATCCCTCAGAACCTACGTAAGAAAATATCACAGCTGTCTGTCTGCAATAACAAAGTCCTGATGCCTTAAACGTATGTAAGCAGGGAACACTGTTTTGACTTCTTACTATAACACAATCATACTCTGCATAAAGCAAACCCAATCTAGAGAAATAGAGAAATAACGAGCTATGGAAATGACCCTTTTCAATCTGCTGGGTTTGTTTCAGTAGCACAAATAATTACAAAGGAAACTAAACAAACCAACCAACAGACACAGAGCCCTTAATTGACATTCCCGAATTCTCTAATAAAGCAACATAGCAGGAGGCAGCTAAATACCATATACATGCCTCTGGAATGAAGAGAACCTGGCTAAGAATATTAAACATCTAAACCTGGCTTTCTAAAATACTGGGGTGCCTGGGTGGCTCAGTCGATTAAGTGTCCAACCCAAAAAGATGACGCAGGTGTTGGAATGACCAGACATGTACTTTAAAATAATTATGGTAGGGGTGCCTGGGCGGCTCAGCTGGTTAAGTGGTTCAACTCTTGATTTCGCTCAGGTCGTGATCCCAGAGTCTTGGGATTAAGCCCCACATTGGGCTCCCTGATGCATGCGCAGGCTGCTTCTCTCTCTCTGCTGCTTGTGCTCCCTCATGCGCTCTCTCTCCCTCTCAAATAAATAAAATCTAAAAAAAAAAAAAAAAGATTCTGTCCCTCCCCTCATTCATGCTCGCTCTCTCTCCAAAAACAAATAAAATAAAATAATTATGGTAAAAATGCCAAAGGATTTAACAGAAAATGTAAACAATACACATGCAAAGATGTGGAAGTTTAGGAGAGATTAGAAATATGTATAAAAAAGGAAGTGATTCAAATGAGCAAAAGAGAAACTTGGTGATAAAATAGGAAAAGACCTTCAGTGACCTTGAAGACAGGTCAACAGAATTATCTCAACTGGAATAAAAGAGGTAAAATGGTAATAATAAATAGAACAAACTTTTGAGATCTGAGGGACATAACAAATGGTCTAACATGTGTGTAATCAAAAATTCCCGCAAGGAAGGGAAAGAATGGAGCAAAAAAATATATTTAAAGAGATAACGGCTGAGAACTTCCACATTTGAAGAAAGTTGTTAATGGACAGATTAAAGAAGGTCAGAGAATTCCAAGTGTGATAAATACAAGGGGGGCCCCATCTAGGCACATCACAGCCAAAGTTCTGGGGAAAAAAATTAAATAAAGATCAGATCTTAAAAAGCAGTCAAAGGAGAAAGACAGACACATTACCCGCATGCAGGAACAAAGATACAAATGATAACTGACTGACAGCCAAAAACAGTAGAAACAAGAAGACAATAAAACAACATTGTCCAAGTGTTGAAAGAATCAAAATAAGATCACCTAAAATCTCTCACTTGCAAAAATATCCCTTAAAAATAAAGACAAAATACATATATTTTCAGAGAGACAAAATCAAAGATTATTCATCTCCAGCTGACTTGCAGCTGAGAGATGTTGAAGGTCTTCATGTTATAGGGAAATAATATCACATGGAAACACAGATTCACAAAAAGAAACAAAGAATATCAGAAAGGGTAGATAACTAAGTAAATTTTTTTAAGTTTTGTTGGTAATTTTAATAACTTCACTTACTTAAAAATACTACAATTTCTGGGGTGCTTGGGTGACTCAGTCGGCTAAGCGTTCAACCCTTGATTTTGGCTCAGGATCGTGGTCTCAGGGTGGTGAGATCGAGCCCCTTGTGGGGCTCCATGCTGGGCGTGTAACTTGCTTAAGATTCTCTTTCTCCTTTTCCCTCCACCTCATCCTACCCCCAGCTCTCTCTATCTCTCTCTCTCTAACAAAAAAAAAAAAAAAAAAAAAAAAGCTGTTTCTTTAAAGCAACAAAAACAATGTGCTGTGGCCTTATAGCATACTCAGATGCAATCAGAGCACGTTTTTTTTTTCCTAAAGAGAAATAATATTATTTAAAAGCAGGCTAGGATAAATTAAGATGCTTATTTTAATCTCAAATGCTGCTCCTAAAAATAGCACAAAACAGCAGAGACTCTCTTGGAGACCTCAGAGCAGACAGAGACTT